>NC_062970.1:40108239-40213404 GCF_023119035.1 Salvia hispanica
ACCCTGTTCTACTTCCATCCAATTCATATTCATATCTTTCTTCTTTTGCCTTTGCTACCAAACATTTCTACCAACATTCTTCAAGTAATTTGCTGGAATTTCAGTGTTGTATTCAAAGTTGAAGCTCATTTTCATGCTTTGGTGTTGTCATTGGCAAAGAGTGTTACCCATATCCTTGTTAAGAATCAAACACAGCCTATGCTGTGTTGAGCAGTGCAATTGATTGGTTGGCCATCAAGTCCGGCTTAATTGGTTGGGGGTTCGAGTAACCACAGTGACGGGATAAATGGATAACCCGATGGCAAGACAGAGTAGTGTCTTTCTCGAATATTCAGTATCAGAATTCGATAAGAACAAAATATTAATACAGTATTCACCACAAGAACAAAATTGAGTGTGAAAATGCTACCAAGTAGTATTACAGAACAGACCGATAAATATTCTTCATCAAGATTCTTGCAGCTGCTGCTGTTGTGTTGCATGAAATTTTCTTCCAGCATCCACAGCTTCCCTGCAACACACAATGTCAACCAACCATTTTCCAGGCCACCTATTCTTGGATCCAAAAAATGCGACATAATGTTCATAAAAAGGTTAAGACCTGAAAGCAGTTACAAGCTCCATATTCTCAGGGTTGAGTGTGACACCATCATAGAAAGCATTGGCTGCGTCCTCAAATTTCTGCAATATTAAGCATAACAAATGTTACAAGACAGAAAACATAAATTTGCAATCAATGTGTTGACCATAGGAATGACACCTCACCTGCAGTAGACGAAGAGCGGCACCCTCTCGGTAGCAAGCCTTTGGCCAATCAGGCCTAAGAGCCTTACATGCTCTTGCATCAGCTAAAGCATGCTCGGCTTGTCCAAGACGAAGCCAACAGAGACTTCTATTGGAAAGTAAAGTGGCATCAGTTGGGTCAAAATCAATTGCCTGCAAATTCATATCAAGAGAAAAAGCCAATCAGATACTAATATGAAGATTTTACACATTTACAACCCAAGAGCAAATCTATGATAATCCAACATATGATCCATGCACGCCTAGACTATATATTTAGGTGTGAAACCAGCATCTCATACTATGTTGATAAAACATTTAACATTTAGACTCATGAGGAGGATATTAATGATCCAGTGTTTTATACAGTAGTATAATATTATACACTCATCCTAGGTTAAGATGATCGGTTATAGCAACTTTGGTCATTTAAATACTAGCCCTATATTTAATTGGTGATTTATGACTTAGATATGTAGAATCAGTAGTACACCCTCGTGTCACATAGGTATGGATGGACGATAATAGAGATAACCTTGTAAGTTCCTCATCCTATTTTGTTATTGTCAAGCAAGACAACCTAATTGATGGAACACTGAATTATTCATTACATAGCAAACAAAATGAACCTGTGTGTAAGCATCAACTGCTGCCATATAGTCTTTCCTCTTGAAAGCATCATCAGCCCTTGCCTTAGCTTCAGCAGCTTTTTTCTTTGCTTCAGCTGACACCTGAGAATTTGAACCAATGAGTAAGTCAGTAAAGCTGACTTTGAATATCAGCTATTTAATAAGTATCCAGTGGCATATCCAACAACAGATCTCAACAGCTATGTCCAGTAAGTGTTATTTCACTGCCATCGACTCTCTCTCAGTAAGAGAGTCCAACATCTAATCTGCCAGTTAACTTATCCTATACTTGGTATGATAGTGATTTGCCCCTTGTAGTATTTTCCCACTGTCAGCGAGATGAAATCCTCGAAATCACATTGCTACCCAAGCTGAAGGGACAACAAAATAATGTTTCACCACCACCCCAGTCCAAGACCATGTTAATGAGTAATCATATACACTAACAGATGCAGGCTCGAGGCAAATGAATTCCAGAAAACGAACAAACTAATATACAGTGAAAGGGATTCTACTTTAGAAAATTTAAGTCAGAAATAAAACAAGAGGAAATATAATCTCACATAAAAAGATGTAGTGTTATCAAGAAATACCTCAGGCAAACTTATCTTGGGAGTTGCAGTATCCTTAAGTCCATTAGATCGTGCGGTGTTTTTATTCTGACCCTGCATTTGTTTAAATAGAAACCACATAAAGTCTAATAAGAAGAGACATGTAAAACAAGACAAAACCCCCCAATGCGGTAGGTTATAGCCTATAGGTTGAAGTAGATAATCTTTTTGCCAAACACCCAACGACAAAACAGAAAAAGTACATAAATGCTCCATCATAGGAATAAAAGAAGCTTATTTATCAAGAATAACTAGCACATAATTACCCATAACCTCAACTGTTAAGTTTTCCATGTGGCTTTGACAATAAAAAGTACAGGGATGATCACATCTTTAGATGTGGAAAAGGTAAATCATATGGAATGGCTACCTCCTCTTTCCCTGTTTCTTGTTGCATGTGTTTAAGAATTCCATCAATACTCCATTCTGGAATTGATTCAATTGGAGCTGTTACTGGAAGAAGAATTTCAACAGCTACCTTATTTCCTCTTGAAGCTGCTACCTGAACTGGTTTCAAACCATCCTGCAGCAAGACGAAGCTTAAAGACCAAAGGTTTCAATGAAAAGATGACTGTTTAGATTTGCCTTGATTTTTCTCCCAAATTCCCCAGTTACAAAGAACTTATACTAACTTGGCCATCCCATATTTCAGTAAAATGTTTTAAGATATTACATACATGTGAACTCATCTAGGCTGAAATTAGTTAGTATAAGTTCTTCTGATACTACTCCCTCCGTCCCGGCTAAGATGACACATCGCTTAGCCGTCACGGGATTTTAGGAGTTATTGGTTAAAGTGTTTAATTGGAGAGAGAGAAGGTGGGTGTAAGTATTAAAGTAGAGAGATGAAGAAAGATGGATATTTTAATAGGAGTGAGAAAAAGTGGTTGAGTGTGTTAATTGGAGAGAGAGAGTTACCAAAAAAGGAAGGGTGTCATCTTAGTTGGGACAAACTAAAAAGGAAAACGTGTCATCTTCTTAAGCGGGACGGAGGGAGTATTTTTTTGTAGTAGATGAGAAAACCGAGGCATGTAAATTTTGCTGTCTTTACCTCATCAATGGCATTAGGATCAGCTCCAGCTTGTAATAAGCAGTTTATGATCTCTGGGCTGCCAATATCAGCAGCAATGTGCAAAGGTGTCGCACCACCTGCAGTAAAGTTCACAGTTGCACCTGCCTGTATGATATAGCAAAGTATGAATTCTTAGATATGCTTACATCCTTGAAAATAGAAAATGCATGACCGCGTAGAAAAATAAGATGCAATAATGTTTCTTAAGTGACCAGAGCATGCAAACAAGAAATCAAGCTCTTATCAAATTCTGAAAGTGCACTTAAGAACTATATTTAGAACAAGTTCTAGACCCCATTGCACTTAAGTTCTAGAGTTAGTAGAATTTCGTTCAAAATTTGAATAATAAACTTAAAATTGTAGCATTTAATCTCAAATTTAGTTTTAGACTTCAAAAAGCACTGAATTATAAATTATTCTTTTTATATTATGGACTTGAATAAGCTAGGGTTAGCGTCAAATCAACTAGGCCAAAAAGAGCTCAAGAGCTAACATGCCAACAAAATTGAGGCAGAACCCTGTTATTTAAGGTTAGTCTCTCCCATCACCTATCTAACAACTATAGTAATAGAGAGGATAACATGCAAAGCAGTGTACTAACAAGATACAAGAGAAAGCACCAGCTAAATTATCACCTTACAACCATGGCAAAAAGTGCTCAAATGCAACGGGGACAAAAAAAATGAGGTTAACCATATAACTTTCTGGTTAGACAGGTTAGTTAGCCCATGGGGCCATCACCCATTAACAACTTATCAATAGAGGGACGATAGCACGCAAAGCAGTATATATCCTAACAGTAGAGACCAGTTAATTGTTTACCTTAATTAATAACTCCAAACATGCCAACGAACCAGCTGCAACAGCTGATAATAAAGGAGTAATATCATCTTCAGTCTTAGCATCTGGCTGCAACAAAAGCAGATAAAATCGTTAAAGATTGGGAGAGGAATTGGGTAAGGGTACACATAGTACAAATCGTAATACAATCAGGAACTTTTTATTAGGGTACCTATCCCCCCTCACCCCCTAAAGATTGTTTGGGCACATTTGAGTGAAATTACAATTCAATGATGCAGTTAAAACCACATTCTAGTATTTCAACATCATCTTCCTAATGCAGTTTAGGCAGCCATCAGTATGCTAAATCAAGATCAATGATTTCAAAACCCTATGTAGTCACATGATCTGGTGTTGGATAGACGGAAATCCTAACTTCAAATGACACAAGGGCATATGCACACAAAACCCCAACTGACACCACAGGGAAATAAAAAATGTTGGTTCTAATTCTATTGTTCAAATTTTAAAATATAACTATAACTGGATAGTTTCTATTAATGGTAATTAACCAAGCTAAACCATACTTCCTCCGTCCCCTAAAAATATAAACTTTCTATTTAAGGAAATTTCTTTTTCTCTAATATGATGAGACGCATTTTCCACTAACACACTTTTCGTTCTATCTCTCTCTTACTTTCCCAATTTTGCATTAATACCCTTGCCATTTCAAAAGTTCCTATTTTTAGGAGACGGAGGGACTATTATTCTACAAGTGTGGAATTAACACTGCATAAGCTGATACATCCAATTAAAATCTAACAGCCCATACCTTCCAAAAAACATCTCAGATGATACAGAGGCGGCACTTTCTGTAGGCCTTAAAAGAAGAATATGTATCTTTGTGTTTACCTTTTCTACTCCACAGGATACAAAGTATATTAAATTCTTTAATTAATCTTTATCAAACATATCTGGTTATATCACGAATTATCCACCTCTCAGCCAGTAGACCTTGTAGATATTTTATGACAAAACGCCGTCCAAATGATCTTAAAATGTGTGCCTTAAGTGCAGAAACATTTCAAAGATGGATAATTAAATTAAACTTTTCAACGTAGTAAAGCAATCAACTTACGTTGGCCTTATGTTCTAGTAGTAATTTGACAGAGTCTTGCTGGCCATGACCGGCAGCCCATATTAGCGGAGTACCAGCATCACTTTGAGAATCAACACTCACATCCTTGGAGAGTAAAAACTTTAGAAGCTCAACATCTCCTGCAAGCAAAGTTCAAATTCATTCAATTGTTGAGATTTCTTAACAAGAACAACTGAAAGATAATACAAAGAACAGAACAAGTCCCAAAAAATTCTTTAGAGAAAATGCTCCTGGTTCAATTCAGAACACACTTAAATATAGTTTGTTTTGATATACACGAGCAAATCATTGCTAACTGATAACAGGAAAAACTACAAATTTTTCCTCTCTACATAGAAACAAACGGCAGTGATCAACTTATAACAGTGGATCCCTGGGCTGAAATAGATGTCGCACCAAAATTCGAATATCTGGTCCTTGAGTTAACTAGCTAGAATTAATGCAGTTTCCCATAGCTAAAAAGCCTAAGCTTTCTTCTTATGATGGGAATATTAACCAAAATAGGCCGATTATGCTACAAAATAGTCAATATGACAGCAATACTATATTTTTCCAGTCCTCAACTAAATGCAGCAGAAATTGATCATTAGACTGCACTAATGGGGATTAATTACTTACCAAGGCAGGTGCTAAAAGATAAAAACTCATCTTTGATTAAGCACAAATAGTAGTCCCCAATAAATGAACTAATCACATACAGCCAAACCTTCAAAACCGCTACGAGGCTATGTTAAATGAATTAACCATATTGCAAAGTACTACTCTATGAGATCAGCGGTCTCCATAGCCGGGCCTCAAGTCACACAAATCAAGTCCAACTCTTTGTTTGTCATTCCTAAGACAGCAAAGGAGTAAATAGAATTCAACTTTGCTTCCTAAACGGATGAGAGTATACCTGTTCCAGCAGAATGATGCAGAGCAGTGGTCCCTAAAGCACTTGGTATGGAAGGATCAGCACCATGATCTACGAGGTACTTGGCGAGGGCAGTATGCCCTTGCCGCGCAGCATGCGTTAGAGGAGTATCTCCTGAATACCAATACCACAAATCAGGAAGATGTAATTATCTAACCGCACAGCCTCAATCAACTGATAACACATGAACACTAATTTACCATCCTCATCCTGCGTATTGACATCCATCTTCAACTCTTCCAGCAGATATTTGCAAACCTCAGCCTGACCTTCCCTGGCAGCAAAATGCAGAGCCCCTCTCTGATTGGCATCCTTAACATCCGCTACCGTTTGCGCTAGCCCCTTCCCACCATCGAGCTGCTTCGCCAATTCTATCAACAGAAAAAAATTAAGCTATAGCTGAAGCGTCCAATTAAAAAAAAAACGAGGCTGCTTACTTTTGAGGAGGTCTAAATTTCCAGTCTGCGCGGCATTGAGGAAGTGTTGAACTTTTTCCCTCACTGTAATCAAAGCATATGAATTTAGTGATTCGGAACAAGGATTGAGAATTCGGTTGGTTACAAAAGAGAAAGTTGTGGAAAAAACCTGCTAGAGCATGAGAAGCATCGGGCGCCATAAATTGATCTCTGGTTTTGGAAAGAGAATTGGAGAAGAAAGATGAAGAAGATTTGAGAGAATGAGCAAAAGCCAAATAGTGTTTGAATGAATGCAGGGGGCTTTGCAGCAGGTTTTGGATTCCAGAAAATTCTCGCTTATTGAAATTTGAACCCATAACCTACTATTTTTTACGGCCCAGCCCAAATTTGAGACATTTTAGCTATCCCATTTCCTCAAATCAAATTTAATTAAATAAAATAAAAATTATATAATTTAAATTAATATCCCTTTTGATCATTCGCTCCCTATTAGATTTTTACAAAAAAGAAATACAAATATAAACCAAAAAAATTAATTTTAAATATTACTACTACTAGTAGTAGTATCAATATTCGCTCTCCATTAGACTTTTTAGCTATCCCATTCCCGTCTCTCCCTGCGACATGGCCACCTCCTTTTTGCACCGAACATGCGGCCTGCACTGTGGTCACCCTGCCTCTATACACGCTACGAGCCACGAACCCTCCCTTCCTCGTTGCACGTCTCCCAATATTGCATTGTACACGGACACGACTTAACACCATCTAAGATGAAAAATACGCGGCATGCATATGGAATTTAACACGAGATGTTTAGATAAACAAGCTTATGTGCAACAAAATTTCACTTTATACTACTACTATACTATCAATAATGTAACAAAAATATCCGGTCTATAGCTCAATTTCTAGCATTGTAGTTTCCATGTGGCTGGCGACATGGACATGTGAAAACATGCCTCAGTTTTATCGATGAGTACGTAACCCAAAATCAATTGGTCTGAGAATATAATGAAAAATCAAGAATTATGGTCGAAAAAATAATCGTTTCTTTGGCAAACTTGAAATAATCAAGGCTTACAAATAAGTTTTCTAATTATAACAATTTTATCACTGTTACGTGAGCTCGAACATGATAATACAAACACTAGCATATAATTATAGGACGATTATTTGCAGCATATAAGAATTATATTAGCCATTAGGCCTACATTGCTATCGTAATTCCTAAATCACAATATTAGCAACGCTGCCCTTTTTCCGTCACCCTTCCATACGTCCCGGCGTGCTTCCACATTTCCGAGAACGAGTAATCATCCAAGCTTGCGATTAGACTTACTATCTCGAATCTCTACCATTTGTGGCGATCGGATGGCGAGGCTCAAATTCTGAACCTATGGCCGAGCCGATTAAGCTAGGTAGATTAAATGAGTTCTCTCTCCGTCTAGATTTAGATTGTGTTTCTAGCTAGATAGTCTAATCCATGCCACAGCCTCTAATTGGGGACTGCATCACTGAACATGCTACCGCCTGCGCCCAATGCCGCAGCTTCGTCTTCACTTGTTGAGGATCATCGCCTGATTATAATAATTAAACACTCAATTCTCTCAATCAATTTCAAATCTCATGATGAAATTAAACTAGAAACGACGCCGTACCTTTGTTCAAAATTTTCCATGAATCGGAATCCTTCTCGAGAGAGCACGATCGGGGACTCAATGTCGCCGGTGGCGCGGGGGCGGGGCTAGGCAGGGGGCTGGCGAGGTGGCTGGTGAGGAACTGGCGGTTGACGGCGAAGTAGAGATCGAGGGCGGGGATGGTGGTGCACAATCGCTGCCCTTCCTCGGCGTTGAAGCCGAACCCTAGCTCGATGCATCCCTTGAGCTCGTTCAGATCCTCGTCCGTCAGATCCTCCTCGCTCCTCCACCGCTCCTGCTGCTGGACCTGGCGGCGGCGGCGCTCCCACGCGATGTTGCGCGGCGCCTCGCGCATCGAAAGCTGCTTCGTCAGCGTGCGCCACAGCGGCGGCGCGTCCTCGCCCTCGGAGACGTACGACGGAGACGACGACGATGCGGATGACAGAGGAGGCTCGGGTGTTGCCTGGTAATCGAATGGATTTTGCGGATCTCCCATTCGAAATGTAGGTATGAGAATTAGGAAAGGAAACACCAAATCGATCGATCAGCTGTGCTAGTGTGGTGGTGGTGGCGGCGGCGACCGTGGCGGGAGGTGGGGTGGGGAACCGCCTCGGGCCGCCGTAGAGGTGGTGGTTCTAGCTCTGTGTTTATGCGAAGAAGAATTGAAGGATTCTTCTTTGTTAAGGTGTGATTGTCGATTTTGATGGATGAAGATCGGAAGAAGAAGGTTTGAAGAGAGGAGATGAGAGAAGGAGGCCTTTGATCTGTTTCTGCGCTCAACCCGTCCTTTCTAACTGCCATCTTCCTTTGCATTATTGTTTCATAGAAAATTACGCCAAAATCATCTTTCAAAAATTATATGACAAATAATAAATCATGTTCATTTTTGTGCATACAAATGCGATTTTGAATTAGCACGTAGTAGTACATATAAAGGCTACATATTTGCAATGTTTAGATTAAATACTCCCTCCGTCCACGAATAATAGTCCCGTTTTCCATTTTGGTCTATCCACGAATAAGAGCCCCGATTCATAATTATCATAAATGGTAAAGAGATCCCACATTCCACTAACTCATTCCACTCACATATCATTTAAAACTAATATATACAAGTGAGACCTCTATTCTACTAACTTTCTTCCATCCACTTTTCTTAAAACTCGCGCTATTTAGAAATGAGATTCTTAATTGTGGACGGAGGGAGTATTAGATACTATGATTTTTGAGTTTTCATTTAACACTATCTTTTGATTTTGTTGCAACGTTGCACAACATATAATTTATTGTTTGTAAACATGTCACCCAAGAAATATAATACAGTATCTGCTTGAGTGAAAAGTTCGGTAATGAATATGAGTCACATTTGAGTTTGGCGCAAATAAAGGAAACTAAGTAGAAAATTAATATTGCAATGTGAGTCTTATTTTTATATATTAGTTTTATACTGATAGATAGTGAGTAGAAATGGTTAGTGAAATGTGTAATTTATTTATCATTTAAATATTTAATATACTAAAAGTGAATTGAGACTGTTATTAGCAGAGTAGTATAACTGAGTCTCCTAGATGGAAGAAGTATTTGCTTAACTATTGGCCACCCAAGAAGTATATAATAGTCTTCTTAAATGACGTACGGTCAAAATATTATATAGAATTGATTATGATTTAGTATATAATTCCATATGCCAAATAAAAGTTTGAATATAGATCCTTAGAACTTCTCAAACATTGCCATTATAAAGTCAAGAGATGAAGAGTAAAAACCCCATGCAAATTTAGTGAATTAATCTTTGGCATGTTCAAATACATTGTGTTTGTATCAACAGTACAAAACCTCTTAAGACATGTACTATCAGTATGAACATTTAGACAAGCCACATGGATAGATCAACCATGTTAAAAGTGTGAATGAAACTAGGAAAGAAAAGTGAAAAAAAATGATCATATGTTTTGTTGATCTTCATCTTCCTGCTCTTGTGTATCACTTTTAACAGCCGTGCTATTATCACTTGATCTTCGTCCCCCATCGCGCTCCTTCCCTTTGGCGTGCTCGTTCGCTCTGACTTCCCCACAACATCCTTTCCCTGCATCACCGCAGCTCCTCCTCCTCCTCGACAGCTTTGGTGATTTAGGCCGTGTCAGTGGCAGCTGCACGACACTAGTTTCAACTATCAAAGAGAGACACCGAAAAAAAGGAATTTGCGAGATTTGCCAAAGTGTTTGTTTGAAACCTTTTTTAGCTCAACCTTAGGGGGAGGCCCTTGACGATAGAAGCTAGGAACTGGATTTGCTTTGTACACCATGGTCTTCCTCAGCTCCTTTATAGCTGCTTCTTCTTCTTCCTAGAGAAATATTAATGATTGATTTTTTTTTGTGGTGTTTCATACTATTTGGAAGTATGTATACTACACGACATACCTTTTTTCTAGCTTTGGCTTCGAGTTTCTCTTTCTCCAACGCCTTGTGCCTTTCATCCAGCTTCGCGTAGTACTAAACTTGGCAGGCAATGGAGATTTCAACAACATACATATCACAAAATATTGTATCGAAAGAAAAAGTTACCTCTTTGCGTTTCTCTAAACGTTCTCCACAGATGAATTTTGGAGCAACGGGAACTGTGGGTTGGAACGTATTAGCCAGCTCTGATGCTGAGGAAGCGTCCTCTTCATCTGTAACTTCTTCATCCTGCGGCTTTTCTGACATTGTACAAGTGTTTGGCTGCAACGATCAAGAACGATCATCAGAAATGCAGTTCTAAGGCTTATGTTACACAAACAAGATCAAACATACAAGATCAGATTTGAAGAGGTCAGTAACTAACCGGAGATTGCTGATCATCAGCACCCGAATCATCGGTCTGATCAGTGCTTACTGTTTTCTCCCCCGTCTCATCAAATTCATTAGTGTTTCTCTTTATGCCTCCTTGCTTATGAGACTCAACCTTTTCAGGTAAAGATTCAACACCGGGTTTCGCTTCAAGCTGTAAGCCACCTGCAACGATATTCGTCCATGAATACAAGTCAGACTAAATAGCCATTCTCAATAATTCACTATTTTGTTTTGTCCATACATGATAAAACTAGTGTGATTGAGAGTCAATTAACAGAAAAAAGGTCTCTCATTATTCTTAAACTGAATTAGGGAGGGTGTCAAAATATTTCATAGACAAACAGCAAATGTATACAATCAGTTATCATAATTTGTTTTCAAGCATTTAGGTGTGATTCAAAGCTAAAACACCATTTTTTCAAATTATAGAATATGAACCTATAAATCACAATATAAAAACCATAAATATCTTGTAAGTTGTATATATTCAAAAAAGAAAAGTAGTGCATTTTTATTAGGGCTAATAAGTATGAAATAGAAATGCAGCAGAAAGGGGAAATCCACAAGGGCAAAATACATACCTATATTCATGAAGAAAGATAGATGGAGAAAAAAATATACCAACAAATAAAATGAAGATCGAACAGAACAAACACAATTGCAAATACATACATGCGTTTCAGAAATAGAAAGGCTGTCATTATTGAAAGAAAAAAAAAGCTTCAACAATTGTGATTTAAAGTTCTTACAAAAATTATGGTCGGAAAGATCTACAAGAAATGGCACCACCACCTTCAACAAACTAACGTGAGCTCAATTCTGTTTTTGTTTAACTAATTTTTTTAATTTTTTTTTAGTTGATGTTTTGTTTTCTGGATGGCCCGTTTATGACGGGTTGATGCTGATTTACTTATGGCTCATCGCTTTTTTATACTGAAAACATTTTTTCATTCACAAATAAAAGTCCTTCAAAAATAAAAATATTAATACAAGACACGATCAAGAATATATTGAGCCAATGAGGAAACAAGCTTACAAATCACATTTTTATCGAGTCGGATTAGATTAGATTTGATGAAGAGATGCATGTTTAAACGGGAATTGGACCAACAATTATGGTTTTAGAATTGTAATTGTCTCCACTGACTGAATTAGAATTACAATAGTAACTTTTGAATTTTACGTGTTTGGTTTGGTACCAAGGTTTTGGAACGCAAATTTAGACCAAAATAAGAAATTTAAAATTAGGAAACAAGGAAAGTCTGGAAAAACTAATTTGAAAAATGAAAATAAGGACAAATTGGTATAAGGGCATGCCAAAATGACCAAAAACAATTGCCGTTTTGGAACCAATACTAGAATTTTCGGTTACCGATTCAAAACTGGAATAAAAAATTTACTTGTTGAACCGATTACGTTCAGTTTTCCTTTAACTCATGTCGAGCTATTCTAAGATTAAATTGACTGTTCATGAAATAGAAGCAATCCTAGATGTGATCATGTGGAATAGCATAGTCAAATTATATAAAAAAAATGAGATTAATTAAACAAAATACCTTGGGTGGGATAGGATTAGACGGATCAAGTATAACCAAAATCAATAGTTTTAAACAAAGCCCAAACCCAAAAGTAACTTGGACATAATAACATAATGAGAACTAAGTAGTAGGAAGTCCCAAAAATCAGGTACAACTAGAGATGCCCAATTTTCGAAACTCTCATGTAGCAACCTGAAGGGTACGTGCTATAGGATTTTGAAATCCAATTGAGTTAAATTAACGTCACATGTCTAATTTAAAATAATAGTAATATGTTTATATAAAAAAGATAATTAATGAAAACAATAATTATAGCATTTCATAAAATTCTTTTCTTATTTTTCACATATGATCACAAAATTATTAAAAACCATTTCCTAAAATAACTCAAAATAACTCAAAATTTTATACTATTTCAAATAATTTTTTCAACAGAAAATTTATTGTATTAAATCAGATAATTTAAAAAAAATTCTAACAAAATCCTCAGAAATTTGAATGTATATTAGCAAGTTGTTTTTTGTTTACATAATCCCATCAAACCTTTGATAATATTGCGATGATTGTAGATGATATGACGATGATATTCCGATGATAATTTTTTGGTGATATTGTGATATGTTGATGATATTTTGTTGTTGCGTTGATGATATTGTGACACATAATCGATAATGTTGTGATTCTATGCAGATGAAATTGTATTATTGTGTTGATGACACTGTTACATACAATAAATTGTATGTATACGATGTTGTATTAATGGTATTGTGTTACGTCATTTCATATGGTAGATGATAGTGTTTTTGTTTTGATAATATTATGTTATTGTGTTAATGATATTATCAATATGCAAAAATATTACACTATATATTATCCAAATATTCAATTTGCACTAAAATATTTTAATAACATGTTATACGATTCCAGATACAAAGTCTAATACATTTCGAAAATAATCCAGCTGGAGCTAGTGACATAACAATGTGAAACCTCCTTGAGCCTATAAATATTGGCATCGACTTCGGAAATATAACACACACGCCACATTCTCAATCTCATTCTTAAAGCTCCATGGGTGTTTGCATCATACAAATTCATCACTCAGAAACGATCCGTTGCCCCATTCTAAAGTGAAAAGCGTAGAAACATTTTTCACAAGCGTGAAGTGACCGAGGTGCTAGCTGAAGCCCTTGTCCATTGATTCTAGTGCCCACTCCAAGGTCGCATGTTCAGCATGATCAACGATGAAGAAGGCGTCCGAGCAAAGAGCATAACTCGGTGGCGTTGATCCTCTTGCCATAAACTTGACCAATTTTTCATTATTTGTTGGTAAATCAAGAAATGCCAAAGAAGTTTCTCGAGATATCAAGTCTGCCCTGGACATCAATGACGTTTCAACAATGATGTGGCTAGCCATCACCGCTCACAATAACCTTGAGAAGGTGAAAAGGAAGCAAAAGATGTGAGCGATGATTGCCAACCACATCAATGTTTGAAACTTCATTGACGTACGGGATTGACTTAATAACTCAAGAAACTTCTTTGGCATTTCTCGATATACCGAGTTTCTGCTCTTCGCTCAAACGCCTTCTTCATCATGATTCATGCACCGCATGTCAATGATGGGTTGATCGTCAACAATTTCTTCTAGGAATTATCTGGTCTTTATATTGAACACTCGGCCTTAGAAAGGGTGTTAGAATCAATAGACGAGAGCTTCGACCAGCAGCTCGGTCGCATCACGCTGGTGAAAGACAATGTTGTATCCATCTCGGTTGGGGCAACGTATCCGGTTAGTTATAAAAAGCGAGATAGTGCCCTCGGCAAACTCATGGAGGCAGTCGGGGTCATGATAATGGGCGACAAAAATGTCGTCAAATATATCAGCAACATTGACACGGTGGATCGCCTTTTTAAACTACTCATTCCGTCTATAAAAAGTAGTATTTTTATATTTTTATTTATGTCCATCAAAATTAGTCTCCTACTGAATCGGAACCAGAAAAGTAGCATATGAATTCTACATGTTTGGCCCAAAGTTTGTGATTTTTAAAAACCACTTTTAAAGTTAAATGAAAAATATACTGGAATTGACCCAAAGTTTATGGTTTTTAATACTAATATAGTAATATCCATATTCTTTCTTTTTTAAAGTATATGATCACAAAATTATTAGAAATCAATTTCTCTCTGCTAAAATAATTCATAAGTTTAAACTTCACATAATTTTTTTAAGGGAAATTGGTCTCTAAAATCATGAACTTTACCTAAAATTTGGTATTTCCCATAAACTTTGAAATTGGTATATAATATCACGAACTTTGCATTTTGTTTGGTATTTCCCAAACTCACTCAAATAAGATGTTTTCATCAAAATCTTATTTAACGTAGGCAACCGTGATATGTTTTATAATATTTTGAACCACTTTTTAAGTTCATAACATGTAGGATAAAAAGTTACGTTGAAAATCACGTTGATTTAATTGTGTGAAGTATGATGAAAAAGCCTCGTAAGTTAGTCAAATATAGTAATAGACATCCGTGGGAAATACCAAACAAAATGCAAAGTTCGTGATATTATATACCAATTTCAAAGTTCATGGGAAATATCAAATTTTAGACAAAGTTCATGATTTTAGAGACCAATTTCCCTTTTCTTAACTAAAATTATTTTTTATAAAAAAATTTAAAAGAAAATTATTTTGCTCGGTACAATTTTGAAAATTAGAATGAAAAATTAGTGGAATATGAGTCTTATTTTATAGTATATTATATTTATAATAAATTGTGTGTGAAAAAAGTTAGAAATAAATGTTAAGGACATATAATAGCATATAGACAAAAAAATTGATACATTTATTGGACGGATTAAGTATATACTATAGATCCCCTACCATCATGTATTTCTGTGTTTGCCCCCTGTACGATGATATTGTAATTTTATGCAGATGAAATTGTATTATTACGTTGATGCTATTATTACTTAATTAGAGGAAAAAATATGTCATATATTTAGAATTAGTTAGATAAATATAATGCTCATAATCAAATAGGAGTAGTAATACAGCTGCATTTGCCTTTTTATATAATGACTCTTTTACTTGACGTGTGTGAACTCATTGTGATTAATTACTTGCATTTTCAATTTCATTTTGTTCACACTTTTTTTATTCCACTTCAAATCGACTGTTTTAATATGTAAATAACCGATTTTTTTTTTCTGAAAATATTTTGTAGGTTTTACTAGTTTCTTTTTATATTATTTTTCTAGTTACATGTTTTTAGTGGGTGCTGAATAGAACCTTTCAAATTAATATATGCAATATAAATGTTTTGAATATACAGGCACTACAGTAAAAAAATCGTTAAGAACATGTTTGAATATATTGCAGGAATGATTTTTATACTTTTTAAATAGATGAACATTGATCATTTTATGTGTATATTCAAACATCTATATCGCATAGAGTGGTGCTAAATGGCCACATTATGGCTGGACATAATCAGATTTTTAATGTTCATTTCAATCAAATTTAATGCACTTAGAAAGTATCAAAATTTTATTTTCAGGACTATTCTACCCTCTGCCTTAATTCATCAACAAATATTTTCCTTAGGTTTCTATAAGAGATATACGCATACTTTCTTTTCATTTTTTCTCAGAATTTTATAAGAATTTACAATATTAAGTAAGTATACTATATTATAATATTATAATTAAAATTTTAAATTTTTTACTGTACATGCTATAGTGTAGTGTCCTGTTTTACACTAATAAATTAAATAATAATACTAATAAATTGTAATATAAGTATTAGTGATATAAAGTAAAATACAGAGTTAACATTTGAAGTTAATGATAATTTAAAAAATAATGTTACGACAATGTAATAAAGTCTAAATAATGACAATATTAAAAGATCAATTAGTAATAATAATTATTATTACTTCGTCCCAATTAAGTTGAGTCATAGTATTCTTTTTTGGGACGTTCCAACAAAGTTGAGTCATTTTGGTTTTTGACAAAACATAAAACATTTAATCACTCTTATCCTACTCTATCATCTACTTTAATCTCTCTTATCGTTGTTTAGGATTGAGTTGTGAGATTATTTTAATTGAAAGAGGGTGACTCTGACTAATTATCAAATAATTATTCATCTATGATTGTAGGGGTGGGGAAACGGTTCTAGGTTCTCGGTTAACCGAGAATCGAACCTTATTTTTTCGGTTCTCGGTTAACCGAAAATTGAAAAATAAGGTTAAGGTTTGGTTTCGGTTAGTAGGTTTTCGATTTAGGCGGTTCTCGGTTCTAACCGAGAACCGAAGGGTTAGAACCGAAGAACCGTGATTAGTGGATTGATTGTTAATTTTAACTATATTCATTTTAATTTATCAGTTATCACAAACTTCATTGCAAACTAATTTTCACGGCAAACTAATTTTTGGTGAGTGATTGCAAACTCAGAAATGAGATAATGACCGTAAATAGTCCCAAAGTTTGTTATCCCCATTTCAAAGATTGATTAATTGCAAACAACTTCGTTCTCCCCATTTCAAAAGTTACTGGTCCACCTAGTCACTAAGATAATATGATCATGAATAGTCTAAACGACCATTACCTCACACAAGCAGCTCCCAGCGAAGGTGGTAAGCTTATGTTGAATCTGTCCTCCTTCATTCACTCAGGATGAAGACCCGACAACAACAGGCTCCATTATTATTTTTTTTAATTTTTACAGAATGTATTTCAATTGATTTCGGTTCCTTCGGTGGTTTCGAAGACCCTGTCGGTTATAACCAATCGGTTCCTCAAGGAACCGAACCGACAAAGGGTTCGGTTTCGGTTCTAGATTTCGGAAAAAATGGGAGTCGGTTAACCGATTAATCGGTTCGGTTAGAACCGAACCGACCGAATCCCCACCCCTATATGATTGAGTTGTGGGATTCAATCTCATGAACCAAATGCAATGTATATTTAATTCCGAAATATAATTTTAAAAACCGAATAACCCCATAAAATACGTTTTAGTCATAGTATTGTTTTTTGAGGTGACTTAATATATATAAGAATGTTGAAACGGAATAATAAAATACTAAGGTGTTTCCAATTAAAAGTATGATCATTAATATATTTGATTGAAAATGAATATTTACTTACTTTTTACTAGTATTTTTTAATTTATTATTTTTATTTTGATGGGAAAATTAATACTCTATTTTTAATCTCATAAGTTTGTAATTTAGTTCATTTTAAATTTCATTCAATTGATATTCATTTCAATTAAATAACTTTCAGTTTATATATTGTATATGTATTTATGTTTTTATTGTTTTATCTATATGTACTTTTATTTAGTACTCCCTCCGTTTTATAGTAATAGGGGTGTTTTTCCATTTTCGTCTGTTCCATAGTAATAGAGTCATTTCCCTTTTTAGTAAAAGTCAACACATTTTTCCACACCTACTTTACTCTCTCTTATTTTTTTCTATCTTCATCTCTCCACCTTTTTCATTTTCCACTTTATTCTCTCTTTACTTAACTCACCTAACACAATTTTTCTTAATCTCCGTGCCGAAAAGTTTTGCCTCCATAGTAACGAAGGGAGTATTTATTATGTGAAATCAGTTTTGAAGTTACATTATTAATAATCTTAATATTAAAATTTAAACGTTTGTGTTTAGTATTAATTATAATAATTTAATTATTGGTGTGTACTTTATCTTTAAGTTATACATCGTGTTTAGAATCAATACTAAATCATAAATTGTTCAATTCAATTGAATAAAAAATAAAACCTCTAAATATTAATTAAGATCCAATATATGAATTGAATTTTTTTTAATTCAGTTGATTAATAACTTTAAAATATAATAATTTAAACATGTTATACTTATACGGTTATAGCCTTATATCGCAAATAATAATTAGTACTCCGTACTTCATATATTAATTTACAAAACTATAAGTATAACATATTACATTTATAATATTGAATAATATTAGAATATAAAAGTATAATAATACTCCCTCCGTCCTGGCTAAGATGACATATTGTTTAGCCGGCACGAGATTTTAGGAGTTATTGGTTAAAGTATTTAATTGAAGAGAGAGAATGTGAGTGTAAGTATTAAAGTAGAGAGATAAAGAAAGATGGATATTTTAATAGGAGTGAGAAAAAGTGGTTTAGTGTATTAATTGGATAGAGAAAGTTACTAAAAAAGGAAATGTGTCATCTTAGTTGGAACAAACAAAAAAGGAAAACGTGTCATCTTAAGCGGGACGGAGGGTGTATTATATTTTATAAATTAATAATTTAAAGGTGTGTTATAATCTAATGATAATAGTAATAATTATTGCTGCTAACATCACTATTATTATTAACATCATTACTATTATCAATCGCTTAAATTATATCCGAATCTATATATCATCATTAATTCAAACTATATAAATTATCGTTCTTAGAGTCAAACTAATCTCCTTTGCATAGAGAATTTGGTCCGAATTATTAGTTTTATATTGAAGAAATATAAAGTTTTAAAGGGAAAGGGCCATTAAGTAAAATACTTATGCACTAACAATTAGGCTTAATTTTTCTAATATTTTAATAGTGTTTAGTACCATTATATCCATGTGTGGGTGGCCATAATGTGGTTGCATAGCATTACTCTATCGCATATACTACTTAATTCGAAAGGTTCGATCCAGCATCCATTAATTATAAACATGTAATTAGAAAAATGTAAATTAAAGAAAGTAGTGAAACCTACAAAATATTTTCAGAAAAACACTCGGCTATTCACATATCAAAACTGAAAGTTTGTCTATTCCAAGCTGTGCGAAGGAAGAAAAACTTGCAGAAATTGGAAATGAAAAGTTGGTCAAACAAGTGACCACATCCAGTGGTTAAAGATCAAGAGCTGGGTGATTCATTGTCGACATTCAAGTTTCAGTTACATCTTTTGGTATCTTAGTCTTTTAGCATTCTAGTTTATCCATTGTTTTCTTAGTCTAGACTCTTCTTAGACCTCTATATAAGTTGGTTTTCTTGGTATTGTATCACATCATTTCAAGCGTGAAATATTCAAGCAATTCGATTCCTTCATCATGTGGAACACTATTCTGTTCACATACATTTCTCTTTTTATCCATGGGATTGTTGGTTTCTTTCATGGTATCAGAGCCATGAAATAGCCAACTTTCCTCATCCTTCTCCTTTATTTGTCTTTCTATTATTAAAAATAAAAATGTCTGATAGTGATACGTCCGTTGAGATGGAAAATCCAATAGCCACAAATGTCACAGCACCTCTTTTGCTTTCCCAGAATCATCCTATCAATTTCAAACTCACCGAGAAAAATTACTTGGTATGGGAGCAGCAAATTCTTGCCACTGTTAGAGGATATGGTCTTGAATCATTCCTTACTAGTGAGCACTCGATTCCCTCACAATTTCTTGGGACTGTAGGATCTACAGAAATGAGGCTCAATCCTGAGTACCTCTCTTGGCATCGTCAAGATCAGTTATTGTGCGCTTGGATACAATCTTCACTCACAGAAAGCACTGTTGTTCTTGTTGTTGGAATGAAGACGAGTAGGAATATGTGGCATGCTCTTCAAAAAAAATTTGGTAATCAATCGAAGGCAAAAATCATGCAGTATAAACTGCAACTCCAGACTCTCAAGAAGGATGCTCTTCCCATGGCAGAATACTTGAGCAAGATCAAAACTTGTTGCGATCTACTCGGTGCCGTGGGGTGCAAAATAGCAGAAGAAGATCAAATCTTGCACATCCTCTCTGGTCTAGGCGCTGAGTATGACTCAGTTATGGTAACCATCACCTCTAAAGCAGATTCATGGAAAGTGCAAGATGTAAATGCACTATTACTCAGTTTTGAGTCCAGATTGGAGTCAGCCAAATCTCCCTCCATCAATCTTGATGGATCCCAGCCTACATCAAACTTCACTCAATCTAGTGGTCAGAAAAGAGAATGGAATTTTCAAGGAAGCAAAGGCAGTTACTCAAACTATGGAAGAGGAGAAGGTGCAAGAGGAAGTGGCTATCGTGGTCGAGGAGGTAGAGGCAGAAATGGTGGATCCAGAACCTCTTGTCAGCTTTGCCAAAAACCTGGCCACACTGCTGACAAGTGTTGGTACAGGTTCGAGCAAGGATTCATGCCTCAAGCACCGCAGCCTCGACAACATCAACCAACCTATCAACAAACGAATAATGGCCAGCAATCCACTTTTTCTCGGAATCCAGCAGCTCATGTTGCTCAAGCTAGAGGGCCTCCAATCATCACTTGCCTTCAGAGATCAACTTTGATAATTCTTCCTCCACATCTTGGTATCCAGACTCAGGGGCTACTAACCATATCACTAATGATCTTTCCAACCTGAGTGTGAGTTCAGAATATCATGGAGGTAAACATCTCTTACTTGGTAATGGCCACAAAGTTAAGATCTCTCACATTGGTCACTCAAACTTTCTTCCAACTCTTAAAGCTTCTAACTCTAGATCTTTGCATCTCACTAATCTGCTTCATATACCTAGCATCACTAAAAACCTACTAAGTGTGTCTCAATTTGCCAAAGATAATCGAGTCTTCTTTGAATTTCACCCTTCTCTTTGTTTTGTCAAAGACCAGGTCACCAAAGCAATCATTCTCAAGGGCATCCTTAGTGATGGGTTGTACAAATTCTCACTCCTAAAGCCTTCCCAGCCTTCGAGTAACAGGTTTTCTAGTTTCAACTCGTCTCCAGAAGCTTGTTCTACCTCTCTGGACAAGAATCCTTTTGCTCCTACTACTTCTAATAGCTCTTCTAGTATAGAATTATGGCACAAAAGACTTGGCCATTGTGCTTTTGATATTGTAGAAAGAGCTCTTAAAAGTTGTAATATCTCTTATAATTCAAATAAATCCGTTTCCCTTTGTCAATCTTGTTGTGTCTCCAAAAGCCACAAACTTCCATATCATGACTCTCTCACTCAATACACATCTCCACTCCAGCTCGTACACAGTGATTTATGGGGTCCAGCCCCTGTAATTTCCAAAAATGGATTCTCTTATTATGTTACTTTTGTGGATCATTTTAGTCGATTTACATGGCTTTATCTCTTGAAAACAAAAGGGGAAGTTGAGTCTATCTTCAAACATTTTAAAAGCTTTGTTGAAACCCAGTTTAACCAAAAGATAAAAATATTTCAAAGTGATTGGGGAGGTGAGTTTAGAGGAATGTCTTCCTTCCTTCAATCATCTGGCATCCTTCATAGAGTCTCATGCCCGTATACTCCTCAGCAAAATGGGCTTGCGGAGAGAAAACATAGGCACATAGTGGAGATGGGGTTGTCCTTGTTGTCTCAATCGGGCCTGTCCTCTCAATACTGGGATGATGCTTTTGTTTCTGCATCTTTTCTCATTAATAGAATACCCGCAAAAACCCTTCATTTTGTGTCTCCTTATGAAAAATTATACAAGGCCAAACCTGACTATCACTTATTGAAAGCCTTTGGCTGCCTCTGCTACCCACATCTTAGACCATATAACAAACATAAGCTACAATTTAGATCCACTCCAGCCACATTCATTGGCTACAGCTCACATCACAAAGGGTACAAGGCACTCCTTCCCACTGGTAAAGTGATTGTCACAAGAGATATAATTTTTGATGAAAGTGTTTTTCCTCACCTTAACCCCACTCCTATTCCAGTTCCTCTTGGTGACTCTACTGATTCTGCCCCACTCTTAGCTTCCTCCATCCCTACAAATTCCTCATTTCTACCTACTTCTCCAACAGTTCCCATGTACTCTAGCTCATCCAGGTCACCAAACTTATCTTCGAGTTCCTCTGACAGCATGCACCCACCGTCACCTCATGTATCAACTCCTCTCCAAATGGATTCTCCCTCTCCACAAATCCCCCCACCTTCACATCATGTATCTACTCCTCACCAAATGGCTTCTCCCTCACCTCTTGTCCTCCCACCTACCCCTCCTACTGCTCCCACACATCCAGTCTCTAAACTTCATATGATTACAAGGGCTCGGGCAGGCATTTTCAAGCCCAAAGCCCTTCATGCTGCTGTCCCAAATACTTCTGATCAAGTTCCTAGATCTTATTCCATTGCTCTTTCCATTCCTTTCTGGAAGAGAGCTATGGTTGAAGAATTTCTAGCCCTTCTAAAGAACAAAACATGGATTCTAGTTCTTCTACCACCTGGGAAAAATCTAGTTGGTTGTACTTGGATATTCAAAGTAAAGAAACATGCTGACGGCCTCATTGCTCGACATAAAGCCCGCTTAGTTGCTCAAGGCTTCTCACAGGTCCCTGGTTTTGACTTTAATGAGACATTCAGCCCCGTTGTAAAGCCGCACACAATACGGCTCATTCTGACCATCGCCGTGACTTTTGGCTGGAGCATTTCACATCTTGATGTTAATAATGCATTTTTACACGGCGACTTGGTTGAAGATATCTACATGAAGCAACCACCTGGCTTCGAACAAGGCTCCCCTCAGCTTGTTTGCAAGCTTAACAAGGCCATCTACGGTCTTAAGCAAGCCTCGCGCTCCTGGTTTCTCACCGTGCAGGCTGCTCTTTTACTCTTGGTTTCACTCAATCACGCGCAGATACTTCACTCTTCTTCCGCATTACCAAGTTCGAGGTAACCTATCTACTGATATACGTTGATGACATACTTATCACCGGGTCCTCTCAATGTGTTGTTCGGCACATAATCTCCAAACTCAGTAGCATATTCTCTTTGAAAGATCTAGGGGAAGTGAAATAGTTTCTTGGTGTTGAAGTCACTCGCACTGCTCGTGGCCTTCATCTAAGCCAAGGAAGCTACATTAGAGATCTGTTAAAGAGAATGAATATGCAGGAGGCGAAAGGATGCCCCACTCCTATGGTATCTGCCTCTAGACTTTCGAAGCATGATGGAAATCCGACTGTAGAAGGAAAAATCTATAGAAGTGCAGTAGGTGCTTTGCAATATGCCACGATAACCAGGCCGGAGATCAGTTTCTGTGTGAGCAAAGTCAGTCAATTCATGGCCAATCCCCTTGATTCACATTGGAAAGCCGTAAAGCGCATTCTGAGATATCTTGCAGGATCGAGCGACTACGGATTACATATTCTGCCCTCCTCTTTTTCACTTACTGGATTTTCAGATTCGGATTGGGGAGCTGACTTGGATGACCGTCGATCAATCACTGGATATTGTGTGTATTTTGGAAAAACTCTGATTTCTTGGTGTTCAAAGAAACAAACGGTTGTCTCTCGATCCAGCACCGAAGCAGAATACAGAAGTTTAGCACAAGTTACTTGTGAATTGTCGTGGTTAAAATCATTGCATGAGGAACTGAAGATCAAGTATTTGAAGCCCCCCACTGTGTGGGTTGACAACATTAGCACCATTTCTCTTGCTAGCAATCCGGTTCTTCATTCTCGCACGAAACAGATTGAACTCGATGTTCATTTTGTTCGGGATAAAGTGCACGGAGGAGAAATAGATCTACGACATGTTCCGACGACGATCAAATCGCAGACATCTTCACTAAACCGCTCAGCTATCAATTCTTCTCGAGATTAAGGAACAAGCTGGGAGTGTGTCCCTTATCCTCGCTCGAATTGAGGGGAAGTGAAAGTTTGTCTATTCCAAGCTGTGCGAAGGAAGAAAAACTTGCAGAAATTGGAAATGAAAAGTTGGTCAAACAAGTGACCACATCCAATGGTTAAAGCTCAAGAGCTGGAAGATCAAGAGCTGGGTGATTCATTGTCGACATTCAAGTTTCAGTTACATCTTTTGGTATCTTAGTCTTTTAGCATTCTAGTTTATCCATTGTTTTCTTAGTCTAGACTCTTCTTAGACCTCTATATAAGTTGGTTTTCTTGGTATTGTATCACATCATTTCAAGCGTGAAATATTCAAGCAATTCGATTCCTTCATCATGTGCAACACTATTCTGTTCACATACATTTCTCTTTTTATCCATGGGATTGTTAGTTTCTTTAAAAAACAGTCGATATGATGAGGAATAAAAAGTATAAAAAATGAAAATGAAAATGTAAATGTAAATGATTGGCTATAGTGATCACAGTGACACTGACAGTGAGTTTACAGAATTTGATTATGACATTATATGATTATGACACGTGTCAAGTAAAGAATGATTATATGAAAAGACAAATGCAGTTATACAGAATTTGATTATGACATTCTATTCATATAATCCCTGTCCCAATCCATGTATTAGATGGCATTACGGAAGACCAATCTGAAAGTGTTAATTAATTAATTATGAACCATGAAAAAGGTTTAGTGCGGCATCATTACATTATTAGAAATATATCAAATATCATTGTTCCATTTTGTAAATATGACATAATTTTTCCAAAAAATATGTTAAACGTAATATTGTACTATCTCATTATCATGCAATGTAGTTATTGACTTTTTATTACAAATATAATTAATTAATTACTCCCTCCGTCCATAAATATAGTGATTTTGAATACGACACGAGTTTTAATTCAAAGTTTATAAAGTATGAAACAGATGAAAAGAAAAAATAAATAAAAATATTATTAGTATAGAATGAAGCTTACCCGATAAGATTAAAAACTTGCAAACAAATGGAAGTGAGTTAATTTTGTGGGACAGATCAAAACAGAAAAAAAGAATGTAGACCCCACCCAGGGACCAAAACGATAGTTGTAGCTGTATTGTCCACAGATGCCAGTTGAGGAGAATCGCATTACCAAAATCATACACTAATAGTAATGCTGCGTAGAAGAGCCCTCTTAACAAAATAATCTACAATGGCCAACCAAACTTGATTGGTTGATAGGTCAAGAAATTTCAAATTGATTTACCAACCGATAACTCAAAATTAGTTGAGTTTGTGAGAAGCCAATATGCCAAGAGGATGAACGCCGATGATTTCTGCTCTGCTCTTGTGAATGACGGGCCGATGATTGACAGCTTCCTCCAGACATTATCTGGCATTCATGATGAACATGCGGCCTTGGAGAGGGCGCTAGAGTTCGCCAAGAGCGCTTCCACCATTTTCTTCGTGGCAGCAGCAATGCTGTGTGTGTTGACGTCTAAGACTGTTGTATCCATCCCGGTTGGACTTGGAGCAGTGGGTACAAAGCTTAAGGAGACGGCTAGGGTCATGATAACGGGTGCCCACAACGCCACCCAACATGTTAGTAGCATCTACACAATGGCTTGCGGGTTGCTGGTCGAGATTCAACGTTTGTCGGAAATGGTGGCTGATCAAGTACATGCCCAGTGCGTGGAAAATGCATTTCACTAGTTACTAGCCAAAGTAGAAGACTACCACCGGGACATGAAATATTTCAAGCTCAACAGCATACCCAGACACCACCTTGGCTAAGCTACTTCAAAATATTAATTTTAGTCCATTTCAATTGTTTTTTTTATCCTTCTTTTCTTTCTTTGCTATGGATTAGGATATTATCATATTAGATTTATTGCTCATCATTTTATATATTAGATTTATTGTATTTGTGTGTCTATGTTTTTTTCATATGCAAGTGTACTGGAGAAATATAGTACTACCTCCGTCCCCCAAATTTTAACACAGTTTATTATTTGGTCCGTCCCTAAATATTTGACACACTTCACTTTTTTCCATTTCTTGTAGTGGACCTCATATTCCACTAACTCATTCCTACTCACATTTTATTATAAAATTAATATTTTAAAAGTAGGACCCACATCCCACTAACTTTTTCAACTCACTTTCCATTACATTTTTTAAAATCCGTGTCAGGTCCAAGTGTGTCAAAATTTGGGGGACGAAGGTAGCACTATATATGTGTGAATTTGATTTTAAAATTGTCCAATTAAGTCTTGATATGGAGTAGTATAACTTATTATATTACTACTTTTAATGAGAAATAATGGTCTTGGACTAATGTGCGCATTTTATACTACTACAAATTAAGTTAGTAGTACAAATAGTAAAGATTAATAGGTTGCTCAGCTAAGTTAATAAGAATATCTGTGATTATAAAGGTTCTTTCCCATTTGATGGTAGTGGCAAAGAATGCCAAAAAAATGGATTAAATAGAATATTACTATAAATTGCATTTTGGTTGAGTGTCTGGTTTCATTAGATTAACAAATAGGACCGCCAAGGATAAAATGGACTTAAAATCATATATTGTCAAATTCATTGCTTAAGGGTCAAACCTATGACCCCCAACTTTACCTATTATCTCAAAAAATAAATAAAATGTGAACCTATAAATCACAATATATAAACCATAAAAGTGATGTGTATGCAGTATGCACCTACAAATCACAATTAAAAAGCTATAAAATGTGATTTAAAGCTCAAACACCCTTTTTCAAATTATAGAATATGCACCTGTAAATCACAATATATAAACCATAAATAGTACTAGTCATGTGTATTTTAAAATGAAAGTGGGGCTTTTTTGTTAAGGCCAAGGAGTATGAACTAGAAATGCATTCAATCAACACACTTAAAAGGGAGTAGTATTTTTTTCATTCTAAATTAAAATACTACAATAAAATTCAATAATAGTAACGAACCGAATCATCGACGACATTTTTTTTGAAGTCCGCTTTCGGTGGACTGAGTAGATCAATGTCTCCTAACAGTGTGGAGATCCAATATTTAATTTGCATTTTCCATAATTGAAATGAACCACATAAAATTATTGGGTATGAATTTTGATTGGGTTAATGTGCTAAGTAGCAGCTCCACCAGTTATTCTTACATATTCTCTTCTGTACATATATAGTTAACCAAATATAAATGAGAAAAAAAGAACTTTGGAAACTGCAAAAAGTAGAAGAGGAAATTTTTTGTTAATTGAAGGAAAATGACAATAGAAGGAGAAACTGCAGTTATCAAACAAGCAAGCATTGGAAATATTGGTGATGTCAATATGAATGGCAATGGCAATAGCAATAGCAATGAAAATATCAAGAAAAATAGAATTCAGGTGTCCAATACCAAAAAACCACTATTCTTCTATGTCAATCTTGCCAAGGTTATTTCTACCTCTCTCTTTATCCCTCTCTATGTATGGTAAGGATAAGTACGGATTAAATGAGAGGAATGCTCACACGAGTGACGAAACCACTATAATTAATGATAATAATTAGTGAGGTAATTTAAAATATAATGTTAAACGAATTTGTGTGTATTTTCATTTTCTTTGTTTTTTTTTCCTTCTTGCTATGCAGAGGTACCTACAACAACATCAAGAGATAGAGCTATCAGCTTTGGGCATGGGTAACTAATTACCTACACTTAACATAGTTTACACCAATGCTTCATCACAAATAATACTTTTCATTAATATTTTGCTCAAATATTTAATGAATTTTGTATAATCAAGTTAATGATGCTGATGATTGTTCGTTACAGCCATCACTACAGTTGTGACGATAGCTGAGATTCTAAAAAATAATGGATTTGTTAATGAGAAGAGTAAGTAACAATATTTCATGAAATTAACTTAGTATAAGAATTGCACTCAAATTATGTTTGCTTCAATATTTTAGGTATCGTGACTTCAACGGTCGGAACAAAGGATGTAGCCAAGGGTCGTACGGTTCAGAAAGCTAGGGTAAGTACTCCATTATTCAAGGAAATATTCAATTAATATTCGAGAATTGAAATGACTTCACATTTTTTTACACACTAGAACTACGTCGTTTTAGTTGAAATCAAGAAGTCATGCAACACTAGTTGGAATCTTCATCGGTTGCAAAATCGGATTCAAGCATGTATTAATGTAGTAACAGTCTAACACGTAGATTTAAAGATGGTATATATGCAAAATCTTAATTTGCCAAAAATTCAACAATTTATAGGCAAACCCTTTAAAATATTACTCTAGCTATTCATAAAATATTCACTTTCCTTTCTTGTAGTACATGTATTTTAAAACACTAATCAATATTCATGATTTTTAATTATTAATTATGCACTAATTACTTCACTGCGGTTTTTACAAGTTTCGCATTTCAAAGTTTGAGAATAATATTATGATATCCTTCCTCCCCATTCCAAAAATCATAAACAATAGTAACTTTTAGAATATGCATAATAAAATACTAATAATAATCATTAAATTAAACAATTGTTTGAGAATTATAATAAAATTCATGCTACAGATCGAAATTGTGCTGGAGAAGTCCGAGAAATTCGATAGCCTAATGAGTGCATCACAAAATGCAAATGGAAAAGTTGAAAACAAGCAGTGAGATTGAGGAGATGGAGCCCTACTTTTGTAATCTATTAATATATTTTTTGATATTTTTTTATTGTATATCTCAAATCAGATTATTTTTAACTAATTCATATTTTAGTAGTTGTCATTATATACGTTTGTAAGTGAAGTCAAACAAAGCTGGGGCCATGTAATATTTACATCTCATATTGTATAAATCAACTTAGTTCAGTTCAAATTTGTGTATATTTTTGTTGTTTTGATTAATACATTATTCACTTTCAAGACAAAGTGTGCTTATATTTCAAGAAATGAACCAATATATATTGACAGCAAAGTTTGATTTCGGATTGTATTAGCATCCATAGACTAATTTTTGTACACAACCCAAAATAGAAAAATGGAACTGTTGGTTGTGGACGGAGGAAGTATGAAATAAAAAAGGTTTACGAAATAATTCAAGAACACAACTTCAAATGCCTATACATTGTTAAATTCATCACAATAAAAAAAAAACAGAGAAATTTTCACAAATATGAGACTAGGACTTACACAAGGAAATCTATTCAAAAACCAGATCCCAAAACTGCAAACTGAAAATTCCATAAATACAGATCCTATATATATGAAGGAAGAAGGGAAAAGCAGTGATGACACTATACATAACAAATCCATAAACTCGCCTGCCTCTCAAGACTCGATCTTCGTTGCAGCATGCCTCTCGCCTGTGTCTCAAGACTTAATCTTTGGTCATTATGCATCTGAGAAGACATGTTACACGCATAAACTTAGACGACACACTCGTAATATTTGAAATTTAACGTGTAAACTTTTGATGTACTAATTTCTGTACGAACATTTAGATCACCTATAGCAAGAAATGCAACTGCATCAAGATATGTTACTCTTTTTAGTGATGGACATAATAAATTGGCATTTTTGTAATCTTCCTATCTAATTTTGTTGCACCTAAGATCCAGGCTTTACCTAATGCAAAAATAATGCTTTGAGATATTTAATAGGTTGATCAATCGGAATGAATAGTTTGATCCCCGTAACAAACAAGTCATATACTGTTATACTAGATGAAAGATCATACCTTAGATGCACCAAGACGTGAATCATGCTGAGTTTTCTTTCCTATTCATAACATGAGCTGAATGCAACTCATGCAGACGGGTTGCTATTTCTCGAACAAATACAAATCCTTCACTTCCCTTATCGAGTGCATTGATTGAGCACTCAATAACATTTTGTTCTGCCTCTAGTGCTTGTAATCTGTTGTTTATAACAGCCAGTTCTTGTCTAAGTGCTGATAACTCGACATTTTGTTCTCCGTTTTCTTGGTGAGCGCGCTCATATCCAGATACATCTTTATCTCTTTTTAGATGATTCTGCTCTGTCCCACAGTTCTCTTGAAAACTTGCAGCTAATTCAGGCTGGTCAGAGGTATTAACCTCGAGTGATTCCTCTGTTGAAAACCCTCGAACAATCGTGTCAGAGTAGACTTCATGTTTGGTGAACATAAAGAGTTTCTCTTCCACTGTTTTCAGACATTCTAAAATATACTGTTTTTCATCTTCAAACTGACGCGGCGATATCTGTAAGGCGTTGGTGTCCCTGTTATCTGCCTCAAGTGTCTGCTCCTTCAACTCGTCTGATTCATATTCAGGTCTCTCGTTAACAAAATTATTTGACGAATGTACATCCCCAAACGGATATCTGTAAGATTCCAGCTCAAACTGAAGACGTTGAATCTGTTTCTCATTCTCAGCAAGGAGCTCATTAGCTTTCTGCAGCGCCTCGCTATCATACTCAGCTTGTTCTTCCAACACTCTTACACACTGAAGTGCCTCCATATGGAAGGCTGCTTTCTCTTCTTGCAATCTCGTGATCATCGCCATTGCTTGGTTAGCTGCAATGGCAGAGGCGTTTCGCTCCTCCTCCAATTCTTTGTACAAAGTGGCCAGTATCTTCTTGTCATGCTCAACCTGTCGTTTCAATCTATCTGCATCATTTTCGCCTTCGACTTCACATACACTGTTCCCATCTAGAGATAAATTAGACTCATTCCTTTCAAGAGAAATCTTTCTTTGAAAAATTTGAGCACCTATGGCATCCGCAGCTTTAAAATCTTCGCCATTTGCAGATGCCTTAGGAGTAATATCGTTTGAGGACAAATCAACACCTCGAACAGCAGATATTTGTGATAGCAAGAGCTTCAGATCCTCGCTAACTCTATCCGTTATAGACCGTTGTTGTTCTAATCTTCCAGACAACTGTCTACCTCTTGCTCCGAGAGCTAATTTATAAGCATCACCGAGATCCAAAGGGCCTGTCATTTGTGAACTAGCCTCAGTTTTATTCGATTTTAAATCCATTTGACTTTCAAAGGGTGGAATCAAGTTGCTTCCAACACTAGAATTTTCTCGACGTTCTGTGTTAACCTCTTTGCTTAACTCGTCTGTGCCTGTGGAGTTGATTCCTAGAGTAGAAGTTTCTCTACATTCAACATGAACATCTCTCTCCAACTCGAAGGTGCTCGTAGCATCATCTGGATAAAATAACAGATGAGGAAGCAGATAAGGCAAAAAATAATTACAACTTACATATCCAAGATTAGAAATATGATAAAGGAGTAGTTAAGTTCTCCTAATCACTCCCACTAGTCCAAAAGAAGATGAAACCCGAGACCTTTGGCATCAGACATTACCCCTCTACCGCTATGCCAACTCACACACACGAAATACATATTTGAAATATAAATGATATGTTCAAGACCAAATTGAAGCCTTGGTAAAGCTTGATTAAAATGTAGTTTTCTGATGAATATATGAATGTAACACAATATAAAAGATGATTGGAGACATCAATTTACGGTCATGTATGCAACGAGACATGTAGCACACGTTTGACTTACTAGTATGCTTTGAATCAATAGAGTGAGCCCCATGATTTGGAGAAGGATGAGCATATGAAAAATCAACCAGATCAGTAAGTCCAACGACATCTTTACCATGGCCACCTTGTTCATCCAACCCACGCCCGATAGGTTCCTCAGAATCTATATTATGATGGGATTTAGTGGGCTTCTCCGATTCAGAAAGTGATGATTTGGTGGAAGGAGCTAGATGTATCACTTTCTCCGAAGCAGGACTACGAGCAACTTCAGCAGAGACAAACTTAGCCTCTGATTCATGGTCTGAAGGCTCCATTCCATGAATTCGTTCACTTGCATTTTCAGTGTCTGAATATGGACCTTCAGACTCAGAACAGGAACCATCCTTGATCTGCGAATATTCTACATGGGGCAGCGGATCAGCATCCCTGCTCCGCATTTGGTCCAACTGAGACGACTTCTCTGTGATCTCCTGCACGACATCCCCACTCTGACTATGATCGATGGACGGCGGTGCATCAACATGATTGTTTTGAAGTTGACAAAGAACTAATGAGGTGATTTTAGACTTGTGCTCATTGCAAATCAAATCCCAGTGAAAATCAGCTCCCTCATCTCCTAAGACACGATCCAATCTCGAGCACAACAAACATGGTGTCCTCAATTGGTAATGGCGGGCAAATCTTGTAACCAAGTAAGCAAAACTAGCATCAACGAAAATCATAAACATGAGCATCCATTCAAGAACTGCTGAAACTAGAGCCGAAGCAATACTAAGAAAAACTTGATGTCCAGATTCATCGCCCAAACTTCGCCTCAAGGCCATTTCCTCAAAACTCCAATCAAACAGGAATCCTATTTCACTAAACTGATGATCCAAAAGTTCAATAGAGAACTGTAACAACAAATAGAAAATCCCAAGTTACAAATAGTGATTAATCAGATCCCTTCATCAGCAAAAGCATAGGAATATGCATCAAATCCATTTGGCAACAGTAACTTTAACCATATAGTGACACATATGCATAAGCAAGAAGTCAAACAATGAAAAATATGCATAAACAAGACAACAAACACTTGATAACTGCAGAACAAGAAACTAATGTAAAAGAGGGAAAAGAGAAAAAGTCAACCTTAAAAAAGAAGTGAAAGCATCACATGATCTTCACATCCAAATCAGACATATACAAGCAAGAATCAATAATATCCAGCAGTGGAATCATACCTGATCGCAAGAAAAGCAGCAGTTTTCGCCAAGAAACAGACTGTAAGAACACAACAAAACAAGATTCAGACAAAAGTAACTGAAAATGACAAACCCAAGAAACCTTATATCCCAACACTGATATACACAAATACAAATAAGAAAGTGGTGGCGGTGAAACAGTAGAGTGTTTGAAAAGTTCTAATAGGAATTTAAAGATGTGAAATTCCTCAAAAAAAGACAATCTTTAGTAAGCCGACAATATGACTAAGGTGGAGTTAAGTCGACTCGGCATTATGTAGCCGAAAGCTTGCCACCCCCTACCCCACTTCACTTCAAGAAAGGCGAAACCTTTCACCAAATCAGATCATAGATTCCATGGATTTCTTCTTTTTACCTGCAACTTTTCGATGATTAACCTCTCAAGTGAATGTCCGAGAAATGGAAATTCTATTTTTTTTAGTTTCAAAAATAGAAATTCTTTTGACTACAAACAATTGGGCATCCAGATTGGACAAGTCCAGTAGAAATTGCACTGTGTGTATTAATTGAATTTTCCTATTTACACAAAATTATCAATATATGAGGATGAACACGTTTTCATAAATTGAATATTTTTATCGAAAGCATAACATTTTAGAATAAGACTTGATTTATTTTAGTGGACAATAATGTATTAGTGACTTTATGGTGGGACATTATATCATTTGTCTAATCAAGATATAGCCACTTTCACCTTAAAAAATAAATTCATATCTTATGTATTTCATGCAAGACAATATTTATAATTTATAATATGCGCGAACACACAAAAATACCTACTTTCGATAATAAACTGACAAAATACTTAGTAGTACTTTTTTAAAAAAATGAATTAGTTGTTATATTCATTTTAAAGTATTTTAAACAAGTTGTGTTCAATCATTACATTGGGCATGTATATTAATTGAGAAATTTAGAATATGAATATAGAAAAAAATTGTATAAATCACACATTCAAGAGATGTGGTTGAATAGTAGGGATTTTCCAAAATAATTACTATTAGCTACTTCAAATGGGCTAGAGGCCCAAAGTTAAAAAAATTTCTCAAAGCAATTGACCCAATCCAGATCCGCTTCACACAGTGATGCAAAAATATAGTACTACTACTACTACAGTACTACTTCTATTCACAACTGGTGTATGAACAAATAAATAATACTATAAATAATAGATTACATGTAGATAATAATACTATAAATAATAAACAAATCAACAAACATGTAAACAATTTGTAGGCCTTGATTTTTAACTGAGTAACATAAATTGAGAAACAATAAAATAAATAAAATACACTGCACACTAAAAAAAAGACGTAATTTATAAGAGCAAAACAAAAGTAAATGAATATCCATAATTTGACATCTCTATGCAGTCATAGATTCTGTATTAGTGGATAGGTTGGAAAGGATATTTGATTTCTATATAAACTTTGTCAATATAATATTACTCCGTACATTTACTCGTTTGATAAAAAAGATAGGATATAAGAAAATATGTAAAACAAGATAAAAAATACAGGTTTCATTTTATGATATGCACAAATATGAATTTTTTTTTTTCCGTTGTTGTTTGATTGAAAAAAATATCTAGATTTGTATAGTAAACATGGCTTAACTAGACAAATTGGTAGATTATATAAATATAGTTAAAGGTATAATTTTAGTAAGGTTGGATAGAGCCCTAGTCATATATTGGGTTTTAAGTCCAGATTAACTATGATATCAAATAATTAAAAATGTTCATATATAATTCTCTATCTTGGTATTACTAACTTATCAAACACGCCAAAAATGAATATCTACATCGTCATTATGCATTATAAATATCAACAAATAAACTGATATAGATCAAACTTTATCAATATCTCAATATATTAATAATGTTATAAGTACTCATAATACACGATGTGATGTTTTATGAATTGCTATCTTATTATGATTGTATAATGATACAACAAGATGTATTCTGATAAACAAATCCATTGGATATTTTAAAAAGATTGTGAATACCATATACTGTATAAAGAATGATAAAGATAATAGATAAAATAAAATATATTTAAAATTTTAGATGACAATATTTTAGCAATTAGATTACCAAATTTAGTGAGTTATTTGTTACATAGTGTATTTATATTATGAAAATGATAGTATGATAAAATAAAAAGGGGTAATAGGGTAAAGTACAAAATGCGAAGGGCAAAAGGGCAAGAAGGTTTGACCTAAATACCCATCTCTCACAGCGCTGAACCATTTTCATCGCCCTCTTCTGCCCTCGCTTCTCCCTTCTCTCTTTTCTCCGATTTCCCAATTCTCTCCTTCTCCTCCTCCCTTCTCTTTTCCCCGCCACTTTCAAATTTTCTCCAACCAATTAACCGTCCTTTCAATTCCAATTTTGATCCCCGATCCATTTTTTCGGATTTCACGATTCTCCACTCAGAGTGTTGCCGCAGCTGGGCTTGTTAACGACTCCAACTTGATTCATCATAGAGATTTCAATTTTTGCTTCAATTTCACGCTGGTGAGTCACTTGATCAATTTGCTCTCGTGCTGGCGAATTAGGATTCTTTCGTTTCGTGTGTGGTTTGTTTGTGGGTGCAGTTCTGTTTTGTAAAGGTTCCTCTTTTGATGCGATTATGTGTGTGTTTTATTGATTGAACTGATTTGTTTGGTTGAGAGGATATGCAAAATTCAGTTCTATTGGATTTATTTAAGTATTCAGTTTGTAAAGGATTCATTAGATTGATGGCTCAAATTTGTTGAATTGTGTATTGTTTATCTTAAATTGCTTGATATGTAACTCAGTGGTCTAATGCAATAGATAGAAGTGATTCCTGCAGGGATAAGGAGAAAATGGTGAACCACGACGTGCTTCTGGGGCAAAATAACGGTGCAGCTCTTGGTCATATCCAGCCAGTGGTGCTAGACCGCAATCACAACCTAGTTATTGCTCAAAACCATGGATTGGAGATGGGCCAGGCTCATGAGCAAGACACGAGGTTGGGGCAGGGTCAGGACAATCAGGGTGTTGCTGATCATGAATATGATGAGCAAGAGAATGGTTTGTCAATGGAGATGGAGGAGAAGCCTGATCATGATATCCAAGATGTGCATCTTCTTGTAGGTAGTAGTGAGTTAGATATGTCTGATCATAATGAATTGGTGGCTGTCTCTGAGAGCCAAGAACTCGATGAGAATATGGAATTAACAGTGATTCAGCACGATGACATGGGCATGGACTCTATGCATGATATGGATTTTCACCAGTCTCTAGTAGTTACTCCCGCTCATATTCTGCAGCAGAGAACCCTTGCTATAAGCCCGAGCTATGAACTTCATGTGGGGCAAGAATTTTCTGATGTCAAAGCTTGTCGCAGGGCGTTGAGGGACTGTGCTATTGCCCTGCATTTTGAGATGCAGACCATAAAGTCAGACAAAACTCGTTTTACTGCCAGATGTGCCAGCGAGGAATGCCCATGGCGCATTCATGCTGCAAAGCTTCCTGGTGTACCCACTTTCACAATCAGGACAATCAATGATAGCCATACATGTGGAGGAATTTCCCATTTGGGGCATCAGCAGGCCTCAGTTCAGTGGGTTGCCAGTTCCGTGGAGCAAAGTCTAAGAGAGAACCCAAATTGCAAACCAAAAGAGATATTGGAAGAAATCCATAGAGTTCATGGTATCACTCTATCTTACAAGCAAGCCTGGCGCGGAAAGGAAAGGATTATGGCCGCTATGCGCGGATCCTTTGAAGAAGGATATCGTCTCCTCCCGCAGTACTGTGAGCAAGTTAAACGGACTAACCCAGGAAGTATTGCATCTGTTTATGGAAATCCTACGGACAACTGCTTCCAGCGCCTGTTCATCTCATTTCAGGCATCCATATATGGTTTCCTGAATGCTTGCCGTCCACTTCTTGGGCTGGATCGAACATTTCTAAAGAGTAAATACCTTGGTACATTGCTTCTGGCTACTGGATTTGATGGGGATGGTGGCCTTTTCCCTTTGGCTTTTGGTGTTGTTGATGAGGAGAATGATGATAACTGGATGTGGTTTCTCTCTGAGCTCCATAGCCTTCTTGAGGTGAATACTGAAAACATGCCAAGGCTTACGATACTGTCAGATAGGCAAAAAGGCATTGCTGATGGAGTAGAAGCCAATTTCCCCACTGCTTTCCATGGGTTTTGCATGCGTCATTTGAGCGAAAGCTTCCGGAAAGAATTTAACAATACACTGCTTGTTAACCTCTTGTGGGATGCTGCCCATGCTCTTACAGTCATTGAATTTGAAGCCAAAATTCTAGAAATTGAAGAGATTTCTCAAGATGCAGCATACTGGATTCGCAGGATTCCCTCTAGATTATGGGCTACAGCTTATTTTGAGGGAACAAGGTTTGGACATTTGACAGCTAACATAGTGGAATCTTTAAATACTTGGATCCTGGAAGCCTCAGGTCTACCGATAATCCAGATGATGGAATGCATCCGAAGGCAGCTAATGACCTGGTTTAATGAACGCCGAGAGACTAGTATGCAGTGGACATCAATCCTTGTGCCTAGTGCAGAGAGGCGAGTTGCAGAGGCTCTTGAGCGTGCACGCACTTATCAGGTTCTTCGTGCTAACGAAGCTGAATTTGAGGTGATATCTCACGAGGGGACAAACATTGTTGACATTCGAAACCGTTGTTGTCTCTGTCGGGGATGGCAACTGTATGGTCTACCCTGTGCGCATGCTGTTGCTGCACTTCTCTCTTGCAGACAGAATGTCCATCGATTTACTGAGAGCTGCTTCACTGTTGCTACCTATCGGAAGGCATACTCACAAACTATACATCCTATTCCAGATAAAACACTGTGGACGGAGTTATCTGAAGGAGATCCGACTGGCAGTCAATCTGTAGAAATGATTATTCATCCACCTAAATCACTCCGCCCTCCTGGGAGACCGAGAAAGAAGCGTGTTAGAGCAGAGGATCGTGGCCAAGTAAAGAGAGTTGTACATTGTAGCCGCTGCAACCAGACAGGCCACTTTAGGACAACGTGTGCAGCGCCAGTATGAGTGAGTGTCCATTCCGTACTATGCAATAAAGCTAAGCTATATGCTCTTATCCGTGCAGTATTTTTTCTTAGACTTGTTTTTAGACTAAGGAATTCGTGAATTACTATAAGTTGGGATGCAAGATTGTTGTCCTGATAATTAGATTTAGTAGTTTTACAATTTGTCCTATTTATTGGATCGCTTTCTAGTAGCCCAGTTTTATAGAAGAATACAGCCTCTTTTCTTCTTTTCTTGATAGGTTTGAAATGATCTAGCAAATTGTAGTAGTTGTTTTTTTGATAGGTTTAACATATGGTGCAGTGTTTTATATGAAATGTAATCGTCAATGTGTTTTCCAGTGTAGATTTAAACCACGGTTGATCATATGTGAAGATCCTAGGCACAACGCATCAGCTAGGTGTTGAGGTGCGTACTTCGTCCAGCCACACTGCTTTTGTTCGATCAAGTGATTCTTGTTCGTCTTTGGAGTTAGAACATGCTTGGTACGATGAAATGGAACCACAAACCTTGGTTTATTCCAACATTTGGTATGTACAAGGAATGTAATTGTGATTTTTTGTTTGATTCCTTTCTATGACTGATATCTAGTGGTTAAGTTTAGGATAAATAAATAAAAATATTTTGTATTACTAAATTATCTCTTTACTCCCTCCGTTCCATAAGAGTGGAGACGTTTCTATTCGGCACGTGATTCAAAAAAATTGTGTTAAATGAATAAAGTAAGAAATGAAAAAGGTCATGGGAGATGAAGAGAGAGTAAAATAAGAGAGAAGAAATGTGCCGACTTTTGCTAGAAAAGAAAAGACTCTCATATAATGGAACATATGAAATGGCAAAATGACTCTAGTACTATGGAACGAATGAAATACTTTAATACATAAAATTCATACTTATATTGCATCTCTCTTCCATTTCTGTCCTTTGTCTCTTGTTTGTTGGGACAGCCAAATTACACACATTTGCCTCTCTCACCATTTGAGAAGTGTGTTTTGAAGATAGAATTTTTAATTAAAAACCCGAATTTGTTCACGTTATGATAATATTGGTCCGACTAGAAGACTAGTAAAGTTAAATTTTCATCTGCATATAGGTGAGCGACCAAAATTCGTTTTCACCACCCAATTAAAAGAAAAAAGAAATAAATTAAAAATCAACTTGGGTGATTTATGAATATGTTAAATTAGAGCAAGAAATTTATGATCCATGCGATATTGCCTGAAACAATAGCAAGACATGTAACAGAATGCCGTCAAAGAGTTGCTAGATAATGAGAAGCCAATACAGTTAGGTCCTGTCCCTATTGCCACCTCATCTTTCCTAATTTCTCTTACAACATGGTAAAAATATGAGCTTCTGCAACTCAGTAGCCGTAGTTGTTGCCATAAACTGGGCCGTACCCGCCTGATTGCCCGCCGTGGCTGGGAGGATTTGAAGCAGCATTTGATGCGTATAGCGAGGCGGTATGCCCTCCATAAGAGTTGTACGCGTGCTGCTCTGCTGATGGAGCGTGTTGCGTTTGAGCCGCACCAGCAGCTTCGGCCATGAAATTCTGCCAGAAACAAGTTCCGTTATTGCAGGAGTTTAAAAAGATTGTTGGGATAAAAATAAAACGAAGGTTTATAGGTAAAATCAATCGCTAGACGAGCGTGCTGCACAGTTACCTGAATCAGTTGCTGAGCAGTTTGGACTTGAGAAGCAGTGCCACTAATCTCGACTGTCATCTCCCCTGGAAGACCCCTTGTTTCTTGAATGGCGACGGTAGCACCACTGACCCGCCGGATGTAACTTATACTGGCACCTTGTGTACCGATTACAGCATCAGCATAAGAGAGAGGAATCTGCATTTGCTGGGTCACCTGAAAACCCCCATTTACAGCAAGCTGTGATAACTAGGTCTAGCTGAACTCCAAAGTTTCTATAGATTCCTCAATCAGAATCACAAATTAGATGGAACAGGAGTTACAAACAAGCATTTGTTTAACCTGAGTGATTACAGATGGAGCTGCCTGAGTAGATGATGGATGCATTTGTCCTGGAGCTTCTCTACCATAGGCAGATATACCTTGATGAGGTGGTTTTTCTGTTTGACGTGGCATTTCAGTAGGGGGATAATAATTGTCAAACTGCTGCGGAGGCCTAAAATGAGGGGTGGTTCCATATCCAGGACCAGGACCTCCATGTCCATGTTGAGGATAAGATTGGGGAGGCGGAGCCCAGTGCTGCGGAGGAGGCATGTGATCCATCTGCGGATTGGGAGATTGCATCTGACCACAGAAATACATAAGCGCTAAGAAAAAAGAAAATCAATTGAACAAGATCCAACCCAATGTACTTGCAAGCAAAGAAACCTTACCTGCATTTCGATTATTGATATTATGCTTCGATCAACTAAAAATTTCCTCAGATGGGAAGCAATTAATTCAATAGCTTTTTGTGTTCCTGCAGGCTCTCCTACCACCTCTACTACTCTATCATCTTGAAGTGCAAAAATCGGTAGGTCTTCTGGAAATAATAAACCAACAATCGAATGGATGAGGCACTTTACATATTGGAACTCACAATAACAGCTTAACATATGGCATGAAGACACAGTTCAAAAATTTCGAACATTTATGTTCATATTTATGCATATCTGGTAACAAAAAAAAAAACAAGTAGCTATCCTGCGCCATCTGCAATAGTATTCTCTCCAGGAGACAACTATTGCTACAATTTAATTTACATTCAACGCCAAGAACTGATAGTCTAGAACAGAAAAATGTACATAGTAGCTAACAGATATACTCATTTTACGATATTTATCTAAACAACCAGAAGATTTTATAAAGCACATAGAGAGAGCTCAAGCACAACAAAGTAAGCAACGATGCACTGAAGATAAGAACTACAGAAAGACCGACTTCATAGTTTTTCAATTCAAGAGTAGATAATCAGATAAAAGTAAACAAAATATACATGATCGATCTGACTCTTTCTAAATTCATGAAGATACAAAAACTCCAAGCACATAGCCGAAAAAGAAAAAATTTGCAACCGGACTCGACAAGTAGCAAACTGAGAAACATGGCTGGGAAACTTCTTACGAAGAGACCAACTTGGCACTTGCTCACAAAAAAAGATATATAATCAGCAGAACCAAAGAGCTACGGATCAAGTTCAACTCCCTAAATAGATGGGTTATAGAGTCAGAAAGAAGACTAACCTGATCCAAGAACTCTAACTATGCAATTAGACTCTTCTTGAATGGATTTGACAGTTGCACCTTGTTTCCCAATCAAACTTCCTGCTTGAGGGGCTGGTACGAGCAGTTTTGTTGAGACCTTTCCTCCCGAGGCTGATGGTTGTTCAGAGGAATCATTCTCCAGTCCATCCACAACACGTCTAAGAACCCGGAGCAGACCATCTATGGCAGGAGGAAGGGCAGCATCAGGCTCTTCCTTGGCAGATACCATTACCTAACCAGAAAATTGCAAATCAACAACATCCCTCAAGTACTAAAATCTAAAACAATAAACTCAAGATTACTTAATATTACTCTTATTTGTAAAGCGGTCAAATGATACCTAGTTTAGATAACATTTGTATGTCCAATAAAAAAACTTATTACTCCAATAATGTAAAAATATTAGTCTTCTCATTAAATCTATTTAGCTGCCATGATCTATCCTCCTTAAGTCATTGGATGGGATAGGAGATAAGTTCTTCCACTAGTTGATATTGGCAACATAGTTAGAAATTCATTGGTAAAAAGTTCATCAAGTTTCAGGTTACGGAGGTATGCAATCATAAGATTTCTGACATACAACTTGATTGATTTTCATGGAGCATATTCTCTCACCCCATTTTTCATCTATCCAAAATATCTTTCACCATTCAATAGTTCTTTGCCCGTTGATATTTTAGGTGTACATATTCCGAATTCATTTCTTGAACCTTCTATTCTTGAAAGTAACATCTTTCACCATTCAACAGTTCTTTGTCCTCTGATATATTAGGTGGAAATATTCAGAATTGATTTCTTGAACCTTCTATTCTTGAAAGTAACAGACTTACAAGAGTTGATATGATCAAAATGCTAGCTCATAGCGTTTCCTTCAACACTTGACTGCTTACCTATCCGGGAGGTGAACCGGCCATCACTTGACTTATTTTCTCGGAACAGAAGATACCTTTGAAATTATTCCCAACACCAGAGGTTTATACTCCATCAAGTGGTTGGCTTAGGCAGCAAAGCTCTCCAACAAGCCAATCCTTAGTGAATCAGTACTCAGATAATCCATTTAGGTTAAGTTTTGGAAATCAGGACATTCTGTCCCCCGGTCTCTAACTATATTCTTCAATTAATAATTCATGCCCCTGTTCAGCAGGAACAAAATATGACACTAGTACATGTACTCTTAATAGGAAGCAGTATGATATCTTCACATGTTAAGGCTGGAACTTCACAAAATATATTCATAAAGCTTTTTTTAGTAACTTATACAACTAGTACATTATTATCTAGGCTATTTTAAGTTTTTTAACCAATGGCTGGTGACGTTTGCATCCAATCTTAGTGGCGTGTATAACTAGCCAATCATGAGGAACACTGTTTCCTATAAATTGGCTGACTTATAACAAGAACACAATCATATGGTAGCATACATCTGGGCAATCCCTACCACATATGCCAAGATAGATAATCTCATCAAGGAACTAAATCACCAGGTCCCAAAATCAACAAAAAGTGGGAGAGGAAATGTTATAACTTATTATTGTAATGATCTTCCCCTTCCTAGCATCAGGGTTCTTTCAATCAATATCTCTCAACGATCCTATTATTAGGTTTGATTTATTACACGTATATCACTTTGAAACTGCTTTCCTTCATATCTTGGTAGGCCATCTTTGTTAACTTAATAAATACCTCAAATTATGAATTGTATTATAAATTCTATACCCAAATAAGAGGATTAATAATTAAATGGTATATATATTATATATCACCTACGAAATATTCACAGTTAGCAGCAGTTAAGCTTTTAATAGATTGAATTGCACATTGCAGGGTGGTTAGTTTCCTAAAGGCATCCTCACTTTATTGATACTTGGATACCACCAGTTTAAGTCAAGTGAGAAGTATAAGCATCTCTTGAAAATATTCTCTTTTTTTCAGAACCTGGAGAATCCTTTTTGGGAAAGTGACCTTTTAATCTTTCTAACAGAGTTATATATGAGAATAATCAGGTAAATCATTCAAGCGGGCAGAAAATATATCAAGATATGGATCTTGGGGGTGGGAGGGGATCATGCTTGTTTAAATTTTTTGACAAGGATCTTGGAGGCCAAAATCTGAGCCTTGAGTATCAAGATAAAGGAGCTCAGTATGGAGTAGGTACTCTAAATCTTATATGCATAGTAATACTAATACTGCATACATTGCATGATGATCATATACACTGTCCATAGGTATGCAGCACAAGCATAATTTACATTAATAGCCAAAAAACATTTTAACAATATATGTGAAATGGAATAGAAACCGAGAACCAACAAATGGACAAAGTGAACAAGAGGCATACAAGAATGCTCCTATAAACTTACTTAAGCATTAAACTTACTGAGATATTTCCAAAATATGACATCAAAACACATACTTGGTTGTTAGATCACATCCATTCAACTAACTTCAACATAAATATATGATACCGAGATCATAAATCAAATAAGAAATTTGCTTACAGCTCTTTCTCTTGTTCCTGGAGGACCATCAAGAATCTTTATCCGAGCTTTTGTCTCTTCACATGTTTTCTTTATATACTCTCCTTTCCGCCCAATTATAGTACCGACCTTCTGAGCAGGTACCAGCATCCGGAAAATACTCTCTCCAGGCCAACCAGGCCATCTTTCACCACCTCCAACAACTGATTCATCTGCATGGTCCTGTTTTGCATCAAGCTGAGTGTTCTCTATAACCACATCTTTTGGCTCAGTTTCTTTTTCAATTTCATGCACACGTTCTACTACAATTTCACGTTCTAAATCATTTCCATGTTCTACTTCATTTCCATGTTCCACTTCATTTACATGTTCCGCTTCATTTTCATGTTCCACTTCATTTTCATGCTCCACTTCATTTTCAGGTCCGACTTCGTTTTGAGGTTCGATTTCGTTTTCAGGTTCATGCACAAGTTGTTCAGGTTCATATTCTTGTTCATGACCTTGTTCAACTTCATGGTTCTGATCAAGTTCAGCCATGATCTGCATTGAAATGAATACACAACAATGAACAACTACATATAGTACGTATATTTTACAAAACATGATCAGTAAAACTATCCAATCAGTTTCAAGTATGTCTAGGTATGCAAGGTACAAATTTTGAAGAGTCTATAAATGGTTCACAAACATTTAAAGGGGACGAATAAACAATGACTAGTATACTACTTAATTCTTAGATTACCATAATTTATAGCAATATGGTGATTTACTAAACTAGGGGAGTCTGACTGAACTTTCTTCTTTATTTTCTTCACATATTTTATTTATTCCACAAGTATTTTTAGGGATCCCTATCTATTCTCCCCTTGATGAAAATGAAATAAAATTTATATTATTAAGAAGTACACCAAGGGGGGGGGGGGAGAGATCTGCACCTAATTTTTCATCTTTTCCTGAACCAACTCTTGTAATACACTAATACTCAGTTAAGTAACCCTCATTATTTCACCATTGATTGCAGCAACACATATATCACTTATACAGGAAGCCATATACAAAGAGGCCTACAAACTAGGGAACAAAAGGGCGAGGGTTATATACCCAATATTTTATGCTTAAGCAATCTAGTTATTATCCAGTTATAACAGTTTGAACCTCCATTTCCAAAACTTTTGAGCAACCATTAAACAATACTCCTAGTTGGGAAACCTTCAAAGAATTATCTTGTGATAAGTCCTAGCTAAAGGGAGAAAGGATATAGAAAAGGAAACCACACAACTTCTAGTCTTAAACCAGGATCTTTACAAATTTCTTCAGAATAGAATTATAAAATTTCACAACAGATTGAACCTGAGCTGCTGGTGCACTCAGGTAGTAAAATTCAGCTTCACTAAAAGCATAATATATAATATCCATAAACACGAACAACATGAAACAATAGAGAAGCATCTTTTCAATAGCCCTTTGAAGAAATTATCAGCTCAAAAGAAAAAAAGACGGTTAAAATAGGCTATAGCTTCTCGAAAGAGGTCTTCAACTAATTTCTCAGCTCATCTAATCAAGCAAAACTCGTAATCAACACACTACCATTTTAATCATAATTCGGTGCGCCCTCAAATACCCATTCAACAAAACGCTGAAGATACAAAAAAAATCAAATTCGGAACCAACTCACTGAAACACAATATTGACAAGAAAAGGATAACAAGAAGTTGAATTGAAGAAGCAATGGAAATCAAACTTTTCCTATTCAAATTATCAATCAAGAAACTTATCTGGGGCGCAGAAATATTTGGGGATAAACTCACATGGATGAGAGCGAGATAGAGCAGAGCCCGAAATGTAGGGTTTTAACTTTAACAAATTTTAGACTTATTTTATAGTCATATACTAGTACCAAATTTTCATAATTCAGAACACTCTCTAAATAAATTTAATAAACTGTTCAAAATAGAGGACATGATTATTTAGTATTAAGAGTATTATGGAAATTTGATTAAATAATCCGACTAAAATTTATTGTCGTATCCAAAAAGTTTTTAAGTACATGAAGGAACTTAGGAATGTGTACTCTTCCTTTAAATATATATTTTTATGAAATCTCACCGTATTTTTGTTAAATTGGAATATAAAGTAGTATAAATCACAAATTGGATGCTGAAATTAAACTAACAGAACTAGACTTCTTTTGAATCCTAAAAGTAAAATAATTCTCCTTCAATTAATAAGTCGGAATTTAAAATGTCATGACCCATGATTAAACATGGACATAAATTCTCATTCGTTAGCAGTTAGTGCTATAAATTAAGTACATTGATAGTGCTAACAAATGACTTAGGAAGGACAAATATACATATAAACCAATAATTTAAAAAATTAAGAAAGGGCATTTAAAAAGGAATTCAAATTCAAATATATCCAAATCGCGGCCGAACCAACTGATCCGGTTTTTTAAATAGTGATTGGATTAATAATTTCACCAAAACTCGTGCAAAAAATTCCTAAACATCAAAACATTACTGACGTTGATATGTAACCAGCTATAATCTCAAAAATAAAACTACTCTTCATGTATATGATTAATATATGCCATCCCTACTCTTACATCAGTTGAATCTTCTGTTCAAGAAAACTGGTGTATATAACATTCTACTTATCTAGTTCCGACTGTTCTATCCTGCAACGACAAAACCAAAAATTTACCTAGAAAACACAGCCCATAGTTAAGCATGAGATCAAATCAAAGATGGAGTTGCAAGCATGGACAAGGGCAACGAAGCAACCGAATCAAGTGGAGCTTATGCGAAAGCAGTGAAAGAAGTAGCTGGGCTAAATATGGAATAGCTAAAAAAAAACTTCTCTTCTGATCATTGGTATATACTATCGCCTGCTCAATTTTATCCCAACACAGACCCAACGACAACAATATAAACAGAGAGATAACAAGATCATGTCATTGCTTTCATACAAATGATAAAATTCCAAAGTACTCCCTCCGTCCCATAGAAATAGGTCCTTTAGAGTTGACACGGGTTTTAATGTGTAATTGGTAAAATAAGAGAAGAGAAAAAGTAATTGAAATTGTGTAGTGGATGGTGGAACCATAAATGATAAAGTAAAAGAAAAGAAAGAAAAAGGTTACCATAAATGGATATGGACTATTTCTATGGGACGGACGAAAAAGGAAATATGGCCTATTTCTATGGGACGGAGGGAGCTATGGAAAAAACAATAAATAAATACTTCATAAATAAATATTTATATGACTATGGATTACAACAGCCACATCAAGCAATCTATGGAATCGACTTGTGTAAAATAGTAAGTTAAAACAGACAGCGAAGAATCTATTAGATCACATTCCAGAAAATCAGTATTAAAGAGATCGATGCTTGAAAGAATCCCAAGTATTCTCGGATCACCAATGCACGGTCTACTACCCTTAAAAAGAAAAGATGCAGGTTGCCTGTCTCAAATATTTTGTAAAGAATGTTACTGTGAGGAAGGTGCTTCCATGGGGAACTCGAGAAAATGGGATCCTTGCTTATTGACAAAATTGAGAAGCAGGTCTGCTGTGAGAGGACAGACAATTACACCTTGATTCTTCCACAAAGACGCCAGTAGGATCCTTGATGGAAGAGAGATCTCTCCAAGACCCATATATCACGTACAAGAATCTGGAGTGACAAACATAGCAGCGGTACACATCAGGCATACAAATATGTTTGGTAATGAAAAGGACATCACTCAAAGCAAGAACGTTAGTCGTGAGTCAGAATGGTGGATATTTGCCTTTTGCAGTAACTTGCGCAAAGAGTTTTGAATAGCAAGATCTAATCACAGAAGTTACTATATCGTATGAGGGCTAGATCCACCTTAGTTACATACCTCCTTGTCTTTATCACCAGAAACAACAGCTCCATTTGAGTCGTATGCCTCAAACTTCTGCAAAGATTTTAAGCAAACACAGTATAAACATGATCGAACATAATACAACCATCTACATAATACAAATAAGAGCCTGCAAATTGATAGAAAGACTTGAACCTATTAAGCCAGTAACCACTTGGAAATATTTTTAGTAATCTTCTACAAGATAGGCCATTATTTTGTAGCCAGTTAAAGTAAAAGGGAACAAAAGCCATTATCAGAATAACAAGAAGAAATGAGTATATAGATTGAGGGTTCAAAGTAAACAGTTTTCAAAATAGGAAAATTACGGGATACCAATTCAGGAACTTAGATATATTTCACCCAAGATACCATCGACTATTGGCATCAGCTACCCTTTATCTTGTTTCCTAATAAAGACATGTATCGAGCTTGGAATTATGGAATCCACATTAACATTATAAAGATAAAGAGGGTTGTTACCTATGCTTATTCATCTGATGTTAATTCTTTTTCATAATAAGTTGGTGGAGCATTGAGATGATTGAGCTTACAAGATGTCAGTAGTGATCAAGTTTATTTACAATCCAATTTTCTGAAATAAGATCATTTTTCCAAAAGGGTATCAGGATCTTATAAGCTTTATAATCTCTTACTCCCTCCATCTCAGCTAAGATGATACACTTTACTTTTAAGTTTGTCCCAAATAAGATGACATGTTTTCTCTCTCTCTAATTAAAATGTTCAACTCTCTTTCCCTCTTCATTTAATACTTACCTCTCCTTTTCTTTCTCCAAATAAACACATTAACCAACAAATCCTAAAATCTCGTGTCGCTAAGAAACGTATAATCTTAGCCGGGACAGAGGGAGTAATATCTTATTTTGAGAACCAATTAAATATTTCTATTGTAAATGGAGACCTAATACTTGTAAGTTGTTTATAAGCTCTTAAACATTTTGTAAGTTGTTTGCAAGAACTTATTGGATCAGGCATACACCCTAGAACTACAAGGAAGGACCCTATAGTGGTTTTGGGGAGCTGCCGAGCTGATGTGGTGTTGCTAGTCTTGTCCACTGCAAGTACAAGCTGTCCAATGATCCAGTAATTTCTAATCAATATTAACATTAAACTTTATTTAGAAAGAATGGAATAAATTACTCCAGCTACTAGAAGTGGGCATTCAAAAATTCAAACTTCTGTACCAACCTTGCAGATGAATATTAAGCACTTGGAATCAATTACATCATAAGTGTACAGAACAAGCTTGGAGTTATACTCAATCATCAGTAGGAATATATATCCCGTTGTATATTTGGTTATATATGGGATGAAATTTGTATAAGCACCAATAACCAAGCTACAAAGAATCAGGAAACTTAACTTTCAAATTACCTGTTTGCTGAAAATCTCGATCGTAATTTGTGCAAAAGATTTCATGACATCGTTTTTATCTGTACCAATCTGCAAAAGTAACAATTCTTAATTTATGAAATATGAGGGATGTGCTATTTTAAATGTAGTTATAAATTAATTGATGCAGTTAAACTGAGTTTTACTCCATCCATCACCAAAAAATAGTCCACTTCCATTTTTAGTAAGTTTTTCTTTCTAATGAAGTGGGCCCCAATTTTCCACTAACAATACTTCAATCACTTTTGCTTCCATTAAAAGAGAACCAGTCTTGCTCTCCCCTACACTCACGGACAATTAAAAATAGAAAGGTTCAATCTACTCATCCAAATGCATAATTGTCACCTTGAAAAAATTAAATTGCACATCCTTCATCCCATCCCCAACACACACAGAGAAGCAAAGAATAATGAAGGCAAAAAACAAATAGAAATGAGGGATAGCAGAGTTTTAGTCCCCGCACAATGAAAATGCATTGATATATCATATATTCTAGATCAACAAGTTTGGAACTTCAGAGCATCTTCCCATAACTTATATTTTAAGAAGGCTACATATACAAAAAGCTCATCTTAAATCATTACTAAGAAATACCAGACGGGCTTGAAGAGTTCTTATTTTAACGATTGGCATGATCAGTTCCCAGTGAACGTGAACCCAGTCTCTGTGTTTGATTTCATTCTTGAGGGTCTGTCATAAAAACTGGATTAGAAGGTAAAACTGGAATTTTTTTTTATTAAAAATGAGCACTGCAGAAGCACAGAGGCTGCACCCAGCTAAACTACAACTACTGCACAGTGCACAGCATATTTAGAATAAGGCAGGTAAAGCATACAGAATACATGTGCTCTGTAACAAATTTCCTAAATGATTTTTTGTCTCCATTGGCCATTAGGGTATTTATCTGAAAAGATAAGGAGCACAAGTGAGAAACAAAACAAAGAAAATACGCATGAACCATTGTTGCAACCTAGAACCAAAATGACAAGATTGGACCTCTTGGTATAAATAAACAGATTCTTCATAGAACTTCTTTTTAGAATACCCATATTTCTTCCTCACTTGTGCAATTGCGTACATACTTTTTAGCTGCACAAAAAATCAAAAGCACCAACAATTCAATCAACGAATTTGATAAGGGCCTTAAATAGTAGAACTTGACAACAGTAATAAATGAGGAGATGAAATTACGTGTTCCATTTTCCAGCTCTGGGTTTAATTTCAACAAGAAAAAAGAGAGCCCTTCATGATTTTCAAGATTTCAAGAAGACTGCTTGGGAAATGATATTCACAGTTTGGTATTAAATTGTTACAGGCTTACAGCATCAACATGAATTGGTATGGAAGCTCCATAATACTTTATATTTTCTTGAAGCGGATCTTTACATCTTTCCCGGTTGTTGTTTGTGAGAACGATTATATTTGATTTTATGAACATTTGATGGTGTCATTCTATATGATTCTATGTGGTGGCCAAGCAGTTTTCCCAGGTTGGTGATTACGATGTTGAAATGGATGACCTTGGTGAAATGGATATGATTCTAGGAGGAAAGATAAAGAAACCCCAGTCCCCAAGTGTAATTTTTGTTTCAAGAGTACAAAATTTCTACCCAAGGACTACCTAAGGTTTCAGGTTTAACAAATATGAAGATCGGTGATTTATATCCAAAGCTGTACAGCAGCAACAATTAACTTCTTTTGGTCCAATAGTCCATTAGAAGAAACAGAGATGTCCACTTAAGTACCTGTGACATAAATTCTTCTTTTGTCCTTTTCCGACCCGATCTAGTAAAGCATCTGGAAACAACTTAATAAGTTAGTGGTGACAAGATTAAAGGTCATTGAGTCCCAATAGAAGAAGCAATGTCATGGACATTCAAAAGTCAGTGACAAGCAACCATGTCAAGAATCAAGAGCATTATTGAGAGATGCAATCTTATGCAAATGCAGGTCGAACTGAAGATGCATGCATTTTTACTGAAATTAAGTTGCTGTTATCACCAATCTCTGGCCCTATGTATGAAAAGGAAGGAAGAAAGAATAGAGGAGAAGAGAAATAGGAAAGGAAAATGACATGGTGGAGGGTGGCAGGGGATACATCACAAAAGGAAGGTTATGATCAAGAAACAGGACATCCATAATTTACATGAGGACTTTATTATGTTAGTATCCTTTATCTCAAATATATATCAACATGCTCTGCCATATAAATGTTAATAAGAAAAGAAGCACGGGTTTAAAGAAAATAGAAATATTTAGATTCAATAAACTGCACTTCCATGGGAACATGAAAACAAGGACCAAACTTAAGAAAGCAAACCAAAGGAAGCATGGTATAAACTGCAATTTAAACTTCTCTAATAATATCATAGGACAAAAGGATGGATAATAACTAGCTTAACCTAGAGAAAGCATGGTAAATTTAAACAGCAGATGTACCAACATCAAAATAACTACTGTCTCCCTCATTTCAATGAAATCCAGTCAACATACTATATGCCTTAATTACATTTCTCATATTTTACTGAGCCATGTAGGATTGTAGACAGTTCCAGAGCAAATACTACACTAAAGTCAATCAATTAATAAATGATAATGGGTTGGCTCTCTAAATTCTGATAGCAACTTTCTTCTATCTCTTCTTATTATACACAGAAGTATCATTTGACAACAACATAATACAAATAAATAAAAAGAAAGGAATGTTCCAATAGATCGATAGTCAAAAAAGATTCTATAGTACACATGACACGACCCCCCCCCCCCCCCCGCGTTTCTTGAGTTATACAGAAGTATGATCTTAAAACATCAAATCAAATTTTCCATTATTATCTTCTACTAGATGATTATCGCATGACACCCGATTTTAGAACATTGTAATCATCAATATGGTTTCATGTGTCAATTATCTATTCTACTACTTCTCACCTACGCCAAAATGAGATTGGCTCACTTGGTGTATATGGGTCGCCTACAACTCCAGGGCTTGTAATTGATAATTTAACAGCCGCCTGCAATGAATAAAATTTTAAAAATGCAAAGGTTATACTATGTAACAGATGCTTCAGGCTGAAAAGCTATGGATATAGAATTATAGATGACCATCCGTACTCATAAATCAAAAGGATAAAGCTAAACACACTTGACGAATTCAGGAAGCGAAAATTGTATGAAGTGTACCATATACTCCCCACGTCCGATAATAACATTTCGCCACACATTTAAAGTAGGATCCTTACTCCACTCACGCACTACTAATCAATTTGTCGAAACCAGTACATTTTTGCAAGTTCAATTTACTTTTGAGAGATATGCATGTCAATTCTTCAAGACCTCCATAATGAAATGTTCTCTCTTATCAATATCCATCCTACCATAAATCTCATGCACAAGCTAAACCAAATCTCCAAAAATAATACCATACCGATTTTCTAGATTGAACCGGAGTTCTTGCAGGACTGCTTGGAGGAGTAGTTTCTGCTGCTTGTGCACTAAAGAACCTGAGACAGCTGATGCCTGGTGACTTGACCTCCTAAGACAGCAAAATGAAAGTTATACAAAGAAATAATTGATACACAAAAAGAGGATGATGAGGCAATTAATAACAAGGTCGATCTTAGCTTATTGTTAGGATCTTTACAACTAAACAAATCCAAACAGAATGTAAAACACAGTTTGGAGGAAATTGACAGGAAGCTCATGGAATTGATTTAACGCACTGATAGTGATTTCAGCAGAAAATGAGAAGGCTCCGACGATTGCTCGAAGCACCACCGCGACGGCGTCTGATGTGTCAGAATACGGCGCCATGACTGGAACCAAAAAAAAGTTCAAGCAATCAAAATATAATTATAATTGTAGCAAGAACAAAATAGAAGAACCGCAATCGAGAGACAGAGAGAGTACCTGCGCTAGAGATCTCGCCATTGAAGAGGTTGAGGTTTTGCCAGGGTTTTGCAGAATTGAAGATGGCTTATTTTCACAACATTTGAGATCGTCTAAAATAAAATAAAAATACTCAAGTAAAATTTTGTCTAAATCTAATTTTCATGAATTTGAAATGCGGAATTTATGAATTAAGTTAGATAAGTTGAATAAATTAGTGTAACGTAGGACTTATTTATATTTATATTACTAGGGAGTGTTATATTACTAACTCAATACCTAATTGCTAACTACAACTAAATAATAGCCATTAGATATTCAAATTAAGGGTCTAGATCATCAATCAAAAATATTAATACGATCAACAAGAAACGTTAATAAAGTCATAGGATTAATTCTATAAAATATCAATAGGGGTATTAATATCAATTAACTACATGTTTTATAACTAACTTTTAAAAGAAATCCCAAAACTTTAAATTCATATAACATATATCAAATTAAAGATAATTTTATAAGGATTCCAACGATATCATATATGCATATGTTCCGACGTCAAAATTTGAAAAAAAAATTGAAAATTTTTCAATTTTTTCGTAAAGCAGAAATGTCAACATACTATATAAAATATGTCAATATAATACATGTAGAATGTCAATATAAGAAATGGGTTAACATTCTTAAAGCATCGTGGTGACATTTTCAAAGCATTGTGTTGATATTTCCGAAACACTATATTGACATTTTTATCTAAAACCCTAATTTGGCGTTTTTTTTTATCTTTTTTGATTTTATTAATGAAAACGAAAATTACACGTGGCAAATTGTAGACCACACGTTTTCTAAAATCATATGGCCTTAAATTAGTTGTAGTTAGCAATTAAATGATAAGTTAGCAATTGATCACTCCCCTATATTACTTCCTCTGTTTTGGAATAGGAGTTTTATTTACTATTATAGCATGAGTTTTAAAGAGAAGTGATTTGAATAAGTTAGTGGAATATGAGTCACATTTGTATGAATATATATTAGTTATATAACAAAATTTGAGTGAAATAATTGGTGGAATGCGGCCTACTTATTATTGATGGTAAAAGCAAAACAGGACTCTTATTGTGGAACGGACGAAATGGCAAAATAGGACTCTTATTGTAGAACGGAGGGAGTAGTTTTAGAATAAAATGTGAGTGAAATAATTTGAAGGAATTTGGAGCCTACTTACCATTTAGAGCATCCACAATGGTAAATAGGCTAGCCTATTTCTTCTCCTGCCACATCATTCAGCACTAAAATTCCCCTTGCCACATTATTAGGACAAACAACTGGACAAGCAATAGGCTAGCCACATCATCAGCACTATTAAAAAAACAACTAAATTTACGGAATTAAACACAAAATACGGAATTAAATTTACGACACATATACGGGAAAATTCGTTAATTTTATTTAAATAAAAAAAAGTACATTAACTAAAAATTAAAAAAAATACATAATAACAAAAAAATTCGGGCTTCCACACACGAGCCCCCGACCCACTCTACTCATCGTCGCCGTCGCCGCCATCCCCGCCACCACCGGCTGCACCCCCGGCATCTGAGCCTGCGTCTGATCCCCCCAACTGTGCTGCGAAGGTATCCAAATCGACCCGCATACTCTCGAGCATTGAGTGAAGAAACCTCTTCTCCACGGGTCAGTTGTCTCCCTCCATTCGGCCAAGATCTTGTGCATCTGTTTGCGCGTTTGTTGATGCGCGTAGAAGGCGAGCTCGGCTCCGACTTGCCAACGGGGAGGGATGCCGACTGGACCTCATGGGACCACTGGGCGACTCCCCTCGCTGCCCGTTGCGCCCTCCTCTGACCATTCGGGCGAGTGCGGCGACGAAGAATGGAGGGGACGGCTCCTCTGGAACATCCTCGGGGAGGTCGTGAGAACCGCCGCTGCTGCCTCTGTAATCACCGGCATAATTCAGTCGCTGCTTCTTCGACCAGCCAGCATCGACACCCGGCCGGAACTTCTCGGAATCCATCAGCACCAGATGGCAGTTCCAGTATGTGAATTCCTTATACAGCCTCGGCACGGAGAAGGCTTTCTCTGCTATCCTCTTGCAATCCTCGTCAGTCTGGCCACTGGTCTTCATGCTGAGGGCGTTGGTGTACAAGCCCGCAAATCGGGAGACCGCAGCCCTAATTCGCTCTCACCCCTTCCGACACTCCTCCCCGGTGTATGCCTTCCCATGCGGGCAATTCTTCTGGTAGGCTGCTACAATTTTAGCCCACATGTTGACGCTCCTCTGATTGTTCGAAACAAGGGGATCGTCACAAACAGACACCCAAGCCTTGGACAGCGCGACGTTCTCATCATCCGTCCACTTCCTTCGTACACTGTCGTCATCAGCCGGCTGCGACGACTCGCCTACCACCTTTTTACCCTTCTTCTTCTTCTTCTTCTTCTTCTTCTTCTTCTTCAGTCCACCTCGACCCTGCCCCCGCCCCTGACCTACTCCCTCTGTCTGAATGGGAGTGTCTTCGAATCGAACGCCCGGTAACAAATCCTCTATGGAGAAAGTGTCATCTCCAGTGAATTACGTCTCCACCGGGGTTGATGTGTGGGAAGACGCAGTCAAAAAATCAAGAGTGGGGTGATAGATATTGTCCCCCCTGGCGTCACGGACTGCACGGGCTGCACCCCCGCCTGCCACCCCGGCATCATCTATGGCATCATCTGCATCCCGGCTCCCCAACCGGGCATCATCTGCATACCGGGTTGCATGCCCGATACCCCCTGACCGCCGCCTTGGGGCATCATCTGTTGCCAAGGGTACATGTTGTAGTACACGCTGCCCATCTGCCCCCATCCCGCTCTCGCGGGTACCGTGGGAGTTTGATTCCCACTCGTCGTTGGAGTAGACTCGTTGTTGTGATCCATTTCGCGTTGTTGCTCTTGTACAGAAATTAAGAGAGAGAGAAAACTCGTTAAAACAAGTAGTGCGAATGAAAATGACGTGAAAATCGCGTATATATAGTGTTTCGAAAATTTAATTAAAAAAAATAGTGCTGGCCGATCGCTCGCTGATCACCAGCCTACAATGGCGGCGAGCGGATCGCCGAGCGCCCGAGAATCGGCGAGTGCTCGCCGAAATTCTCGTCGATTCAGCGCTCGCCGGTTGCAATGGTTCGGCGAGCGGGCCGGGTATCAGCTAGCCGGTCGCTCGCCGATTACTGTGGATGCTCTTATGGTAAAAATGAAATATAGTAACTCTTGTTGTGGAGATAAACGAGATGACAAAATAAGACTCTTGTTGTTGAAAGGAGTTGTTGAAAGAGGGGTATGTTTCCAAAATAAAACAGGATCTAGACGTGCAATCAACATTATATCATTATATGAGCTTTGACAAATAGGATACCATCACAGAGCCAGAAATTCTGTATAGGTGGGACAAAATTCCATACAAAGACATTTTAAGGATTTTATAAGGAGCATTTATAATGGTATTTCAAAAAAATTTAAAAATAATGATCAAAATAGTACTAATGAATTTTTTTGAAGTGGGGCATTTGCCCCTTGTAGGATGCATGTACATCCGTCTCTGCCATCTTATAAATATTCTCTTTGTTCCTTATTAAATGATTCATATTTATTATTTGGACGTCCGAAGCTAAATGAGTCATTCCCATTTTTAGTATTTTCTTTCTTACTTGTTCTTCTATATTTTACTAGCATCTTACTACTTTTTCTTCCCACATAGTTAACAAAACTCATTTTCTTATATTCCGTGCCGAAAAGAAATATTTCACCTAGTGAGGACGGAAATAATAAATAAGAAGGAAATTAAAAATAATGATAATGACAAATATAGGATGAGAGTAGTGATATAGGGTAAGTGCCCACTAAGCACATAACTAGAGAACAAATTACAACCACAAGATCAAAAAAATCAAGAGCTAGTAATAACACATGTGATTTTGAATTTGAAGGAGAAATCAGTTCACTTTATCATAGATTTACTTCATTATAACAAGGCGGGGGTATAATGGTCATTTCACTAATAAAATTAGGGTTAAACTCTAATTAGTCTCTCATTTATGAAAATCGTCTCTCAAGCTCGATTCTCTCTTCTTTTCATTCTCCCATGGTCGATTCATTCTCATTCAACGTCAACGCTGTTGCCGTTGCCTCATTCCGTTATCGTTAACATTCCTAACGATTTAGAACTCAACGTTCCGCCGTTGTCAACATCGAATAAATATAATCAAAACATAAAGATTTCTCAAAATGTAATTATTCCTACCAACTTAGAACTCATTTTCCATTAACATTTTTTCATCCGATTTAGATTTAATTTTATTTTGTAGCTTTTAAATGTCAAAGCAGATTCACAACTAGAGAATCCGGCTGTATACTCAAAATCGCTGATTGTGAGTCATTCCTATTTATTGCTTTGATTTTCTTCATTTCAGTGTAGTTTTTTTGTGATTTCAGTGAAGTGTATAGAGCTTAAAGTGAACTGATAAATGCTAAGAGTGAAGTGATATATTGCTCAGTTTTTTTTTCATTTCAGTGAAGTAAAATATGCTTAAAGTGAAGTATTTCATGGTTAGAGTAAAGTGTTAATGTTCCATGCTTATATTGCTCTATATTATCATTTTAGTGAAGTAAAACATGCTTAGAGTGAAGTTTTCCATGCTTAGTGTGAAGTGTTTGTGATTCATGCTTATATTACTCTGTTTTTTCATTTTAGTGAAGTAAAATATGCTTAGAGTGAAGTATTCCATGGTTAGAGTGAAGTGTTTGTGATCCATACTTATAATGCACTATTTTTTTTATTTTAGTGAAGTAAAACATGTTTAGAGTGAAGTATTCCATGCTTAGAGTGAAGTGCTTGAGATCCATGCTTATATTGCTCTGGTTTTCATTTCAGTGAAGTAAAACGTGCTTAGAGTGAAGTATTCCATGGTTAGAGTGAAGTGTTTGTGATCCATGCTTATAGTGCACTATATTTTCATTTCAGTGAAGTAAAACGTGCTTAGAGTGAAGTGTTTGTGATCCATGCTTATATTACTCTGTTTTTTCATTTTAGTGAAGTAAAATATGGTTAGAGTGAAGTGTTTGTGATCCATGCTTAAAAGTGCACTATTTTTTCATTTCAGTGAAGTAAAACGTGTTTAGAGTGAAGTATTACATGGTTAGAGTGAAGTGATTGTGATCCATGCTTATAGTGCACTATTTTTTCATTTCAGTGAAGTAAAACGTGTTTGGAGTGAAGTCTTCCATGCTTAGAGTGAAGTGTTTGTGATCCATGCTTATATTGCTCTGTTTTTCATTTCAGTGAAGTAAAATGTGCTTAGAGTGAAGTATTTCATGGTTAGAGTGAAGTGTTTGTGATCCATGCTTATATTGCTCTGTTTTTTCATTTCAGTGAAGTAAAACGTGCTTAGAGTGATGTATATGATGTGTGTCTTATAGTATTTTTTGTTTACTGGTTTCAGTGAAGTGTATAGACCTTAGAGTACATGAAGTATATGCTGATTGTTACTATGGTGAGCGGGGACAAGATTGGAAATGTATTGCCTAAAAGAAGCAGCAAGGGAATACTCCACAGACTAAGAACGAAGTATTGCAGCACATAAATGTTGTCGGAAACAAACCATGAATCATTGAATAACTTGGCGACAACATCAAAGCATCATCAAGAATGTAGCAACAACATGAAAATAGATGTGGAAAAATTATTATAAACTTCAAGCGTTCATGCCCATTTGTATGAAAATGATATAGTTCATAATATTTGTCATTATGTTCAATATAAAGCTCATCCGTTTCAATTAAATTAAATACTCCCCCTGTCCCATTAGAAATCAAACGTTTTTCTTTTTGGGTTTTCCCATTAAAAATGAAACGTTTCTGAAAATGGAAACAATACTCTCTCTACTTTTTCTTCTCTCGTACTTTACTCTCTATTCGTTAACTCACAACACTACATAAAATCCTGTGTCGAAAAGCAAATATTGCATATTTAATGGGACGGATGGAGTATTATGTTGACTATTTACTTCACTGTAGAACATATTTGCTTCACTATAGAGCATATTTGCTTCACTGTAATTCACTGTAAAGTTATTATACTTGACTATAAGCATATAATAGTTCACTATATGCACAATATACTTCATTGTAGTTAAAAAATTGTAAACTATAAGGTATGTTCAATTTACATCACTATATACACAATATACTTCACTGAAAATGAAAAAAATAGTAGACTATAAGACATGCACAATATACTTCACTTTATGCTTAATATACTTCAGTTTATGCTCAATATACTTCACTATATGAAAAAAAAAACAGTTCATCATTAGAACATTACACTTTATGCATAAATATACTTCACTTTATGCTCAATATACTTCACTTTATGCAAGATTAAAAATCATATTTACTTCACTGGAATGAAAAAACAATACACCATAAGGTATGCTTAATATACTTCACTATATGTTCAATATAGTCAGTACACTATAACCAATATTCTTCACTCAAATATTAAAAATCATTCAAAAGTGAACTAAACATTCTACAAAGTGAACTATTTCTGCCAGATTCTGAAATCTAGAATCGTGATGAATCTGAAATCTGGAATCGAATCATGAGAATTCACGACGAAGGACGATCGATCAGGAATCAAATCTGGAAATCATGCTTGACGAACGATTAGAAATCTGGAAATCACGAACGAGATGAAAGATGAACAAATCTGGAAAAGTGATAAATCTGAAATATGGAATCTAATCATGTGAATTCACGACGAAGGACGATCGATCAGGAATCGAATCTGGAAATCATGCTTGACGAATGATTAGAAATCTGGAAATCACGAACAAGACGAACAAATCTGGAATCTTGAAATCTAGAATTAAATCATGATGAACAAATCCAGAGGATTAACGATCAGGAATCGTGAATTTTGGAAGAAATTGTGAATTGTGAATCTCCTTTGAGATGAACAAATCTTGAATCGTGATGAATATGAAATCTGGAATCGAATCATGTGAATTCACGACGAAGGACGATCGATCAGGAATCGAATATGGAAATCATACTTGAGGAACGATTAGAAATATGGAAATCACAAACGAGATGAACAAATCCGGAATCATGATGAATCTGAAATCTAGAATTGAATCACGATGAACAAATCCAGATGAATAACGATCGGGAATCGTGAATTTTGGAAGAAATCGTGAATCGTGAATGAGCTAAGAAAATCACAGAAATATGGTGATGGTGAAGAAATCGTTTGTTTGAATTAGTAATATTGAATTCCATAAATGCCCTTGGGTTATATTTAAGCAATAGGATTAATTTGAAGTATTAAAATTTGTGGCTGAGATTTATTCTCTAGTTATGGACTTAAAATTAGTTAAACATTGATCGCTTCTCATTCTCATGGGACGAGTGGTTTAATTTTGCATGCACAAAAACACCTAAAACAAATCACAAAGATTTTAGTACTGGACTTCGTAATGTAGATTTTAGTACTCTAGTTTAGAAAAATACATATATCCACACTACATAACGGAACTGAAAATTTTCAAAGATTTAATTTTATGACTATTACTACTACTATTTTTATCGGATACAATGATAAAAGGTATCATAATATTTTAAATACACGGAAATTAAAGTAATATTCTCCAAATCATTTAAAACAAAATTTATTCGTACGACACTGCTTTGAAATACATCCTTATAAAATAAAAAGGGTGAATCAACAATAGCAATGACAAAAATGATTAGGACTCGGCTGTGCGAGAACTTTGCAAAAGCCTCCTTTAGAACAATTTGACGATTTGCACATTGAATCGCACGTCGAGTTATCTAGCTCTGGTACACATCTACCAATGTGGTTGTTGTCGCAACACTTCAGCTTTTGTCCTTCCACTAAACCACCTAAATATTTAAAGAGTCAATTGAGATGAGTATATTGTTTGTTAAATTGGGATGTAATCAAATGCAAACTCTAAATACTGTATAAATTTTAAACTATGATCTAGACTGTTGAAAAATGTCAACAGATGATAAAATTACATCAATAGAAAATGTCAACACATTATCAACGGTTGATGTTGTGTTGACATCGTGTTGACATTTTGTGTTGATGTAATTTTATCATCGGTTGACATTTTTCAACAGTCAAAATCAAAATTTAGAGTTTGTACAATATTTATAGTTTATATTTTATTGTTACCCTTTAAAATTAATAGAATGAAATGTGTTATGCCGTAATAATTATGGAGGAACCAAAATTCTATTAATATTCACATTTTAAGTGGTCTTTTTTTTATAAAAAGAAAAAAAAGGAGAAACGTAAAATACAAACCTGTGAAAACGACGAAGACAAAGAAGAAGCACACCAAAAACTTAGAATTAGGACTAGCCATGTTAACTTGTTTTTATTTAGCAATAATAATAGAGATAAAGATGAATACTGAGTGGTTGGTGAAAGGTGTTTTCACTTTTCATTATATATACGAAAGTTTGTTTTTGCAGTGTACATCGAAAGTAAATTTGCATTAATTGATTTAATCTCTTTGGATTAAAAAATCTTTTCCTGTAATAGCTTAAAGGAAATATATGATAAACTAATTTCTTTTTAATCGAGATCTCTCGACCATATATATTTTCTTACTAATAGCAATAAAATTTTATTTTCTAAACAACCCATATGTTATCTCTAATAAAATTAATTAGAAATAAAATTTATTGGTATTCTATAAATATGACTTGGAATTTTTAATTTTATATCCTCATATAAAATTGGAGAATCAAACAATAGTAATGACAAAAATAATTAGGGTCTTTGTGGGGGAGAACTTGGCAAAACCCTCTGACTTGGAGAATCAAACAATAGTAATGGCAAAATAATTATCTAGCTTTGAAGAATTATCACTTGTTTTTATCACATTTCAGCAATGATGTAATTCCTAACATTATATTAACCTCTGACCAATAGCATGTCATTTCATAAATAAATATGAAGGAAATTAATTAATAATGGCAATGACAAATATGGGAGAAGGGTGGTTTAATTTTGCAAATCACAAAAACACCTCAAACAAATTTCACAATCAACAATCACAAAGACTCCTATTTTGATCTATTTATATGCTTATTTTCATTGTTGGCTTAGTATTGTATTTTTTGCACAATAATTATAAAATAGTGTGAATTTTATAATTTACAAGAATACATATATGTACACAATATATAGCGAAACTGAAATTTTTTCTAAGATTTATTTTTATTATTACTAATATTATTTTTATCGGGAATAATAATAATTGAAGTGGTCATAGTTATTTATTACCATCGAGACAAATTAAAGTAATATTATCCAAAAGTACTAAACACAAATACAATGACGGTTTCAAAAAAAATTTATTAGTACCAAAATGATTAATCAACAATAGCAATGACAAAAATGGTTGGGGTAGCCGTGTGGGAGAACTTTACAGAACCCTCCTTTGTAACATTTTGACGACCTACACAATGAGTCGCACTTTGAGTTGTCTAACTTTGGAACACATCTACCAATGTGATTGTTGTTGCAACAATTCAATTTTCCTTTCACTAAACCACCTGAAAATTGGACAAAAATAAAGCCACAAAAACAGTTTATAACATAAAATAACATTGAAAAAGGGAACAAAAACAAATCAACTTATAGACAAGAAATATTATATTCAAAATTTAAAAAAAAAAAAAAAAAAAAAAAAAAAGCCAATGGAAGAACACAAAAAAGCAGACAAATGGGATGATTATACTATTTTTTTTTGGTAATGGGATGATTATACTCTTTGATATACATATATCTTTCATTGATGGAATGAAATATACATTAAACAATTATGGAGGAACCAAAAATTCTAAACCAAATAAATATTCATATGTTAAGTGGTCAGTTTAAGAAAAAGAGACACACGCAAAATACAAACCTGTAAAAACGACGAAGACAAAGAAGCAAAACAACATAAACTTAGCATTAGCCATATTAACTACTCCTTATTTGCTTTACAATAATAATGAAGCTCTAGGTGATAAGATGAATAATGTTATTCATTATATATATAAGAAAAAAATTTATTCGGTTTTGGTATAAAAATCTTTCACTTTGAAATGAAAATCGATAGTCATGTTGCATTATTTGATTTAAACTATTTGGAGTAAAAAATCTTCTTTTGTAATAGCTTAAGTAAGTATTTGATAGCATTACCTTTTAGTAGAGATCTTTTAATTCTTACCGTAGCAATACAATTTTATTTTATAAATAACCCATATTTTACTTCTTTGCTTATATATTTATATTTTAAAATCATTAGAAGAAACTTATAAATTGTAGTATCAGTTACGGGTGGGTAGGTACGGTATACCTTACCGAAACCACCATACCGTATACTTATCATAAATACGGTATGCGAAAAATTCATACATTTATCTTACCAAAGTTTTCGGTATACCTTTTTTCGGTATGACGAATTTCTATACCGATATTGTACCTCATTTTCGGTATATCGTACCGAAGTTCGGTATACCTTACTTTTGCGGCATATCTGACTTTCAACATCAATTAAAATAGAAAATTAGAGTTTTTAGAATATTATCTATATTTTATAATTTTAAAAATAAATTAAATATAATTTATACATAATTATATTTATATTTCACAATAGATTTTATAATTTAAAAATATATAAAATAAGTATATTTTATATATAATTGTGTTTATATTTTTGTGGTATATACCTTAGTTTACGGTATATACCTTAATTTACGGTATATACCGAATTTCGGTATGCAGTGGTACACCGCGGTATTTGAAAATTCATACTGTTACCTTACCAGAATCTTTCGGTAAGGTATCATACTGTACCGAAAGTCACGGTATAGCGAAAATTCGGTATTTTCGATATTTTTTCGGTACGATAAGGCCGTTATTTCGGTATTTCGGTATTTTTCCCCAGCCATAGTATCAGTATTATTAGGGGTGGGAATATGGATATCGGGTATTGGGCTTACCCTTACCCGTACCCGACCCGATATCCACCGAGTATTGGATACCCAATATCCAATTTTATGGGATTGAGTATGAGTTTGGATCTTGAAATTTAAGATAAATCGGGTATTGGGTAACCCGAATATCCAATTTATTATTTAAAGCATTTTTTTAAATTAGGTTTAGCCTTTTTAGGCTTCAAGAGCTGAGCCAATTTATTTACTAATTACAATTTACTAGGTTAACTTTCTCTAAACTTATATAAATAAGTCGATCTCTCTTACTCTAGGTCACGGCTTCTCCAAACTCTCAAGTTTTACGTATTGCATTATCAACTCATGTGGTTTTTATATTTTAGTTAATTATTTTGACTTTTGAACTATATTATTGGTTGCTTCTACAGTTTAATTAAATGCATAACTTTTATTATTTTACTTATGTATTGCATAACCAATCGCCATAAATATAATCATATACTTTAAAGTTAAAGTAACTCATTTTTTATAGTTTTATACTAACAAAATAAATGCAACATTAAAGATATTAGTCAATTTAAATATTTCTATAATTATATTAATATAATAAATTTTGAATTTTTTTTATTAGTTATTAACACACGTAAAGAATCGGGTATTTGGGTACCCGATATGTCGGGTATGGATACCCGTGCGGGTATTGGAGTACCCGAAAATATATCGGGTCGGGTTTTGGCATTTAGATGATTTTTCGGTTTGGATACCCGGTTTTTTCAGGTCGGGTATCCATGGATACCTATATTTGTTTCAAAAGAACATATGATTATATGATGAATTAGGGTGTCTCCACCGGAGGCCGTCCCGTTCGCCCGTCGGCAACGTCCGACCGGACGTCCGCCGTAGTGAGCGGGACGTCCGCCCATGCCCGTCCAGAGTGCCCCTGAGATGGGCTCGCCCCTCGCGTCGACGTCCGACCGGACGTCCGCCACTGTGGCGAAGGTCGGACGTCCGACATTTTTAATTTTTAATTTTTTTTTAATAAACTCTATAAATAGGGCTCCACCAACTTCATTTCATTCACACCACCTGTGTTGACAAGTTTCTCTCTCTAAAGCTACAAATTTCATTTATACTACAATGGAGTACAATAGAAACTCCCCCACCACGAGCGGAGGAAACACATCCCTCGATTCCCATCGGATCGGAGGGGAATTTTGCGGGGATAAATCCCCAGATGGCGGGGACGGCGGGGATGGGCGGTATGCCGGCGATGACTCCCCAAATGTTCTACACTATGTACACTTGGATGAGTCAAATGGGTCAGATGATGCCAGGGGCAACGGGTATGCCGGCAAATATGTCGGGGATGGGTGGGACGATGCCAGGGGCAGCGGGGATGGGCGGTATGCCGCCAAATATGGCGGGGGTGGGAGGGATGATGCCCGGGGCAGTGGGGATGGGCGGTACGCCGCCAAATATGTCGGTGGTTGGGTCGATGGAGAGGCGGAGCCCGAGGACGCCAAGGGAATCTGTGTATCGGCCATATATAGATTTGTTGGCCGATGATTCCCCTAGTACTGTTCCGGAGACTCAGTACGCCGGCATCGAGACTTTCTCTTTTGAGGATCTGGGGCTATCGCCGATCCGTGAGACTCCCGATGAGGCGGAGCCAGCTGCAAGGGGCAGGAGCAAAGGCAAGGGCAAGGCCAGAGGCGGGGGTAGGGGCAAGGGCAAGGGCAAAGTCCCGAGCTCTTCATCGCACACGGGGGCAGAGGAGGAGGAGGGCGAGGATGAGACTGAGAGGAGGACGATCTGGTCCGTGTGGAAAAATGCCGCGCTTGCGAAGGCATGGATCGATGTTGTAGAGGATCCCTATGTCGGGGCGAACCAGTATGTTGACCGAATGTGGCATCGCATTAGTGCCGCCTACCGCAACGTCAAACCGCCTGGGGCGAAGCCTCGCATACCCGAGCAATGCCGGAAACAGTGGCTTCGGTTGAGGCCTAAGCTCAGTCGTTTTGCCGCCCTCTACCAAAACAACATGCGCATGGTAACCAGCGGCATGTCTGAGGATGATGTGAAGAGACAAACCTTGGCCCAGTACCCCAACCGAGAGTTGAACATCAAAGAGTTTGACCAGTGGGAGGCCTTTCTCGTGGTCAAGGATTCGCAAAAGTTTGCGATTGATATCGAATCGGGCTGGAAGCGGACGAAGATCAACTCTTCCGGTGAGCACAGCAGCAGTGCTGGTTCGCACGAGCTCCCCGAAGCCGAGGAAGAGGCCCCGCTACCACGAACAGACTCTCGCCGTCGTCGGCGCCCGATGGGGCAACAGGCTGCGCAGCGGATGGCGAGGGGAAGCGGCAACGGCAACGGGTCCTACGAGGTCGAATCGGAGGCCCCAAGAGGCCCAGAGGACGGCGTCCTCGCCCGCGCGCAGCAAACGAAGACCCTGATGCAGAGCACTATGAAGTTGTATAACACGCAGGATCCAGTGTTGAAAAGGATGTGCAAGGAGGTGGTCGACCAATGTCGGCGCGATTTAAGGCTGCCACCCATTGATGATTATGGCGTCGAGATCGGGGGCGGGGACGTCGGAGGTGGCAGCGGCACGGGCGATGAGGACGAGGACGAGGACGAGGAGTGAGAGCCGAGGGTATTATGTAATTTTATTTTTAAACTATGTTTTTTTTTAAATTATGTAACTTTTTTTAATTATGTAATTTTTTTTAATGTAATTTTTTTAAATGAAGTTTTCGAATTTTCCCGTATTTCATTTCGACGTATTAATAATTCCATAAATTTTTAGTCCGTAAATTGAATAATTGTGGGAAGGGCTAGTGGAAGTCCTAGTGGGAAGTCCTAGTGCAGTGGGAAGGGCTAGTGATGTGGCAGTGGGATGGGAAGGGCTAATGCTGACGTGACATGCAGTTTTTGTGGGAAGGGCTAGTGGAGATCCTAGTGGGAGGGGCGCCGCCGGAGACACCCATTCCACATCAGCATTTGGCCAAAGGGCTTATCTCCCTGCAATGAAAGGGTCCTCCCATAGGGCCCTCCCATTCCATTTCATTTCCACGTCATCACTATTTTATTTTAATTTTTTATTATAACCAAAAATATTAATACGCAAATCTTCATTGGTTCGCTTCTTCACTACATTGTGTCGCCCGGGCAAGCACGCGCTGCACCACTCGGTTTATGACTTCGTCGTCGATATCGCTACCGGAAGACATTTAATATGTACTAGAGAGAGAAAATGTATTGAGATAAAATGAGAGAAGATGAGACGTTGGCGTGGGAAATATAAATAATGGGATATGGAATTTATAGTAGAAAAAATGAAATAAAAAAATTATTAAAAAAAACGAAAAAAAATAAAATTGGGAGGGCCGTCGATAGGCCCTTGTTCCACAATGGAGGGCCGATTGACAAGCCCTCATCGACGGCCAAGGCCGATACATCGGCCCATTTGGAGAGAGAGGGGGGAGTCGCCGGAAGGCCCTTCCGCTGCAATGGTGGGGCTATGGGGCCCTCCCATCGACCCTCCATTGTGAATGCTCTTAGGACGTACAAGGATACAAATATTCGTTACAGTTAGAAAAAGAAAATTTTTGTCTTCTTGTTTGAGGGAATATAAAAGTTTTCAATAGATCATCATTAGCTTTCCAACCAAATCATCTTTCTATATCTCAATAATTTAATTTTGAGTAGTGATTTAGAGACATAATGTCTCTAAGCCATAATATCCTTATGTCACTTTTCCATAATCTTATTTAAATATATACTAATATACCCTTATTTTAGATAAAAGGAAAATAACTACTATTTATTAATAAAGGAAAGCTAATCAAATTAACTATCTATAACTAATTATATGGTAAGTACTATTAATTAAGATTCACATTTTTTAGTCAAAATTTTAACCAATTCTCAACTATTTTCGCTACTTGATGAATATTTATATATAATTATTTTATTATTAAATAATTCTTAAATTCTAAACAACTAAATTTAATTTATAAAAATAGAAAGTAAATTATAATTATAATAGTCATTGTCATCTAATTATTTTATTATCAAATAATTATAAAATTTGTAAGTTATAAAAAATACTTGATGTCTAATATTAAATAAATTAAAATGATATTAAATAGTAATATTTAAATTTTATGTTATATAAATGATTATATATATTTAGTGTTATCATTCAACCAAAAATAGTCATTCAAATCAAATTATTTTATTAGTCGTAAATAATCATTTAAACTATAAGTTATGGAAATAACTACATGTATTTGCACTCAATTTCCTTGTATTATCATTCAACGAAATAATAAATTTGCATTCAAATTTCTTAGTGTTATCATTTAAAAGCTAGTATTAAATTTTTAAGTTGTATAAATAGCTAATGTATATATCAAGATATATGTTACTACTGTTTTCCAAAATAAAGAAGAAGATTAGATTCCATAATTTTAGGAATTGTTTAAAATAAAAATAATTGATGAGACTTCTATTCAAGTTTTAATTCATTTTAGTGTATCAACTACTAATTGATGTTAAAATTTAAGAATATAAACAATCACATGTTTTAAAAAATTTAAAAATAAGTGATTGATTGATTTAGTTGTGGAATTTAGGTAAAAAATTAATAATTTAAAGTAATTAAAAGTTTGGAATGCACAAGAATTAAAATTAAAATTATGAAAATTTTTAAATCAAAATCGTTAACTCAACTAATATTAGTACTATCATATATATCAAAATTTAGTTGTTTGCATGATATAGTGAACCGAGCGAAGATTTATAATATTTTATACTAGAAAAAAGAGAATATAACTCAAATAGTAAATATATGAGTTAAGAACATGTGATTATTTTCTTATAGATGTTCGATTATAGCATTCTAAATATTAAGAATCAAATAAATTAAATTTTGAACGTAAAGAATTAAAATCATATCCAAAAACTCAATTAGTATGATTATTATATACTATGTATCAAATTTTAATTTATTGCATAACATAGTAAATGATCTTATAACTCTAATAATTTATAAAGAAAAAGAGAAAACATTAACTCTATATTTTTAGAATATTAAATAGATGAATTAAGAATATGTGATTTTTTTTATTAAGTATGTGTTATTTTTATTGAAACGGTACAATTCAAAATAGTATACCCAATTAGTATTAACATATGTAGTAGTGAATTGATTTAAGAACTCTAATGTTTTATTAAGAAAAACAGAAAATATAATTCACATGTCTTTAACATTTTAAAGAGATGAGTTCAGAACGTGTAAACATTTTTTGATTAAGACTCGAATTTAATGTTCCAAATTTTAAGAATATAAAGAAAATAAAAAATTAATATTAATATTACTAATTTTTTTTAAAATCAAAATATTAAACTCAATTAGTATTAATACATTATATATCAAATTTTAATGCATGCCATGTTACCGTGAATTGAGCTAAAAGCTTTAATACTCCTCATAAAGAATCTTCTAAATAAAAAGGTTATAAAATTAAATTTTTCAATATTAAAAATTACAGTTTAATTATAAAATAATTATTTTTGGCCATAGTAAATCTAATTCTTTACTATTTATAAAATAAGATAACAAATTTTAATACTTTGTAGAGCTAATTATTTTATTAAATTATTTAAATTAAAATTTGTAAAAATTTATTTGATAAGAAATCTGTTATATGGTTCATTTTCTAATAAAATATAGTATTACTATTTCATAGGTAAATAAATCTACACTAAATATATAGATTCAATGAAATATAATATTTTATTATTTTAAATATGTGTCCTTAAATAAATGCAATAAGATATAAAAAAACTGTCATCATAAATATGAGGATTGCATACTAATAAAATTGAAATCGCATAATTAGTGTCAATGTCCTTAAATAAGTATATTTAGCTAATACTTTAATATAAAGGGTAGAAAAGTAAATAAATATAACATAAATTTAAATAAAAATCTAAAACAATCTAAAATGACTATTTTAGCCTCAATATTGCATTATGGCTTGGAGACATACGTCTCTAAAACATTTTCCTTTAATTTTTCACCCATATCGTCTTTCAAAATGGTATTAATCATTTTACACAAATTAGGATCACATAACAAATCACTACTGCATTATTTATGTCAATTTCAGAATAATCATGAACTCATATCACTATGAAATTTGATTGTTTATAATTTGCTTGAAAATCAACAATATATATTTCCATAAATAAACCATTAAAATAATGTGGTCCTCGTGAGTCATGACTTGCATCATGTCTCTGAGTAATAACATGAATAAATCACTAATTCCACAAACATAGCTTACAATACAACACCAACCAATCCACCTTTCTTTAATGAATGAATGTTTTTTGACCATTTTTTCTCCTGTGGTTTCAACTCTTAAACTTGAGTTACTCTAATATTTGAGTAGAAACCTCATAAATTAGAAGAAGTTGCTACAATCCACTTAGTTTCAGAATTTTTCCATAACAATTTCTCTCATGAATTCTTCTGGTGCTGCAAGACAAACAAATAAAATAATTGATCAAGAAACTACAAATTAAAAAAAAATTATAAATATACAGAAACAAATCAGATATGTTTTAAACCTTTTTGGCCTGTAAAGAGACTGAACTGTGCAGCAGCCTGACCGAGAAACATTTCAACTCCACTAACAATGACGGCCCCAGCAGCCTCGGCTTCTTTTAATAGTCTAGTCTTCCTAGGGTTGTATACTGCATCGAAGACGAGCTTGTAATCTCTCAAGGTTTCCTGGTAAACGAGAACGATGTATATATGTATATTACTACTTCGTAGAACCAAAGGATATTAATTTGATCTTGGAGAGAAATGTTTGAAGATAAACCTCCAGCACAGGAATCCGCCGCTCCACATGTGGATTCATGCCTAAAGGAGTTGCGTTCGCAAGGATTGCATCCTTCTCCGGCCGGAAAGTGAGTAAATCATCAAACGGAAGAGCATCGGCAGATACTGCAGCAGCTAGAGATTTTGCCCTTCCTTCACATTGCAAAAAAAGACTATAATTATCTTGTCGTTGCAGGAAATCTATAGTTCTATATAGTAAAGATATGAAAAGGTTTATTAATTAGTATCAGTATTCTACCGAAATCAATGTCAAACACAACCACTTTAGCACCCCTTATTTTAGCTCCAAACGCAAGTGCTCTTCCTGCACCCCCGGCTCCCACGAGAACAAACTGCTTCCCTGTGATTGGAGAAAGAGGACCATTCTTCCCATTCAGCCCGTCCCTACGCTGTTGGAGTGTCACAAATTATATCCTTTATTACAACTGGTGCCCCAATATATCAGTTCAAGAATAAGAATTGAGTTATTACGGTACCTTTAAAGCATCTTCGATTGCTACAATAGCAGCCTCACAATCTGTGTTATACCCGACTAGCTTTCCATCATCACGCCTCCTTACAATAGTATTAACAGCGCCAATTGACTGTTGATCATAAGACAATTTAATCATTATGACGACTTGTTGCAGCATTTCAAACATAACTAAAAAAATGACCCCCACATTCGTCTTTTGATTGTGTATTACAGACTCCTTTAAGAGGATATCAAATTTTTGCAACGTGATTAGTTAAAAAAAATCTGTGTCATTTCAATTCCCACTTACTGAAATACAGAAAGTATAAACAGATTTTTGTAGTAACCTGAGCAACTGGATGGACTTCGTCGCAGAAATCAATTACTGCTTCCTTGTAAGGGATCCCGACACTGAAATTTAAGCAAGAAAACAATGTAAAGTATCTGCTTGAAATCTGGCCAGAAGTCATCTCTAATTCAGTACTAGTATTTAATTGCTCGAAAAGATATCAGAAATGGAATAACAAAGTCCCTCTCTACATCAAATTTGTTCAAGATCTCAGTGCACAATGGCAAATATGTTTTTTTTATTAGTGACTCGAATAGTATCTCTTTTCTGGTAAAAGAAAGTACTGTGCAAAACTAACTGCAGCATGAGAAAATAGAGTAGCAATTGCATAAAAGGTAACACGCACCTGTAACCAGCAAAATCAGGACTTGTGTAGACACTGAAAAATTCCTTTAGATTATCCACAAACATTGGGACATATATTCCATTGTAACCAGCATGTCTAAATGTGGGATTGTGCAATAGAGGGCCCTTGCTGTGACTTACGGGTTTTGAGATAAGCCCAAAAACTTCAGTACCCATATTGGTGTTCTTCACTCCATAGGCTTGTCTGAGGATATTTACACTGGGGAGACCAGGAATCGTATTTCCTTCAACTGATCCATATGCAAAAACACCACCAAACTTAAAACTCAGCAGCTGACTAATTAGACCTCTTTCTCCTGTGCAGTGAGCTATCATGGGTACCTGCCGGGAGTTATCAATGATTATGATAATGATCTTCTGGAGAACTCTAGAACAACAGTTATTATGCTCCCTTTTCAGCAAATTTAACCCAAAGGCCAAAGCTACTAGTTTTCTCCTCTCCGCAATGAGGATAACTATTAATGTCCAGCTTGTACTTTGTACTTGAAAACTGAGAGAGCATATCACTATCAAAAGGAGAAAGAAACCACACCTGGCTATTTGACAGAAGGTCAAAAGCAGTTGATATCTCTGTAATATTGGCTGCTTCCCAAACAAACTTAATGATATCAGCCCCGGTGGATTTCATCTCTGCAACAAGAAGGCTGGGATCTTCCAGTAAAGCAGTAAAGCTATCCAGGTAGGTTGAGACTATAATTTTACTACTTTTAAGCTGATGGAACTTATCTTCTTTTATGAGAGCAGATGCTACCTGTATAGCAATGGTGCCAAAGTCAGATTAATAGATAATCTGGGCTGGGGTAGGAATATAAAATCGGTACGTTCCAAATAAACTTTTCACATTCATTATTCCTTGTAACCAATATATTTAAAGCAATTGAAATGAGGATAATTTCATCGGAAGGACATTACAATTTGTATGCTGATCAATAAAATGGAGTGAGATCATCACTGTTACATTCAGATTATTTATCGTGCATGGGGACAACGAAGTTATCCGGACTCTAATATTTTCTGATATTGCATCATCTTTATTTATAGAAGCTACAGCAGAATTGCATTTGATAGGCGTTATATTAGATTAGACAGTATATTTTGGTTTCCATAGCACCAATCTCTCCCAGCTCTGTATACCAATCCATTAAGAAACAAGAATTAACCAAAAAAAGCTCAATAAATAATTGTAGAACTAACTGTCTATTAATATTAATAGGTAAGAGTAAGTACTTGCCTAGAACCATATGTTAAACACTATATAGAGCAACAAACATATTGATTACATCATCACAAACAAATCATGACTCACTGTTTTCTAGTTTTGGTTTATGTATGCACAAATAGTTGAATTTTATTACCATACCAACTCCTACCTTGAGTTCCAAGTCAATGTAATCAGCACCTAAATCTTTGGCCAAAAGCAGAGACTGTAGATGATCCTGTTCATTGCTTTTGCATTCATCACCTTCCCATTTCGGCCTGCAACCACCAAACTCATTTATAAAAATATTGATTTTATTGAAGGCCCACACCAATTTTCTTTGCTTTCGCACAACAACCAATAGCAACTCAATTAATAAAAAAAATGTCCATCACCAAAAAACACTACACATACATTTCCATCATACCTAGTCACACACCAAGATTCAACTAGCAGCCACCTTCTCTTGCCCTAACCTACTCAGTTTGGTATACTTTGACCATTATGAAATAAGTATTTCATGTTTTTCAAAGTATTTATTATTATTTTTTTTTGGAAATAAAAAAACTACTGCTATTTCAATTTTCAAGCCAATCTAGCACAAACTGGCATTCCTAATCGAGGAATACATATATGAAACAGAAATCCACGGAATTTATGCGGTGATCAATAAGATGCATACGGATATCATAATCTGGCGCCAAAGTCAGTTAATTGTAAAAGCCTAATATAACAAAAAATACAAACCGGGAGAGGAGAAGGACGGGAATGGGCTTGTTCCGGAGGAGGATGGTGAGGTCGGAATGGGAGAGGGAATCGAGTTCAATTTGGACGACATCGGCGCCCTGAATTTTGGCCTGATGCATGCCATTGAGGAGGTGGTCGAGGGATTGGGGAGGCAATGCGGCGCAGATCAATTTAGGAGCCCCAACAACTCTAACCATTTCTGAAGCGGTGGTGGAGTGGAGTGGGGGCATTGATAATGTGATTTGAAGGGGTTTATAAGGGAAATGCAAATTGCGTTGTTGGTGGGAATGGATAAGGACAAATTGATGAACAGGTAAACAAAGGTTGGCGCAAGCGCCAGCGCCATGCCGCATCTCTGCGAATCTCTTTTGAATACTCATCACTGACTCAGCAACTCGTGGCTTCTCACAGTGTAGAAAGAGAGAGAGAGATTCCTGCGCACGTTGGGTTTGAGTGAAATTTGGAAATTTATACCAGTATTTATTTATTGGTAAAAAAAAGTGATTAATACAAAAACTATATACTCCTTCCTCCTCTTTCCTCCCATATTAAGAGTCACTTTTTGCCATAAAAGTCCGTCCCAGTTTAAGAGTTTCTTTTAGAATTTTCCATATTTGGTCATACAATTTTATCCCATTATTCATCAAAATTACATAAAAATGTCATTATCTACATTAAAATAAATCAAAACAAAAATCAAAAGTCAAAAAGGACTCACCTTCAACCAACTCTACCATCTCATTTCATTTATTACACACTTCAACTCTTTCTTAAAATCCGAGCCATAACAATAAGTGACTCCAAATGTGGGACGGAGGGAATATTCTCCAAAATATAAACTTAAAAAATAGTACTATTCATCAGAAAAGATAAAAAAGTACTACTAGTATTTAATTTTTATTTCATTTAAAATGGGATGGAAGAAGTCTATTTTAGTACTAGTAAGTTATTATTATGAAAGAAAGTCAAATTTACAGCCCAAATAGACACACGAAAAAATCATTGTAATGTCATTATATCAATTTTAGAGCTTACTTTCTATCTTCGCATAACTGAATATATACTACTTTCTTAATTAGTACTATCTAACATCTACATTTAACCATCAAATATTTGAAATCAATAGTCAATTAAATATTGGATCTTACTATTAATTAAAAATTATGAACATATTAGTATTATATATATATATATATAGGCACACAAATACTCCATTTTCCATGCATATGCAATATCAAGCATGTCTTATAGGAGTAATTAATTATTATCATTGAAAATTTTTATTTCATTTGTTTTTTGCATGAGTGAGGTGTTCAAACATAAGCAGATAATTTGGAAGAGATATGGTGTCCTAACTCCTAATCTTGATCTTCGAAATTCCAATAAGTCTAGACATTTGATTTTGACAATCAACTAATATCTAAAGTGCTACTACTACATAGTATTACTAAATTTCTAATGCTATCTCGATTTGGAAATTTTAAAATCCATTCTCATTATAAATATAGCTATGATTTATGAAAGTCATTTAAAACATAAAACGACAGGTTAAATCGTGAATTAGTGATTTTCTTCGTTTATGAATAAATGAAAATTCATTAACTATGTTCGAATCACTTCCTCCATTACTCGTCACTAGTTTCCTTTTTAATTCGTCCGCTAATACTTGTCACACTAACATTTTATACTTTTAGCAATAAATCTCATATTCTACAATCTCTTTCATCTCATATTTTATTATAAAACTATATAAAATTAATACCCATATTCTACAAATTTTTTTAACTTACTTTCTATTAATAGTATATTATTTTGAAACCCGTGTTGATCAAGTGCGACGTTTAACAGTGGTAGAAGGAGTGATTATATTTTTGGTAATGAAATGAAAAAGACTGCATTTACATTTATTTATGAAATATGCTACGAAGCACGTACGTGTTTTCTTGTCTCCTCTTCCAATAAAGTAGGTGATGTGTTTTCTTGTCTCCTCTTCAATCTTGTGTATTACTATCTCTAGTCTCTGAAAGTTTGATACGATTTACCATTTCGATCTATCCCTAAAAGTTTGACACATTTTATTTTTTATCATTTTTAATAGTGGACCCCATATTCCATTAACTCATTTATACTCACATTTTTATTATAAAACTAATACTTTAAAAATAGGACTCACATTCCATCAACTTTTTTTATATTTCTTAAAACTCGTGTTGGGTCAAAATATGTCAATATTTGTGGGATGGAGGTAGTATGCTTTTCTGTCTCTATTTATTTTCCTTCAAGTTTCATGTTATATCTGACTTAAGAAAGGAGTATGAAATACTTATTACTCAATCTAAAAGTCAATTAGATGAAATATCAATAAATCTTGATAAAATTTTTACTCCCTCCGTCCCAGAGAAGATGTAATACTTTGAAAATGACACGAGATTTTAGGAGATGTTATTTTGTGTGTTAAGTGGTGAGAGAAAATATAATTTTATAATTGATGTGAGAAGGAACTTTTTCCAAAAGAGGAAATGTGACATCTTTTGTGAGACAAACTAAAAAGGAAAGTGTGACATCTTTTGTGGGACGAAGGGAGTACGTGTTTGAAGCACTTCATTAGACACGGATAGTTGATTACATGTATAGTTTAAGACATTGTAATATGTATAAAAGGATTTAATTGGGTGTGTTAAATTCAAATATTGGTGCAGATAATAAGTCAAGTATAGGAGGGTTACATTAAAAGTATCAAACACTAAAATTAGCCTTTGAAGTAATAAATGAAGAGGATTATAAGAGAAGAGAATTCCAAGTTGAAGAGAGCATGCTAAGGAAAACTTGGAGTTTGGTGAGCCACCAAACACCTACTTCCTCCATTCTATTTTGTATTTGAATAGTTTTATTGTGAACCCAATACTTTGACAAATTGACAATAGAAGTATAGAAAGAATAAAATAGGAGAAGGAAAGAGTAAAGTAGATATTTTTGTGTTACTCTTTGTTATAAAATGAAATAATTATGTGTGACCATCCAAAATGAAATATAACTCAAATAATTTAGAACATGAAATATAACTCAAATAATTTAGAACGTAGGAAATAAGTTTTCTAAAAATAATTTATAACGATACATCTAACTATATAGCCATGATGATAACTTAAATTTCTAATTTATTAATAGAAGAGAATGAATTACATTTGATCTCCTACCAGACCATTTTGAAAATATTAAACATATAGCAACTTGAAGTTTAATTAGGCCATCTTATTTGGTTATACAATGGATTTTGAAAGCAGGCATGAACCGGGCCATGTGGAATCGTCATCATTTTGGATTCGAATATCTAGTGTCAATTCAAAAAAAAATTTGTTTTCTGGAGACAGAGGGAATACTATTAATTAATTTTTTTTTTTTTTGTTAGAAATGCGACCAATTTTGTTACCTTTGAAAGGTAGGTATGGATTTTTAAAAAGTGTGAAAAAATGAGACAGGACACATTATTAACCATTTAATATATTAAATAAAGTAATGTTTAAAGATTAAGTGGAGATAAGGAAGAAAAAGATAATACAATTTTTTGTCAAAAAATAAAGCTATAGTGCAAGTTGCTTGAGTAATACTCCCTCCGTCCCGTTTTAGCAGTCCCATTGACTTTTCTGCACTCGTTTTGTAAAAATGATAATAAATAGTTAAAGTGGAGAAATAATAAAGTAAAAAAGAGAATAATGTAGATAAGACTTTTCTCTATATTATTCTCTTTTTTACTTTATTATTTATCCACTTTAACTATTTATTATCATTTTTAAAAAACGAGTGCAGAAAAGTCAATGGGACTACTAAAGCGGGATGGAGGGAGTAGTAGATATCATCGCATTAAATGGCTAGGAATTTTTAATTTCATATCTTGATTATAATTAAATAAGAACGTGGTAGTTAAAGAAAAGAAAACGAAATGCTACCGTGAAGAGGTAGGTGAAAATATTAGATTATTCTGACTAATATAGCATATTCTCCCCATATTAAATCATTCCTTTAGGATTTTCTACAAATGCCATAACAATGACTATCATCTTGATTTCAAATTTACATTATGAAATGACAATTTATCCTTCATTAAAAACTAGACTTTATTCATTTGGATCCCCAAATTATAAATAGGATCCACCATTATTACTGTTATAATGAGAATCGTTAGGTTGTGTTCAAATTTATCAATGAAGCATAAAATTTAAATTTGGAGCGGTTAGATTTGGTCTTTGTAGGTGAAGCATAATATTCAAATCAGATTAAACTGGTTTTTTTTATTTTTTAGAATTAATTGTAGGAATAACAAAAAATTTACTTGAGTTTACAATAATACGAACTTTATAATGTTACTCCTACAATTATAACTCATATTCATTATGAATTGTTGACACCATATAGTTTTACGCAGAGAAAAATGAGTATTTTCCAAACATTAGTTTAACTTCATATAATTTAACTAATATTGGATGTATTCATGCACTATCAGATTATATTCACGTGTCACAATATCAGATTTTGTTTGTTCCAACTTGTTCTTCAATTCAATGGGCTTTTTCTTGATTCAAACTTTGAAAATGATTTAGATGAAAAATATTCGAGAAAAAGTCAAGTCCAGTAAGGTTAGGTGAGTGGTTGAACATTAGTTATATAAGGAAAAATACTTTCTACCTCCTATATTTGATTGAACATATAAGATACACATAAATAATTAAAAATAGTATTTCTTCCATCACAAGTCACAACAAAGACCACTCATTTCTGCCTCAAATGATGAGACATAATTGATTCTTTACCAAAATTTAAAAAAATAAAATTGGAAGGCCTTAATTAAAATACAACCCCACACCATACGGCATACTGCACAAAGCCCAATCCAAGAGGAATTATTCGCATTATCTTCGCATGTTAAGTTTGGGAATGACCCAAATCATTATTACTCCATTAAGCACCACCTAATATTCTAATAAAACTAAATAATCAACATTTATTGCATAAAGGAGAATTAAAAAAAAAAAAAAGAAGAAGAAAATTTACTGGAAAAATCACCCAAGTTTGATCTTTCTGATTAATCTCCCAACTTTAGAAAATAGCCGATCACATTATAAATATTGCAATTTTCTCAATTATCTCATGACCAAAAACTTTGGCGTCCTATGTGTTTGGGCATTGTAATAGAAAAATCGGTCAAATACAGATTATGAGCTATTAGACGATTGGAAATTTTGTCAAAATTATTGTATAGTCGACTATATGTTCGATCGACAAAACATTGTGATTTCTCCTACCATTAAAAAGTTATATACCATGAAATAATCTAAACTATAATTGTAACTAAAGAATGTAAATTATACTATATAAAAGATATTATAATCCTAATTGGTTTAGTAAATCCAGGGAGTTAAACCAAACCACAACATACCGAAATTGTAGAGAAAAATGTGAAAAAAAAAATTGACAGTGAGACATCAAGGATGATAATCTCTTCTCGGATCATATCCCATCTCGATCTTCGCTCATATAATCGGATGAAATCATCTGGCCCACGATCTTTTTGCGGCCCACCACCATAAACATATGCAAGTTGTCTTCATTTCATTCTTGAGAAAGAGAGGTGGTCACCTCTAGTGAAATAGATGCAAACAATTACAAAGATTCAAGAAAATAAGACATGTGAATGGGACGTAATTTTCACAAGAATCCTCACCCTATTCTTTCAAACCATCCGTGACTTCAATTTTGCTCATGATGTGACAAAAGCTAGAAGATTCAATACTCTCTTTTCCATTGCAGACACATCTTGTGAACTTATTTTGGATACTTTCTACAAAAAGCCCATTTTGTGGCCCCAATTACTATTCACTTTTTTCTAGTTATATGCCTTTTCCTGTCTCGTTTTCAGCCTTGGTTTCATGATTAATTGATATAGCAGCCAAATGTTTACTGTCACTATTTCTCATATGATTTTGGTTAATAATTGACACTCCTATCTATAATGTGTAGAAATATGTATTAAGCTAGAATTCATGAAAGTCTACAAGTATTTAAAACTAATGCAACTTTGGTATTTTGACATTATTAATTTTTGCATGAAATTATTAACTCTTGCTCTTTCTCCAAGAACATTTGATCAACTATTCTTTTGTATAAACCATCAATTTTGTAATTTCAATCAAATATATTGTTCTTAATGTCTAATTAAGCCTAATTCTTGCTTTTTTTTCTTTGAATAAAGTGCACACAATAATTTACTTCAAATCTTCTGCTTGTAATCAAACTATATTTTTGGAATTATGCTTGACTGACATCCAAACAATATTTGTATTGGCTATTGCTATGAGGCTAGGGTCATCTTAGACCAATGAAGTACTGTGGCTGCATAAAATATGTGTAGTAAAACAATCATGACAAAAAACTGCAATAATATAAACTTAAAATTATAAATTGATTATTCCTTAGTAACAACCAGATTCTTTAAATTTGTGTAGTATGTGCTACGTGTTGGTACTCTAAAACTAATGACTGTCATTTGCAAGCTCACATTCTCAATGCATTTGTCTTTTGCTGAATAAAATACACTTTACAAAGCATCCAAGAATCAGGGAAATGGGAAATAGTATTAGTTTATTAGTGTAACACATTATATACATACATGCAGTAGTAGTTTCTCTTGGTTCATCAATGGCTAAAGCAAGAATCTTTCTCTTCATCTTCTTGTTTTTGGTGCAGCCCATTTTCTCAAACCAGTTGGGGAATTCTCAGTTCCAAACCCTTTTGAAGATCAAGCAGCAGCTCAACTTCCCACAGGAAATAGCTGTTGAGGATGAGGATCAAGATTTCTGCAACAATGAGCCAACTCAGATTCTGTCTCTTGCTTGCTATGAAGGAAACATCACCCAGCTCCACATCACTGGTAACTACTGGTTCCCTCACTTGAGCCAAGATTTCTCAGCTGCTGCATTGTTCTCAAATATTGCTGAGCTCCCAAGTTTGAAGGTGCTGTCTTTGGTATCACTAGGGCTAATGGGGCCATTGCCCTCTGAGATTGGGGGTTTGGTTTCTTTGGAGATATTGAATGTTACCTCAAATCAGTTTGGTGGTTCAATCCCTAGAGAAATGTCATTTATTAAGAATTTGCAGACTCTTATATTGGATCACAATAGGTTTGAGGGTGAGATTCCTGATTGGATTGGCTCTTTGCCTTCATTGAGGGTGTTGAGTGTGAAGAACAACTCATTTAGTGGCTCATTTCCGAGGGCATTTTCGACCATGGTGAATCTTAGGGCTCTTGTGCTAACTGCAAATAATCTGTCTGGTGAAGTGGCTGAGCTTCACAACTTGACAAATCTCCAAGTTCTTGATTTGGAAGACAACAATCTTGGACCTCAGTTTCCTAGTATTCCCAAAAAGATTGTTTCTTTAGTGCTTAGGAAGAATAGGTTTCACTCCATTGTGTCATTAGATGAGGTGAGCTCTTGGTATCAGCTTCAGAGGCTTGATATCTCCTCGAACGAGCTCGTGGGGGCGTTCTCCCCGTCTCTGCTGTCGCTCCCGTCTCTGACTTACTTGGACATTGGTGGGAACAAGCTCACTGGGAAGCTCTTGCAGAACATGTCTTGCAATGCAGGGCTCACATTTGTGAATCTGTCTGAAAATCGGCTGACTGGTGACTTGCCTGAGTGCCTCAACGGGACTGGTTACGGGAAGAGGGTCGTATTGTATGATGGGAATTGTTTGTCTTCGACGTACCTGCATCAGAATCCTGTGCCGTTTTGTCACAGTGAGGCTCTGGCCGTGGGGATCTCGCCTCGGAAAAAGGAGAAGAGGCCTCATGGTATAGCAGTTCTTGCATCAACTTTGGTTGGGGCTGTTGTTGGTACAGTCACACTTGTTGGCCTCACATTCCTGTTTGTGAAGAGGGAACTTGCGAAGCGCCATATGCACCCGGGGAAAGCTCCTCAGACGAGGCTGATTGTTGATAAGGTGTCGCCTGGACTCACACTTCAGCTTCTCAAGGATGCAAGTGAGTCTCTCTTTCTACACATCAGTGTAAAATGCAAATGTTTGATTGATAAATGCAAATGATATGAAATGAAATGAATATGTTGGCAGGGTATATATCTGAGACAATCAAGTTGGGAGCTCTTGGCCTTTCACCGTATAGGACATTCGTTGTGGACGAGCTCAAGGAGGCTACGGACAACTTCAACGCGTTACATCTCATAGGCGAAGGTTCTTATGGGCAGGTACCACTTATTTTATCATATAGTCTGCATCTTGGCTTGGTTCTTTCCATTTTCGCATGTTATTACATATGCTTTAATGGGATCAGGTGTACAAAGGATGGCTCACAGATGAGACTGCCATTGCCATAAGAAGTTTGAAAGTGAAGAGAAAACACAGCATCCAAACTTACACACATCAACTCGAGTTGAACTCCAAACTCAGGCATTGCCATCTGGTTAGCACGATAGGCCACTGCTTCGAGTGCCATCCAGATGATTCAAGCATCAGCCGGATTCTTCTTGTGTCCGAATACGTCCCAAACGGAACCCTCCGGAAGTATATATCAGGTACAAACTCAAAATGCTGTAAATGCTGATGTTCGATGTTAACTTATGGATAAGTCTCAAAATCTTCAACAGATGGACAGTCAAGACACAAGTTCACCTGGACACAGAGGATAGCAGCCGGGATTGGAGTAGCCCGTGGAATCATCTTCCTCCACACGGGGATAGTACCCGGTGTGTACTCAAATCGCCTAAAAATAACAGACGTTTTGCTCGACCACAACCTCCATGTGAAGATCAAGAAATTCAACTTACCCCTGTTGGTGGAGAATAGGATATCAGTAAGTGAATTATCTCAGAATCCTTATATTTCTAATTTCTACTGTATTTATCTTGTTGAGAACTATATATCATGACTTGATGATTAGGGCCAAGCAGAAGACCGGCATTGTGGTTCGAAGCCAAAGTCAGGATCAATGTAAGCGCATACCCTTGTTAGGCTACCTGTCTTCTATCTCATTCGAAGAAGTAGTTTCATGCATCCGTTTGTGCATCATTACAGGTCGGGCTGTGAGGAGAAGCATGACGTCTATGACTTTGGGGTGATCCTACTAGAAATGATCGTTGGAAGAGTGATAAACACTCTCAACGATATCAATATATCCAAGGATATTGTAAGTATAAAGAGCATGAACTAACTATGCATGTTACTATCTTTGTTTCTCAAATCAGAGAGCTTCAACACTTGATTTGTTGAACAGCTATCAGTGAGCCTAGCGGCGGATTCTATGGCTCGAAGAAGCATTGTGGATCCGTCAGTTCACAAGGAATGCTCAGATGATTCACTCAGGACTCTGATGGAGCTGTGCTTGAGATGCCTGTCAAACGAGCTACAAGAGAGGCCTTCTATGGAGGACGCCGTGTGGAACTTGCAGTTCGCGGCTCAGGTTGAGGACTCATGGCATCGGAACTCCAGCAGCAATCGAAGCTCTCCATGCCTTAACAATCCAGCTGAACCATGACTAAGCTGTTATAAATTATGATGTATTAGGAAAATGTATACATTGTTAGATTTGCACTGAGTTATCAGCTGCTGAAAATATTTTTGAGAACCGGTTATTTTGAACTTCTCATGCATTCTCTAAATAATTGCCATCTTTTGAGGTCAAATTGATTATAACCATTACTCCCTCCGTCCGCGAATAAGAATCCCGTTTTTCCATTTTAATCCGTCCGCGAATAAGAATCTCGGTTCACTTTTACCATAAATGGCAACAGAGTCCCACCTTCCACTAACTCATTCCACTCACATTTCATTTAAAACTAATATATACAAGTGAGACCCCTATTCTACTAACTTTTTTCCACCCACTTTTCTTAACATTTCTTAAAACCCGTGCCGCCCATGAATATAAGGTGAGTATTTAATTTCTTTTGTCAAGGGATGAATATAAGGTGATTGATAAGGCTAATTTCATGCATTGGTTATGGGGATAAATTCTGTGATATAAATAAGAGCACGCACTCAACATGAAAGGATCTGCGTTTATCACCATCAGCTCTTAGCTCAGCCTTTCTCATTCTCTTCACACACTTTTAGGGGTTTACGGTTCAGAAATTTATCGGTAGTTGTGTAACACCGTCTCCACGGGAGGCGAAGATACAATCTCTTTACCTGCTTTCTGTTTATGTTTATGGATTTCCCGAGACTTCGCTGTTCGAAGCTCGGTCGTATTTTGCTCAGTTTCTGTTGAATATTGCACTACTTGCTATGGAATCTATTGCTTTGGTTTCGTTTTACGTTATAGTTGCATTTTCTGTTTGCTTTTGATACTTATTAGTGATTGATCTGAGTTTGGAGTTTAAATTGCGTGGAGATTAGTAGTTGATCGGTTGAATTTGGTTAAATCTGTGAGATCGGAGATGGAATTCGTGTTGGTTTGTTGTGGATGGCTTGGATCCGGAGTGGATGAAGCATCCAGTGTTTGGATCTGTTCACGTTTGCATGGTTGTGATGTTTAAATTCTGTTTTCTTGTTTACCTCGTCTAGTAATAGTAGATCTGCTTAAGAATTAAATCTCAATACTGAAAATTGCATGGCAGCAGCCAAAAATAGTTTCCAAGTCTTTTAACATGTTTACTTACACATCCGTCTCTGTGGATTCGATACTTGCTTCCCTGTACTAATCTTTTAGCATAGCGGGTTAAGGGTTTTGAAAGGGGAAGGAAGTGATTGTGTGCCCAATGACAAGTAACTCGAGGATTCAGAACTCTGAGTTCCTAGACCCAGTGTCTAGTGGATTCTCTGGATCTGGGAAGTTCAAATTTACACGGCAAGACACTCTCTTATCTCATTTCAGTGATGCTACTAATTAAATAGTAATAATTCATGTAGTTTTCTCCCCTTATGTGGCGGTGTAATGCTTTATTCCTATATTAAATAGTAGTAATATGCTAGAACAGTTGCACGAATATAAAATTGTAATTCTCTATATTCACATTGTGTCACAACTTTGAGTTCATGTATTGCACTTAACGAGAATATAGAGAATTGCAATTTATATTTTTGCTCAAAGGTTAAGGAATGGAGGGATATACAACACTGTAGACAAAATGTATAATAAAAATATTCATCATAAATAGTAATCTTTTTTTGACAACTTGCTAGGACCTGATTATCTATTTTCCACAGCTGCACAAAGTAATGTTTGCTTCAAGAAAATTGCTGCGGAGATGTACACTAAAAATGGCGACTATACAAAGTACCTATGCTGTATCACCAGATCTTACAAGATTTACATGCCAAAAATCGAGGAGTAGCGGTAGAGATTTCAAAACTCGAGCCTCTCAGGTCATGCTGCAGCCTCCTCCTCTAGTTCCTCCTCCTCTGATTCAGTTGCTGATATCAATGAAGTCGACTGGATTTTTCCGGCATGTTCAAGGCGCATCAGAATCACCCCTCTGCAAAGATTGTGAAAGGCCAACTCATGTTTAATCATCCGCCAACAAAACCGAAAATATCATTCTATGAGTGCAATATCACGATCTTGTTATGCTTTTATTGCGAGAGAAAGTGAAGCAAATACTCTTTTTAGGCTATTAAGTATAGGGATACCCCTAAAGCTCAAGAAGAGACATTGTTTAACACTAAAGAGCCCTTCGCAATGGAAATGGCCGACAATTAGGTAAGGAAGAACTCGGCTTAGGGTGTTGAAAAAAGATATGACTGGCCATGATATTAATTTCTATCTTCCAACTCTACAACTCGGCTTTTGAGACACTAGCATGCAAGCACTAAAAGACAGGTACCAAAAGAACGAAGTACCTTGCATAGCGAGACTGAATGGAGATATCCCGTACTTTGATCCGGTTCACTGTTCCACTTTGGCTGACAAGCACGACTTGTTCATCACTTTCTCCATCCTCTATACAAACCAATATGTCGTTAGTTTTTGTGATCAGCTATCCTAATGCATTGAATAAAGTAGAGTGTAAATGTTAATAGGAAGCCTCACCCCCTACTGAGAATCCTACTACAAATACAGCCGCTAGACGATCTTCTGCCGAAAACTGCATCATTATGGGAAAAAGTTTCAAAGATTAGAGGCGTGAGCTAGAGTAACAGAACAAAAGAAATACACTACATTGTATAGTTACATGTTTCCTTTCCCAGATAAAAGAAAGAAGGTAACCAACCTTGTAACCTATAAGACCAACCCTATTCAGTGATGATGTCTTGAAGCTAGCAACAGGAACTCGTTTTCCATAACCACTTTCAGATATAAACAGCAGCCACGGACCAGAAAATCTCTTCCCACTACACAAATAAACCAATACATTTCATGATAAATAATACAGTACATTATAAAAAACTAAGCAAATGAAACTATGAAAAGGGGCAGTGTAGCTATTAAAATGACACAATATAACATATGTTTATGTAGACTTAAAAATTTCATCTATTCAACATCAAATGGGAAAGATGCTATGTAGACTTCAATGCCACAGTTTCGTGTTTTAACTATGTTTAATGTGGAATTATAACTCTTGACCACATTATTGACAGAGATAGCATACCATAAAGTCACAATTAGAACTGCAAAGGTTCTATGGATAATAGAGTAACTTGGTAGAAAAGTAGTATCGAGTTGAGTCTATGCTTGTTATGAACTTTTCCATAACTCGATCAATAAACCACCCTATTAGAAACTGAATTATTTTTTATAGCAACTTATCTCCATCAGAAGACTACAGATAGAGTAAGAGAAAAAAGTTCCCTATGAGTCATACAATTGCTTCCTGCAAATTGTTCTATCAGAGTTCAAACAAAATCATCTTGGAAAGTGCATGAATATATTACTCTCCTACAAAAAGCATAAAGATTAACAAGTAGTAGTGAAATTACGGGGGCAGTGTCTCAGAGCCTTTCTCGATCTTCTTTCCCAAGGATGCAGGTATTATATCAATGCTCGCCATCTTATCCCCTTGTTTCAGTCTCATTGCAACTGATCCTCTAGTATTCCTCCCAAGTGCTCTCATCTAATCAGATAAAGAAAGCAAACAACAAAAGCTGAATCATGTACTGCAGCAGCAGTAGCCAATGGATTTAACTAATGTTATCTATCTCGTATGGCGGCTTATGGCGGTTTGCCTAAAAACCGCCATAGGGATATGGCGTATTAGTATGGCGGATATGGCGGTCAATAATTAAATAAATAATAGAATACTTATATATTTATATATAACTCAAAAATTAGAAAATAATAAAAATATAACGTCTAAAACTCTTAAAACAATTAATAAAGCATAAAATACAACTCTAACCTCCATGTTTCTAGCATAATGCCCCATTCATAAATGCAGTACACACGCAATGTTTTCAAATGGTGGATATGGCGGTGCTATGGCAGCGCCATGGTACTATGGCGTTTCCACCACCAACCGCCATGCAATAGCACCATGGTGCCGCCATATCCGCTATTTGATAACACTGGATTTAAGTTCTACTGAAAAATCAGTTTCTGATTATAGCTCCAAAGTCGGTTATCTCAGCACTTAATTTAAGAAATCGCAGTGAGGGAGAAGGTAAAAGGGATGGTAACTTACATTCTCACAAGGGCACAAAATCACCATTCCATTCTGTGATGCCATGGCCACATAATCATCATTCGAGCAACGCCTCACCCACTTCAGCTCATCACCTGGAACCTGCCAGTTTCAGTAAGTTAATTAGGGCCCAATTAGCCTAATACCCAGAACTCCAAGGAACAAAGAAGCAGACAAACCAGTTGAATTGCTATGATTCCAGTAGACCTTATCGATGAGAAATAGTTCAAAGAAATTTTCTTGATATATCCCTTCATAGTTAGCATCACAAGATATTGATCTCCTTCAAATTCACTGACAGGAATTATAGAAGTTACCCTCTCACCATCAGAAAGGGATAAGATCTGTACCCAAAAGATATTCAGTGGTCATTAAACAAAACATGGAAAGTATTACAAGCCAAGAGACTGGGGTGAAGAGTATGGCACTACTTGAACTAAAGGTGTGCCAGCGGCAGTCCTGCTGCATTCAGGAATTTTATAGGCACGGGCACAATATACTGTTCCCTTATCACTGTAAAAGGATAAAACAGCAAGGGTTGTTGGAAATGAGCAACAAACCAGAATGGATTATATGCAGTATCCTTGCATAGCAAATTAATTGATTATACACAAGATGTATATCTTTTCAAATAACAGACACACATATGCTTGTAATTAGAAATCCGCGTTCTAGCAAAAAGAAACCAGCAATGATATATAAAGTCACCTTGTGGCAGGACAAATGTTAAACTTCCCCAAAATTTTAAATGAAAGCATATAAGCTGGGGACATTATTCAGAAAAGTTGAATTTAAGGGACACGGCCAATGATTAACCCTTCCATTAATTCCCAACAGATGTACCAGAATAAATTATGATTTTACTAAGCTTTACATTCATTATCCAATAGCCAAATCACATCATTTCTTTCTCAACATCCTCAGTTATGTCATTTAAGTTCTTAGTTATGATTCAGTATATTGGAGCTGCAGATAATTGCTAAATTTTTACTGAGCAACTACTACCTTCAATGTTATCATTGCCACTTCTTAGTTATTTCTCAATGATATCAGCGTGCACCACATCATCTTCCAATAAAAAAAAATTAACCCTTAGAGCGGTAAAATATTCTTTTCTTCAGAAGGCTCATCTACTAGGCTTTTGTGTACAATATTTATATAACATACTCATGCAATCACTGACAAAGATGCATAGTAAGTTCATGTCAAAACAAACTTTAAAGGAATTTATTTCTTTTTACAAGTCATATGAGCTAAATCAAAGAATTCAAAGAATATATACTTTGACCAACATTAAGATTTTTGTGGAGACAAATAATACCAATGACTATCTAGAATAAAAAACCCATAGAAAAGGTGAGTAGGCATAGGTACCTGAAGTAAAGGACATGATCGTGTGCACGGCAAACAAGGAAATCAGACATAGCATCATTCACTCTTAATTTCCCTACTGATTTTCCAATAGTTCCACGGTGTTGGAGAGTGAATGTGTCAGGCTTCATCCTTTTTAGGTAGCCTTTTTCACTAAGTGCCTAAAAGTAGTATGGAACATTCCTGAGAAAAATAATTGCAGAAAATCTGCTTCAGACCTTAACAATGTAAATATTACACACCAGTAGCATTTCTTCATTGGGTATAATATCTATGTCCTCAAGCTGGCCGCTATCAGAGTCCTCCAGCATTGAACGCCTAGGAGTAGAAAATTTGTTCTTTATCTCATTTGCTTCCACTTCTATCATCTAATAATTAAAGAAAAAATCAAAATTAGTAATAAGATAACAATATGCAATCAGATATATGACTCGCCTTCAGAAGTAAACAAAGTCGGTTACATTATTTATTTCAAAAGTTTCAAACTCACCACCACATCATAATAACAAGGAAAAAGAAAAAATCCCAGTATAGTCCTTATTCTAACACCCAAAAACAGATAAGGTTGAAATTTCCCCACAACTATTTCCCTCTGAGCACTTTGACCACCAGAATAAAGTATCGTAGAAACTACTATTGGAAAATTTGGGATAAGCAAAATTAAGTAGAAAGAGAACACATCAGAAGCCAAGGCACCTGAAAATTGTTAGGAAATCAAAACGGAATCATCAATAATCCCTTCTTAGACCAAGTCTCCAAGAAATTATCAACAAGATAAAATTGGTGATCTGAAATTTTAAGTGAAACCCAAGCCTAAATCCCATGGAAAAAAACTACCATTTTCAACAAATGGAAGGTGTTAAATCCCATGGAAAGAACCTACCTCCTATAGGGCCTATATGAATATGAATTGGTTTAGTTGGGTATTTTGATCCTATCCCTATTTAAAATAATAGTAACTGGCAACAGAATGGAAATGCGAGTATATAATTTATAACTTTTGAACTCTAGCATCATAATTACATAGACTCAACAAATAAATAGCAAGTATGTTCTGTCAGAAAAGCACCTCAAGTATTAACTTTTTGCTTGAAAGAAGCTCCTGCAGTTTTGAAATTTGTCCAGACAAAGATCTCCCCTCATCAATAAATTTGTTTTTCTGGAGAATGTACAGCTCAATTAGTCAGGAATATCTGCATCCATGAAACAAATATAGACCTATAGGTGCATAGTATACACAGATACCTCAAGTGACGTTAGCTTTCTGAGGCTTATATCCAATATAGCTTCAGCTTGCTTGTCAGTCAAGTTGAACTCTGCAATAAGATGCTATTTGATAAATAAAAATGGATACACTTATACTGCTGGGCACACATTGATGGTATTTGATGCAAGAAGATGCTTCAATAAACCATAACAATGAGAAATGAGAAAGTTCTAGATTACAAGAAATGACATGAGATTAATTAAGTAATACCCATGAAATGAAATAGAATCAATTTCCATGCACAAAAGATAGCAACTATACTATGTAATGCCTAAAGAGAATAAAAGATGGGTAAAGGGGAAGTGAAATATAACATTAACGCATAAATGTTATTCACAAGAGGACATAACCTAGGGTGTAACTACTTAGGGCATGGCTGGTAGGGAAGGAATGAGAATGGGATGGTATGGCTGACGTGATTCTGATAGTAGGAATCATCATTCCAGAAGGAATCCATGTACCAGTAATTATGAGATTATCCATCCCTCGCTTCCCCAATAGTATTGCCCAATCCCATGAACATGGAATTAGTTAAATTCAAAATTTAATTTTTTATTAACCAAAACTATTATTAAAACTATTTGGCATAGAAATAATAATAATAATAATAATAATAATAATAATAATAGTACTATAAATTTATATAAGTCTATGTTAAAAATCTAAGGCTAATAACAGTTGGGTCTCCAGGCGGGGTAATGTATGTTTGGAGCAACATTTAGAGAGGTTTCCTTCAATACTCTCAGCTAAAGAATATTTAATCCTCAAATATTTCAAAAACAACAAAAGGGAAGCAGACATGCCCAACTTACATTAATCAGATTAGACCAGCACAGGCAAAGCACAACAACCATAATTTTCTAATATGAACATGTATATCAGAAACTTATGAGCATGGAAAGCAGTAATTTTACTACAGCTTCAATAATCATGATTACTTCAATGTTGTCAAGAAAGAAAGATGCGAAGCTTGCCTTTTCTTAGATTAGCAGATGCCGATGCATGATTAGAAGCTTTCCTGATTATGTCAATGATACTGTCCAGATTACCAAGTCCTGTTATAATACCCTTACATACAGAAACCCCAAAGGGAAAATATATTAGCAGCTTATAAAGGCTGAGCTTGCAAAATACTACGAATGGAATCCACTATCACAACTGATGTTCGCATTTTATAGCAATTTAGAAAATGGGTCCAGATGACATTAAGAAACAATGTGATTCACATATATCTGAAGTCAATAGCTCTCTGGAATTATTAGCTAACCTCTACAATGTGATACCGATCTTGAGCTTGAGTTAGTTTATATTTTGCACGCCTTTCAACCACAGAACATCTAAAATCTAAAAATGCCTGCACAAAAATAAAATACAGTATAAATAGGAATAAACTCACAGAATAATTATAGTACAAATTAATCTAGTTTTTCTTCCTTAATGAAATTATTTAACTGCTCTTTTTTAATTGCTTAACAAATAAATCGAACGATTTCCACCCAATAATATTTTGAATAAGGCTCATCCGTTAACTTTATTAAGCAAAATGAAATTATCAGATTGATCTAGAAGATTTTAAATACAGGTGGTAAGATCCTGTCACCTGAAGCAATTCCTTCAGCCCCATTAGTTTTGGTTGTCCATTAAGGATCCTACAACGAGAAACAAAAGGTAAGGATGGAAAACCATAAAATAAAAATATAGTAGGAGTATCTTTTAACTATTATTAGAAGGGTGAAAGATGCTGCTGATAAGGAAACATAGACCTTGATAGATGACAGCTATATGAGTCTAGTACATACAATCTTCATTTGATATGCCAAAAAAGAACAGTGAAACACACCTTTCAATAAAAGGAATGTAATTAAAAAACCGAATAGAAGCAAATATATAAGTGCCCATGTTTTGACACATGGAAAAAATCTACATTGTTTCATCAACATCTAGGTTTCAGGCGAGAGTCTAAACAATTGGGCTTGTCGGACAATAAAATTTACAAAAAAGTATATATCTCTTATGATGATCCTATTCCTATACTTGTAACAAATAAACACACTAAATAAGAATTTGCCTTACATTTTTCCTAAATGATTATATTTTTTTTTGTCACATCAAAATATTTTATATGAAGAGTTGGAGTGAAATGACAAATATAACTTTCAAATATTATACATACCAAAACACATTCCACAAGAATGTGAAAATATTCTTATCATATGAACTGTAGAAGGTAAGATAATTAAGTTTTAAAATTTAGTAACAATCAGAGATTTGGATCATCGAGTCAATCCCATCAGGTTTAGGCTATTTCGAGCCAGCCTTATCGGATTGTCCGGCTATTCAATTACAGGTCATTCCAGCTAGAAAATTGTCCTAACAGTAACGCTCAAACAACAATTTTAGCACATTAACTTCCGGTCTGCAATCTACACAAAAACCTAGAATATTCTCTCTCTTATTGCAAAGAAAATGCTTAAATGTAAGAACTCATGTCTATCATCATAAATATTATAAAATACAAAATGACTGGTATTCAAATAACTCACCCAACCATGTTGCAGCTAAATGCTGACTGCAAAGCTGTAAGACGATAAAGATTATTCAATACAATGGAGGGATCTGATCCTCTCTTGAGCTGATTAAGATGGAATAAAGAACAATCAAAGCCTAGAAATAGAAAATGTATATGCTGCTTTTGACTTTGATCAGACTTAGAATTCATGAACAGACAAATCATTTCAACAAGACCAATTTCTACAAGATTACCTCAATAACAATGCGCATCCCAGATCGATCACTCTCATCACGTATGTCACTTATTCCCTCCAAACTCTAACAGAAAGGGAAATGTTTGTAATCAGATGGTATCAATAATATCTGCATGTCATGAATCTAAAAAGGTAGATAGTATATTAGTAAGTATAACTTTGCAATCTTACATAACAGAGGAATAAAAAATTAACAGTATTTTTAGGAACCTATATTTGCATAGTCAGATGACTCAGATTACAAGATACTTTAGGCTGTCCTTTTCTTTTTCCTCCTTCTGAGGTTTTTTTAGTCTTTTTTTCTTTTCCAAGGGCAGTAGACAGCTAACAGTGATCTCATGTCCAGATATTTACGTAAAATTATATTCCAGATCATAGCTAAAAGTGATATTATTGTACAAATTTAGAAACATCTAGCACTTTTTAAATAGCTTCCAATAGAAGTAAAGTGTCCTAACCTTTTCATCTGGTTATTTCTCTGTTCAGCTAGCAGTCAAGTTATGGTAGCTACGAAGTTGAAAGTACTCTCTTGTATTAAAACTAAGAAGGAACCATGTCTTCTAAATATGCAAATATGCTTATGAACAAACGAATATAATTATCTCTCTAGAACTCTTATATAAAAGCATACAGACAGGTTTACTTGCTAAGGAATAGCAAAGAAACATGTTAGTGAAACGAAAGGTTGAAATGAGATCATAAGACTTCTCGAGAAGAGCACAAACTGAATGCAAGCTCCCTCTATCTCTCCCCACCACCCAAAAAGAGTATTAATGGAGAGAACAAATTCCTTACATATGGAACAACAGATCATATTAGCATACAATACATATGTTCAAAATTCAATAAACACATGTATTTAAGCAATTCCAACACATTTAACCACATTTGAATAAGTAGAAGCTTATTTAAAGACATTCATGGGAAACCCCAAGTAATTAGATACCTTATTTTCCACAAGTTCAGCAATTTTCTCAACAAGGGAAGCTTTATTGGTCTGGTACGGAATCTGTTTCAGTGCAAACAAAATAACATAGAGTAAGACATTTACTAATCTTTAAAGCCCCACCCCATCCCCAAGGGGGGGGGGGATAGCTAATAAGTCAATGTAAAGAGATAAAGATAAAACCTCTTTTATTATAATTGCTGAGCGCTTGCTCTTGGGATCCAACAACTCAACATCAGTCTTCCCTCTGATCACCACTCGCCCTCGTCCAGTTCGATATGCGTCCAAAATACTTCAAGGATAAAAAACTTCAAATTATTTCATCTCATGTTGTGTTTGATTGCAAAGCAAAATAAATTTTTGGGATACATAGGATACAGTCAACTGGAATAGCGGAGAGGGGGTCTTATGATGACAAAATACAATAGTGATTCCAGAATACATATAAAGAGACAAATTGCCATCTACAGTAGCAAAGCACACTAGTGTTTATCTTCTCCTTTCTGCCAGAAGATTTGCTCAATTTTTAAATTTATTTATCCCCTTAGGCGATAGGTTTAAATTCCAAAATTAAACCACATAATTCAGCTCCAGGTATGCAAAGATCTGTTTTATAAGCATTATAGTAAAATCACATATTCCCAGCATGAGTAGTGTGTAAAAGGCATGCAGAAGACTTCAATTTGCTGTGCATCTATATCACTAGCACGTACCAAGAATGTGAACTTGCTGTGCATCTATATCACTAGCATGTACCAAGAATGTGGCTAAGGAATAACCTACCCAATATTGCCCATTATTATTCCTCCAGTTGGGAAGTCAGGTCCAGGCATGTACTCAAGCAATTCTTGCAACTGTTGAAAAAAAACAATTACATGAAACTTACTTCTCCATAGAAATGTCAATGGTGGAAAAGCAGAATATCGAAGTTTACTTTGTAATCACAATCATAATAAAGGAATAATGAGAAAACTGACAACAAGAAGAATCACACAGCACAGCATACATGATTCCGCTACTTATAATCATGCCAAATTTAGAAGTCCTCTAAAGCTATACAGATTGGCAAATGGCAAAAAGAAATTTAGACATTAAAAATGAAGAAAAATTAAGTTCATGCTCGACTGGTGAAGTTCAGGCTAAGATACACAATTTGGACACTGATATGTTCAACATACTAACTTTATGGTTTTACTTTTCTACCAGTTGACTACTGGGAAAGGGAATAAGCAGTCTACTTCACAGTAAAGAAATGGATTCAAACACCCTGCTCCAAGTAGCCAGCAATAAATAAGCAGAATTATTAAGCTACAATCTTAATAGATAAAAGAAAATTAACCACCTTATGTGACTTAAGGAACAATCATAAAGGAAGTGAAAGAAGATCACAAGGTATGCTTAGATTTAGTTAAAAGTAACTACTTTCATCAATCAAAAGATACCATGAAAAAATATCACAAGATCGTGATGCTTGACTGGATAAAACAATACCGTTGCATCAGGATTGTGAATCAGAACAGAAAGTGCATCTACCAACTCCCCAAGATTATGTGGTGGAATATTGGTAGCCATTCCAACCTAGTGGGAGGAAGAAAAGCTAATTAATGAAATGATAATCGACAAGAAACCAAGTGAATGAAGAGCCGAGAGCCAGGCAAAAACATTTCAGCTAGTTCAGTTGGATACCGCAATCCCTGAAGCCCCATTCAGTAGCAAGTTGGGGATGCGAGCAGGAAGCAGCGATGGTTCTTTTTGTGAATTATCAAAGTTTGGAACAAAATCAACCTACAACATGTATGCATGTTTGTCAGTAAAAGAAGCAAAGACATAACACACGATCACTGAACAATGGGACAATTTATTAACAGAAACACACCGTGTCTTGTTCCAAATCTGCCAATAACATGGCCTCCGAGAGTGCCTGAAAAATAACAACAGCATATTGGTGCTCATCAGTTTCATTATAGTAGGAGTAGTAGACTAAGGAAAAAGGAACACCTATAAATTAAAGTCATGTGCTTCAGAAAAAAATCATAGTAGACTACCTCCAGCCTGCACTCAGTGTAACGCATTGCTGCAGGAGGATCCGCATCGATAGAACCAAAATTCCCATGCCCACGAATCAGTGGAGAGCGCAAGGAGAAATCCTAAGATGCAAGCGGATAGGAATATGTGAAAGATTAGACAAGCATATGTATCTGAGTTGTCTTACATGGACCTGTCCAAATACTTAAATCAACACTTTATCATCATGCCAAGCAAGTTGAGAGCGCAAACAGATGTTCAAAACATGTGTATCCAAAAAAGTTAGGTCCTTGCCCCCAAATAATATGCCTTGCCATAACTTATATATCCATAATTAGGTTATGAGAGGTAACAACTTGTACTCATGATACTAGGCAAATAGTAGCTTTATGGAATAAAAAGTAATAGTGCATTATATTATGGGAAGTCATGATTCAGCTTCTATTATAAGCACTTGCTAAAAGGTGAATGAAACAACATAATGACAATGATCACTTTTATCTCTTGTCATCTTTAGCATATCACTCCTAGCTAATGGATTCTAAGTAATACAAAGAAAAACTGAACCATCATAGTAGAAAATAGAAAACCAAGATTCCTTTGGCATATGCATAATGATTCACTTTTTAGTCACTTTCTACTATTGAAAGGATCAGAAAGGCCTATAATCCGACAGGTACCTGAGCCATTCGAACCAATGAATCATAGACAGCAGTATCTCCATGTGGATGGAACTTGCCTAGAACCTGCATCCGACCAAGCCAAACAATACATAAGGGTAGTAAATGCATAACGGTAATAATAATCTCATCAGGGGGGTTTCACGTCCGACAAAAAAATACTAATAGACCGAAATACAACCTCACCAACTACTCTGGCACACTTCTTGTGTGGTTTCTTTGATGCTAAGCCCAACTCGTGCATTGCGTATCTGATAATCCATATAATATGATCTAATTAGAAGGACATTTAATCAAACAATGCATATATAGTAGAAGCTGCAGGTGACAAGTGACATATGCCTTAGATCAAGTCACTAGCTGAGATTTATGATGAGTACAAAAAATACAATATCAGTAAAATATTATACACAGCAATGTAATGCATGACAGAAGAATCTGAAAAAAAAATATTTTGCGGAAAGAAAAAACGTCAACATGAAAATAAAATAAAAATTCAACCATGAGCGATCTGCAATGCTAAAGAAAGCTATTTAAGTATACATCATGGACAGGGACGTGCAGGAGATCAAAAGTTTTCCCGAGTAGTTAATCCCCAGCTCAACAAGCCAAAATTGGCATGTAGTTTACATACTTTGAATATATACTGAGGTAAGTAGCAACAACAGTTGAGTTAAATTAACCTTATAGACCAATCAGAAATTTACAAATTCTCTTAACCCTGCCTAAGTTACACATCGCAGGGTGCTAATTTGAAGATAACACTGAATAAATAACAGATATTTGAGTTGCAATGAACTCACAAAATTCTGCGGTGGACAGGCTTGAGGCCATCTCTAACATCCGGCAGCGCCCGGCCTAGCAGCACAGACATGGCATACGATATGTACGCCTCCGTTGCCTCCTTGTGCAGCTCCGTAACCACTATCCTACCATCGCCTCCTTCACCACCACCGCCGCCGTCCTTCAAGGCAACCACACTCCCGTTCTCGTCCAATTCATCCTCCCTCCGCCTCGAGGAGGCCTTCGCGGCGAACAACCTCCGGCGCTGGTGGGGGCTCACGGCGGAGAGAAGGCGGTGCTCGGAGGCGCGCCGAGCGAGAAGCAGGCGAGGGGGCGCGGCGGAGGAGAAGGAGAGTGGGTGAGAGCGGAGCAAGCGGAGTCCGGCGGCGAAGGCCATGGGTGCTGCGGCGGGGGGTCCGAAATGGGTTCCGGGTCGGATGCAACTCGGATTCATTCCATCGCCGGAAATGGACTTCAGTTTGGGCGGAAAGAATTATCTTTGAATTTGTAAAACCCTAAATTTGTTTTAGGGTTTATCTTCTGCAGCAGTAAACTTGCCGGAAATTGATTTTTATTTTATTTTAAAGTAAATATTTAAAGTAAAGAAGGATTTTATTATTTTTTTTTTTACTTATATATTTTGATGAGAATAAATTGAACTGTCGGATTTATTTTATTTTTTTAACATACAGACAGCTTTATTAGGAAACTTTGGATAAATAATTAGATAAGTAGATCATCTCAAGTCGAAAATGTGAAGGTAAATTTTTATGGAATATAGGTATAAAAGAATGATTTTTGAATTAAAATAGAAGAGATAAATAAATAAATAGTTCATCCCAATTTGAAATAAAAATAGTTTTAGAATTTGTATATTGTATAAAATGAATCTATATGCATGACAAAGTGAATTTGTATATATGACAAAAAAAAATAATCTACATACTATATCGCACAATAATTCAAGTTATATTGCAATACCAATTTATATTCCGTTTAATATGGGAATTTATATAAAATAAATTTGTTTATTTGATATATTTTGTGCGGTTAATTGATATACTTTGTACTTTCAACTAATAAGTCATTCAGTTCTTATCTTTATTTTAAAGATTGAACTATATAAATGATACATAATGTTTCAAGTTCACTTAAAAATAGTATCTTATTTTTATTTTATAAATATTATTTTTGGTACGACAAAAATAATTTTAAGTGCCACACATGTTATTTTGAAAGTGAGAAAAGCATAAACAAATCTTGTAATGTACCAACAGATTTATGAATTTCATAATCATTGAAAAGTACTCTCTTTACTCAAAAAAACTTACAAATTCAATCCTCAAACCTCTACACTCATTTCGATAAACGAAAAAGAAAAATAAATAAAAAGGAAGAAATCGTGAAACAATAATAGAATCTCTCTTAAAGAAGAATACTCTCTTTAATCAAATTTAGATATTCTACGCTATTTTTTTCTTTAGACTGATATGCATGAGTATCCTTTTTTTGTTACTAAATGAACCGGAAACGCCGGTTCCGATTTTAGGAAATGTGGAATCAGAACCAAACCGTGAGACTATTTCACGGTTTCGGTTTTGGTTCGAAAACCAGCGGTTCCGGTTCTAGTTTCAAACTGCCGGTTTTCAAACGGTTTTTTTACGGTTTTGAATCCGGCGGTTTTGGCTCGGTTTCACGTTTTCTAGTGATTTTTCGTGGTTCCAGTCTGGAACCGCCCGGAATCGGCGGTTCTGGCACGGTTTCGGTTTCGAAATTTTAGAATCTGAACCGAACTACGGTTCTAAAAGTGACGATTTCGGTTCGATTTAAATCTCACGGTTCCACGGGTTAACCGCCTGAACCGAAAACCTTGGGCATCTCTAGGAGTAGTAAGTTTTCTTAGGGTGTGTTTGGAGCATGGAATTGGAGGCGTGGATTTGGAATTGGAACTGGAAGCTCCAATTCCAAATCCTATGTTTAGCACCACAAAAATGTTTGGATTTGGAATTGAATCGTAATTCCAAAATTTTAATTTCATATCAAAAGTAGAAAATTTGAATTCCAAATAGTCATAAAATTAGATAAATTCACTATATATCCACTACACATATTTCACACATTTCACACACTACACACATTTCACGCACTACACACATTTCACGCACTTCACACACTACACACATTTCACACACTTCACACATTTCACGCACTTCACACATTTCACACTACACACATTTCATACATTACACACACTACACATATTTCACACACTACACACATTTCACAAACTGAAATTTTAAATTCGGTTCAGTTTTTTTTTTTGTTTAGCACTATTTAAACTTTTTGAAAATTTTAATTTTTCGATACGGTTCGGTTCGGATCGAAAAAAATCTAAAAAAAAATTATATATCCAAAAATTGGATGCTTGAAATATGTGAAATGTTGAAGTGTGAGAAATGTGTGTAGTGTGTGTTTTGTATGAAATGTGTGTAGTGCGTGAAGTGTGTGAAATGTGTGTAGTGTTGTAGTGCGTGAAGTGTGTGTAGTGTGTGAAATGCGTGTAGTGAGTGTAGTGTGTGAAATGTGTGTAGTGCGTGAAGTGTGTGAAGTGTGTGAAATGTGTGTAATATGTGTAGTGTGTGAAATGCGTGTAACGCGTCTAGTGTGTGAAATGTGTGTAGTTTGCGTATTTTGTGTAATGTGAGTGTGAATGTGAGTGTGAGTGTATTTTGTATATAGTATGCATAAATTTTTTAAATTCAATCCATATTAATTACTCCATCCGTTCCAGATTTATACCAGATTTATAGTCACATTTAGTTATGCCACGGGTTTTAAGGAATTGGTGGAGTGTGTAATTAATGAAGTGAGAGATGGAGTGTGTAATACTCCCTCCGTCCCAGATTAAGAGTCATTTTTTGCCATAAAAGTCTCTGTCCCAGTTTAAGAGTCACTTTTAGAATTTTCCATATTTGGTCATACAATTTTACCCCATTCTTCATCAAAATTACATAAAAATGTCATTATCTACATTAAAATAAATCAAAACAAAAATCAAAAGTAAAAAAGGGACCCACCTTCAACCAACTCCACCATCTCATTCCATAATTACACACTCTACCATCTCACTTCATTTATTACACACTCCACCATCTCACTTCATTTATTTACACACTTCAACTCTTTCTTAAAATCCGAGCTATAACAATAAGTGACTCCAAATGTGGGACGGAGGGAGTAAATGAAATGAGATGGTGGAGTGAGATGATGAAGTGTGTGATAAATGAAGTGAGTTGGTTGAAGGTGGGTCTCTTTTTGACTTTTTGATTTTGTATTTTTGTTTTGATTTATTTTAATGTAGATAATGACATTTGGGTGTAATTTTAGTGAATAATGGGGTAAATTTTATGTCCAAATATGAAAAATTCTAAATGTGACTATAAATATGGAATAGACTTTTATAGCAAAATATGACTATAAATCTAGGGCAGAGAGAATACTTCATTTCACCAAACATATGATTTGAATTTAATTCCATTGAATCTGAATTCTAATTCAATTCCAATTATGTGTTCCAAAAGCAGCGTGCCAGCATTAAATAAAAATCTCTTTACAGAAAATTAGTTCACCATTATTCTACTTTTTTTTCTCTTTAAACCAATATGCATGAGCATGACAGCATGAATGCCATCTCTTTTGTTAATAAACTAATATTTCTATTTAAACATTATAACATAAATAAAAAAGCCAACTAAGAATGTATATGTATATTTATGACGTAAACAATAATAACAGGGAAAAAAATGACGACATCTTACCAAAGCCGAATTTGAATTTTGTCAAATTACAGCAACATATATGATGACCATCATATATTAAGCGACAAAAAGGTTTTTAAAAAAAATATGGAAAATATTTTGTTTTTCAATATAGACAAAATTGTGACAGACCTCTCCCATCGAGGGCATTAAGGACATTTCATTTAGACTGTAATTTTGAATAATCAAGCTGTTAATTAAGGCAAAACACATTCTTAGGTCCTTATATTTTAATCAAAATGTTCATTAGGTCCTCGTACAATTTTTTGGTTTTAATAGGTCCTTATACCTTTCTCATAAATTTCATCACATCCTCGTACAATTTTTTCGTTTTAGTAAGTCCTTATACTTTGATTATAACTTTTATTAGGTCCTTATACAATTTTTTATTTTAAAATATCTTTTACTTTTATCTTTATAGACTATGCTAAGTTAAATAATGGAATATTAAAAAGTTCATTAAGTTTAATTAAATTTAGATTATTATCCAAGATAAATGTAAAAAAGTCCCTAAAATAAAAGATTGTACAAGGACCTAATGAAAGTAATGATAAAAGTATAAGGACCTACTAAAACGAAAAATTGTACGAGGACTTGATAAAAATATTGTGAAAAGTATAAGGACTTATTGAAACGAAAAAATTGTACAAGGACCTAATGAACATTTTGACTAAAGTATAAGGACCTAAGAATGTGTTTTGCCGTTAATTAATTATATAAACCATCCATACATCATACATGCATCTATAGCCACAATTATCTACTGACAAAATTTACAGATCTATTCTCCCATTAACTAAACATTATTATTAAAATCCTATGGTTCCTAATAATAATTAAGCAAAGCAATTTTTGAATAAATAAATCTATATATGTCTAGAGAGGTCCATTTAAGTGCAGAAAGCCACAGATGTTATAGTGCCAATTGGTAGCATGGCTGAGTGGTGAAGCCAAGTGTTGAAAATATTTATTAACTATGGTTTACTTAACTCAACCACCAGGTTAAATTCAAACCATCTTGCTTTTGCAATCACCCTTTCTTTGCCAACATTGATTTCGACTAGTAAAATTTATTTATTGTTGAGTTTGTTTATTTTTTTCACACTGTATAATTTCATGGTTTATTTAAAAGTATGGGACCAGATTACATGATTATTAAATTCCACTTCATATACCCTCCCCCAAATATATGACAGAATACTAAAACACATATTCATAAAATAATAATAAATTAATAATAAAAGTAATTCAAAACCGACCAAAATCTCATGCTAATGGAACAAACACTATATAAGCATATTTTAGTTTCTTGATTTCAGTTTCACTCCCCTTTCAAAATATTACAATAAGACTTCTAAATCCACAAAATTTTATTGAGTTTACTCAATTTTTTTAAGGTTAGTCAAAAATACCTTTAGCGCCTATAACAATAATATACTACGAGTACTATTTACTAAAATAACCTATTTCCAATTTATCTCACAAATACTTCTATTTTGATTACTCCCTCCGTTCCCTCGTAATTGAGTCCTTTTTTCATTTCGAAAAGTTCCCTCATAGTTAAGTCGTTTCTGTATATAATATAACTTTTCTCTATTTCTTACTTTATTCTTTTTACTTTATTCACTTTCTACTTTATTCTTTCTACTTTTTTCTCTCTCTTACTTTTTTATCCATTTATTTATCACACTCAACATCACATTCTTAAACTCCGTGCCAAAAAGTTTCACCTCAACTATGAGGAAATGAATGAAGTACTTTTTTCTCTTTGTCACTCATATTTTACCAATTTCGTCTTAAAATCTCTATTTTTAGAAGACCAAAATTGAGTAGTACTACGCAGAATATATTTTTAGTTAGTTCGGTATGGACTATCGAACAACCTCACGGACTCTTTTGTTCGTAATCAATAATTAATAGTATTTTATTTGTTTGACTCGAACTCCCAACCTATCTATATTGATGGCGAAAAATCTAGCCAAAAAAAATAAAAAGTGCAGCTTTATGGCCTTCAACACTAGTAATCTTTCCCTCTCTTTCTCTTTATAAACAGAGGCTAACCAGTGTACTTCACCAAAAAAAGAAGCCTTTTCTTCTCCACAAAAGAAAAACAGAGAATGAAGAGAAAGTCTCCTTCAAATTCGTGCTCATCCTCTTCATCCTCGTGCTGCATCGAATCGCCATCCATAATCGCACAGCCCGAACCGAAGCCCAAGGCTAAGCCCAAGCGCGTCCGAGCCAAGAGAAACCAGAGCGACAGCAGCGCCACCTCTGCCAAATCGCGAAGCTCCATTTACAGAGGCGTCACAAGGTACATACACACACACATTCATTTTCTCTCATGCATGCGATTATCGTGACATTAATTGATCAATTCGATTGTTTAATTGCGAATTAGGCATAGGTGGACTGGGAGATACGAAGCTCACCTCTGGGATAAGACTACATGGAACAGCATCCAGAACAAGCGGGGAAGACAAAGTGATTATCTCTCTCTCTTTCACTTTAATTTTTTTATTTCTATCAAAGAGATCTGAGATCTTAGCTTAATTAATTAATGGATTAATGATAGTTAATTGAACGACTCTGACTGTGTTTTGTTTGTATGCTTGGTGATCACTTGCGCGTCTGTGGCTGACGCAGTCTATTTAGGTAAAATTTTTCCGTTTTGTTTATGAATTAATGTGTGCATGCAGAGGATTAGGCGAGCAATTTGAATGGATTAAATGTGTAATTAATGTAGGTGCTTATGATAATGAGGAAGATGCGGCTCGAACCTACGATCTAGCTGCTCTTAAATATTGGGGACCTTCTACCATTCTCAATTTTCATGTAATTCTCTCTCCCTCTCTCCTCATTATATTCACTTTAATCACTTTATTACGGAGTATGGGTGAATAATAGAACTTCGTATGATCCATCTTAAAACCAATTAGTGATAGGAGAAGAGACTCATACACTTGTATAGTGCTTTCGATAATCGCATTGTCAGCATTTTTTTTTGTTATGTTTTGGCCCAAATGGGTCAGGGTAAGATAAAAGATTTTTTGTCCACAGTTGTCGAGCTGCCCTGATAGAGTACTATCTTAGAAATTCATGAAATATTTGTTTTTGTTTTATTTTATTTGCCAACATGAACCATCTAAGTTGATAGGGTTTATTTAAGTATGTGTGTTAAATTAGAGTGAAGTTGAAAATGCATTGGATATGTGGTCATGAAGTATTTTAAGAAGGATTGAAGCAAATGTGCTTTTGGGCACGTGCGGGGGTAGTGTGCAGAAAAATTAAGAAACGTGAAAATAGGGGATATTCAAAGAGTGTTGGATTCAGATTAGATTAGATTATAGTATAATAGATTAGGGAATATGTGTTGAAGGTGAAGGCAGCAATTAGCAAACTAATTAAGACCACGTGATAATGCAGGTAGAGGGCTACGCAAAAGATGTTGAAGAGATGCAAAATTTAACTAGAGAAGAGTATTTGGCCTCACTTAGGAGGCGGAGCAGTGGCTTTTCAAGAGGTGTTTCTAAATATCGCGGCGTTGCAAGGTAATACGTCAAGAAGCAAAGCAAAAGAAAATTCATAAACAGAGATGACTCAAACCAATCCCTTGGTCGAAGGGAAAAGTCTAACCAACTAAGCTATGCAAATAATTGTACCATGAGTCAAAATCCGGTTACAAATATGTTACTGAATACAAATTTAATTTCCGCTCATGCATATTTTGACTTGAGCATAATTTCGTATTTGGACAGGCACCATCACAATGGCCGGTGGGAGGCTAGAATTGGGCGTGTTTGCGGAAACAAGTACCTCTACCTAGGAACCTACAGTAAGTAGCCTTCATTTGTTCAACTCAAGTTCATTTGTTTGTACAATACCCTATTCACTCTATAAAAAAATGAATTAACTATGTTTATTAGATTATAAAAGTGTCAAAATAAGGAACCATGGTGTAGTTACCAACCCACCTAATTAGTTGCAGAGATCTGATACTGTCTTAATATATAGTAGTATTAAGATTAAGACAGACCTCACAAACTAAGTTTGTTCTTTATAAAACTCAGAAATATTCCCTTGGTGGTGTGGGGTGGGAAAGGGTGGGGCTA
>NC_062970.1:40213504-40273845 GCF_023119035.1 Salvia hispanica
TTTGTATGAAATGTGTGTAGTGCGTGAAGTGTGTGAAATGTGTGTAGTGTTGTAGTGCGTGAAGTGTGTGTAGTGTGTGAAATGCGTGTAGTGAGTGTAGTGTGTGAAATGTGTGTAGTGCGTGAAGTGTGTGAAATGTGTGTAATATGTGTAGTGTGTGAAATGCGTGTAACGCGTCTAGTGTGTGAAATGTGTGTAGTTTGCGTATTTTGTGTAATGTGAGTGTGAATGTGAGTGTGAGTGTATTTTGTATATAGTATGCATAAATTTTTTAAATTCAATTCCATATTAATTACTCCATCCGTTCCAGATTTATAGTCACATTTAGTTATGCCACGGGTTTTAAGGAATTGGTGGAGTGTGTAATTAATGAAGTGAGAGATGGAGTGTGTAATACTCCCTCCGTCCCAGATTAAGAGTCATTTTTTGCCATAAAAGTCTGTCCCAGTTTAAGAGTCACTTTTAGAATTTTCCATATTTGGTCATACAATTTTACCCCATATAAATGAAATGAGATGGTGAAGTGAGATGATGGAGTGTGTAATAAATAAAGTGAGTTGGTTGAAGGTGGGTCCCTTTTTGACTTTTTAATTTTTTATTTTTGTTTAGATTTATTTTAATGTAGATAATGACATTTAGATTATTAATTTTAGTGAATAATGGGAATTAAATTTTATGTCCAAATATGAAAAACTATAAATGTGACTATAAATATGGAATAGACTTTTATAGCAAAATATGACTATAAATCTAGGGCAGAGAGAATACTTCATTTCACCAAACATATGATTTGAATTTAATTCCATTGAATCTGAATTCTAATTCAATTCCAATTATGTGTTCCAAAAGCAGCGTGCCAGCATTAAATAAAAATCTCTTTACAGAAAATTAGTTCACCATTATTCTACTTTTTTTTCTCTTTAAACCAATATGCATGAGCATGACAGCATGAATGCCATCTCTTTTGTTAATAAACTAATATTTCTATTTAAACATTATAACATAAATAAAAAAGCCAACTAAGAATGTATATGTATATTTATGACGTAAACAATAATAACAGGGAAAAAAATGACGACATCTTACCAAAGCCGAATTTGAATTTTGTCAAATTACAGCAACATATATGATGACCATCATATATTAAGCGACAAAAAGGTTTTTAAAAAAAATATGGAAAATATTTTGTTTTTCAATATAGACAAAATTGTGACAGACCTCTCCCATCGAGGGCATTAAGGACATTTCATTTAGAAGATCTATTCTCCCATTAACTAAACATTATTATTAAAATCCTATGGTTCCTAATAATAATTAAGCAAAGCAATTTTTGAATAAATAAATCTATATATGTCTAGAGAGGTCCATTTAAGTGCAGAAAGCCACAGATGTTATAGTGCCAATTGGTAGCATGGCTGAGTGGTGAAGCCAAGTGTTGAAAATATTTATTAACTATGGTTTACTTAACTCAACCACCAGGTTAAATTCAAACCATCTTGCTTTTGCAATCACCCTTTCTTTGCCAACATTGATTTCGACTAGTAAAATTTATTTATTGTTGAGTTTGTTTATTTTTTTCACACTGTATAATTTCATGGTTTATTTAAAAGTATGGGACCAGATTACATGATTATTAAATTCCACTTCATATACCCTCCCCCAAATATATGACAGAATACTAAAACACATATTCATAAAATAATAATAAATTAATAATAAAAGTAATTCAAAACCGACCAAAATCTCATGCTAATGGAACAAACACTATATAAGCATATTTTAGTTTCTTGATTTCAGTTTCACTCCCCTTTCAAAATATTACAATAAGACTTCTAAATCCACAAAATTTTATTGAGTTTACTCAATTTTTTTAAGGTTAGTCAAAAATACCTTTAGCGCCTATAACAATAATATACTACGAGTACTATTTACTAAAATAACCTATTTCCAATTTATCTCACAAATACTTCTATTTTGATTACTCCCTCCGTTCCCTCGTAATTGAGTCCTTTTTTCATTTCGAAAAGTTCCCTCATAGTTAAGTCGTTTCTGTATATAATATAACTTTTCTCTATTTCTTACTTTATTCTTTTTACTTTATTCACTTTCTACTTTATTCTTTCTACTTTTTTTTCTCTCTTACTTTTTTATCCATTTATTTATCACACTCAACATCACATTCTTAAACTCCGTGCCAAAAAGTTTCACCTCAACTATGAGGAAATGAATGAAGTACTTTTTTCTCTTTGTCACTCATATTTTACCAATTTCGTCTTAAAATCTCTATTTTTAGAAGACCAAAATTGAGTAGTACTACGCAGAATATATTTTTAGTTAGTTCGGTATGGACTATCGAACAACCTCACGGACTCTTTTGTTCGTAATCAATAATTAATAGTATTTTATTTGTTTGACTCGAACTCCCAACCTATCTATATTGATGGCGAAAAATCTAGCCAAAAAAAATAAAAAGTGCAGCTTTATGGCCTTCAACACTAGTAATCTTTCCCTCTCTTTCTCTTTATAAACAGAGGCTAACCAGTGTACTTCACCAAAAAAAGAAGCCTTTTCTTCTCCACAAAAGAAAAACAGAGAATGAAGAGAAAGTCTCCTTCAAATTCGTGCTCATCCTCTTCATCCTCGTGCTGCATCGAATCGCCATCCATAATCGCACAGCCCGAACCGAAGCCCAAGGCTAAGCCCAAGCGCGTCCGAGCCAAGAGAAACCAGAGCGACAGCAGCGCCACCTCTGCCAAATCGCGAAGCTCCATTTACAGAGGCGTCACAAGGTACATACACACACACATTCATTTTCTCTCATGCATGCGATTATCGTGACATTAATTGATCAATTCGATTGTTTAATTGCGAATTAGGCATAGGTGGACTGGGAGATACGAAGCTCACCTCTGGGATAAGACTACATGGAACAGCATCCAGAACAAGCGGGGAAGACAAAGTGATTATCTCTCTCTCTTTCACTTTAATTTTTTTATTTCTATCAAAGAGATCTGAGATCTTAGCTTAATTAATTAATGGATTAATGATAGTTAATTGAACGACTCTGACTGTGTTTTGTTTGTATGCTTGGTGATCACTTGCGCGTCTGTGGCTGACGCAGTCTATTTAGGTAAAATTTTTCCGTTTTGTTTATGAATTAATGTGTGCATGCAGAGGATTAGGCGAGCAATTTGAATGGATTAAATGTGTAATTAATGTAGGTGCTTATGATAATGAGGAAGATGCGGCTCGAACCTACGATCTAGCTGCTCTTAAATATTGGGGACCTTCTACCATTCTCAATTTTCATGTAATTCTCTCTCCCTCTCTCCTCATTATATTCACTTTAATCACTTTATTACGGAGTATGGGTGAATAATAGAACTTCGTATGATCCATCTTAAAACCAATTAGTGATAGGAGAAGAGACTCATACACTTGTATAGTGCTTTCGATAATCGCATTGTCAGCATTTTTTTTTGTTATGTTTTGGCCCAAATGGGTCAGGGTAAGATAAAAGATTTTTTGTCCACAGTTGTCGAGCTGCCCTGATAGAGTACTATCTTAGAAATTCATGAAATATTTGTTTTTGTTTTATTTTATTTGCCAACATGAACCATCTAAGTTGATAGGGTTTATTTAAGTATGTGTGTTAAATTAGAGTGAAGTTGAAAATGCATTGGATATGTGGTCATGAAGTATTTTAAGAAGGATTGAAGCAAATGTGCTTTTGGGCACGTGCGGGGGTAGTGTGCAGAAAAATTAAGAAACGTGAAAATAGGGGATATTCAAAGAGTGTTGGATTCAGATTAGATTAGATTATAGTATAATAGATTAGGGAATATGTGTTGAAGGTGAAGGCAGCAATTAGCAAACTAATTAAGACCACGTGATAATGCAGGTAGAGGGCTACGCAAAAGATGTTGAAGAGATGCAAAATTTAACTAGAGAAGAGTATTTGGCCTCACTTAGGAGGCGGAGCAGTGGCTTTTCAAGAGGTGTTTCTAAATATCGCGGCGTTGCAAGGTAATACGTCAAGAAGCAAAGCAAAAGAAAATTCATAAACAGAGATGACTCAAACCAATCCCTTGGTCGAAGGGAAAAGTCTAACCAACTAAGCTATGCAAATAATTGTACCATGAGTCAAAATCCGGTTACAAATATGTTACTGAATACAAATTTAATTTCCGCTCATGCATATTTTGACTTGAGCATAATTTCGTATTTGGACAGGCACCATCACAATGGCCGGTGGGAGGCTAGAATTGGGCGTGTTTGCGGAAACAAGTACCTCTACCTAGGAACCTACAGTAAGTAGCCTTCATTTGTTCAACTCAAGTTCATTTGTTTGTACAATACCCTATTCACTCTATAAAAAAATGAATTAACTATGTTTATTAGATTATAAAAGTGTCAAAATAAGGAACCATGGTGTAGTTACCAACCCACCTAATTAGTTGCAGAGATCTGATACTGTCTTAATATATAGTAGTATTAAGATTAAGACAGACCTCACAAACTAAGTTTGTTCTTTATAAAACTCAGAAATATTCCCTTGGTGGTGTGGGGTGGGAAAGGGTGGGGCTAGGAGTACTACTTAACAATTTTGACTAGAAATAAAATTCAGCTGGATGGATCTAAGTAGTGTGCAGCCCAAGATAGATCGGTTGGATATAACTGACCAAATGCTCGCTCCGAAACCCGGACAAAACCCAATTATTGGGTTTTTAGTTCTCTTAATGGCTAGTTTTGAAGAGGCATATAGGTAGTGGGATATGGAGTTGGCAGCCTTACTTAAACTGCTCTGATTAATTACTAGCCACATATTAACAACATTTGGAGATTAGAAGACCCATTTTTCATTCTTGATGTGTTTATGCTCAGAAGTTGTTGTTTTATGAACTAGAGAAAAAGATTAACAATAGGCCTACGACGTGCTTGAACTACACAAAATAGTGTGAACAATGCACTTTCTTACCCAACTCGAACAATTCCGAACCTATCTAAAAGCTAGGAAAAATCCAACTACTTCCGCATAGGATAAGTGCTCGTGACGGGCTCTAGTTTAAATGCTATTTTCATTCACATGGCCCTGCTCCTACCTATGTTGTTGGTATATAGTGTTCATCAGCCATGATTTGCACGTTTAAATAATGACATGAGCAATTGTACCCTGTTGCTAGTGGACATTCAACTAATGTAATGACTAAAAAAGTTGACAAATCTTATGTAGTATGCTAACTATCATGTTGTTGTCAACCACGTCCCAATCTTCGTGGCCACTAACATGCTGCAAGAAGTGTTCTTTTCCTCGTGAATTTGACTTTACGCGTTTTCTTCTACCACCGGCCTAAGCATGTATATCTTGTAGAGTCCTGTTGGGGTGCATGTAATTCTAAGAGGATCCCGTTTTACGCAGGCACTCAAGAGGAAGCAGCAGAAGCATATGATATGGCAGCGATAGAATACAGAGGTCCGAATGCTGTAACAAATTTTGACATAAGTAATTATGCGGATAAGTTGAAGAAATTCCTACCTGAGGTGCAAGTGGAAGAGGTCCATGTGAAGCAGGAAACGAACTCAACTCCCCCTGACATAGTACAAGCAGATGAAGAACCTCACCCAGTTGCTGAAACAAGTAGCCCTAAGCCCGAACCCAAGGATTTCAATGAGTCAGAAGGCATGATCACTATGGACCCAATCGAGGAGCACGGGCACCCTTGGAACCTCTGTCTAGATACTCTATTCAACATCCTCCCAGTTCCCAACATGCCTCTGGGTGAGGTGTTTGACTACAAAGGCTTTGATGATGATATCGAGTGCATCTTCGATGAGCCATTGGATGACTATGATTTCCTCCAATATGGCTGCCAGATTGAGGCAGCAGATGCAGTGGAAGCTCAGGACATGAAAGGGCAGGACACCTTCATTTCAACTTCACCTTCTTCATCGCCACTATCATCAACCACAGCCTGCAGCAACATCTAGTGTCCCTTCAAGTTTTAGGATGTTTAGACCTTAAGTTACTGTAACTTTAGGTGAGGAAGCTAGCTGTAGATGATAAAGAGCAACAACCAGTGCTTCTGCACAAGCTCATAGTCTTTGGCTTGTTCTAGACTGTCTCAAGAGATAGCTCCATTTATCAGTATTTAATTCTAGAATTTCTTTGATCTTTCACAAAATGAATTCAGTGAGTTTTTTTTTTGCCCTCCTGTTTTTACATTTACACCATAAAAGGCAGATATAACAAAACAAATTGATGAAGTGACACATTCATAAAGTTACACTCTCAGCTTTGGCTTCACAGACCATACACAATAAGCCAAAACATCTCATGCAGTCAAATGAAAATTTCTGGTAATAATCTTTTGTCCACCCAATTATGTAAAATTAGGTAGTGATACGTTATGAAGTCAAACAACACGTGAAGTTGAGCTAGTTTGGCAACTGTCTATTTCATGGCAACCTTGGCATATGCCTTCCTCCTCCTAACTTCTTGGCAGACATCATTTCCAATCTTCACATCCATGTTCACATTTGGCTACAATGTAAGCAGGTTTTGCTAACATTCAGCTCTTAATTCGCATACGACTAATTAGTAAACTAATCAATTCGATCTAATGCATCATCTATTTCAGCAAAAGTGCAACAACAGGCCATATGAGTAAGACAAGAGACAACAAACTCAGTTTAGTAAAAGCATTATTATTTATGATCAACAGGTAATGCCTCTACCTCCCAGCATTTCGAAACAACAGAGCGGGGGGGTTGCCCGACAAAGCATCTCCCGGATAAAGTCTAACAAGCTAAAGTTGCAACACATAGTAAAAGCACTCAGATTCAGCCAGCAGCAATATCTACAATATGCATATATATTTTTGCTAATGAAAGCAAAGCTAACTAGGGAGGTAGGAGATGGATAGGCGTCTCACAGAGGATGGCTCTGCAGATCTATTGGCAAACAGAGCTGGATGGGAAGACTCCGGGTCTCAAATGTACCACAGAGGCACTTCATGCTTTGGCAATGGATCGACAGAGAAATCACCGGGTGCAAAACTGAAAGGTGAGTCAAGTCTGAAGTCAGTAAAATTCACCCCTGCATCGCCGTTGTAAGAGTTGAACGACGATCTGCATTGCTCATACTGGAATTCTGTTGACATATAAGTAGCATTGCTCAACAGCATACTGGCTTCTTGAAATGTACCAGCCTGAGACAAAGCTCCCTGTCGGAAAAAGTTGTCACCTTGTTCAAGCAAACCGGCTGATTGCTGAGGGTTCTGCCCCGGGAGAAGGTTGAAATCGTTGGAATCAAAGTTACTGTTACCCTGAAGATTGTCATCATACATTGACATAAGCCCACTAATCAGTTTCTGGTCATCTTCGGGAATCCCCAGTTCAGAAACATTTACACAAGTTGGAGCATTATTCACAGGTACGTTTGGAGACTTGATTTCATTGGAAGGAGCAAGGCACGCAGCTTGTTTCTCGCTGTTGATCTGATAGTTTGGTGCGGAAGAACTGAATCGGAATTGGCAGTTATTCTGATGGTTATTCCTCCATGCTTGATTATTAAATCCCATGAGTTTATCACTGTGGGGGCATTGAGGAAACTCACATGTGTATACCATCTCACTCTTGTGCTCTTCCACAGAAACCTGTTTTCTTTTCAGGGTATAATCTGCATCTACATCGAAGATCTCTCCCTTGATCGGAGCTACGGGTAGCACCATAGGGTTATTTTTAATGGCAGAAGCCCCAAAGTTGAATAGATTCCTATCCAGTGGCTTGCAGTCGAATGCAGTGTTTGTGTCATCTTCTACTCCATCCACGTCATAGTCACTAGCATCACTGACCAAATACGACCCGCTCCCAACAACGCATGATGATGGTGGATGGCTATCAGGATATAGTTTTCTAGACAAAGACTCTTCCTGGTTGATAATAGAAAGCCAAGTTGCACTCTCCTTTGCCGTCATCTTATCCTGTAAACACTTAGACTGACGGACAAGTTTGTGTATCTTGGTGACATCAGGAAACATGTGTTTGATCACCGAGGTCAGGACGCCAACCTTCCACGCCTTCTTCAGATCGTGGGGCTTCTTATATGGAGGAGGTCCTTGATCCTTGGGTAAACCCAACTCCGGCCACCAATTTTCTGTCCCAGAAGGCCACCAAGGAGGCGGGACACCCTTTTCCAGCGGGAAACGCCTCTGGGGCGGATTACAGTGCTGCATCAAAGCCGACAGCAGAGATCCAAGCGTAGTGTCCTGCAGTTCCTGAAGTGTCTGCGGAGTCGATGCCACCACACTCGAAGCCTCAGTTTTCCCAGGGACCGAATGCTCTGCCTCATACCTAGCAATCGCAGCAGGGCCATTCCTGTCGAATCTGACTTTCTCCTTCCACCATGCGCGGAGATTATCAGACGCTCCCGTCACAGGTTTGCCTTTCTCAGGAATGATTCCATACACGAAACCTTGAGCTTTACACACCTCCATCATCTTTAGCATGTACTTCAAGATGCCATCTTGGGCACGAGACATCTTCTTCCTCCGTGCTTGCTCTTGAGACTGCCGCTGCTTTGCGCCGTCATCAGTCCTGTCCTTGCTCTTCTTCTGCTCCTTGAGCCGCTTCATGAGCATCCGGTCTCTCCACATCCGCTTCTCCAGCTCATCAACATCCATCTCCTCGTCGCTGTAGTCTACGTCCACCTCTCCCACCGGTTCGAGTTCCTGGGAGCCCTTCAACTCTCCAGGAGGACCCGCGAAGAAATCAAGATTATCGCAAAACCCCATCTCCTCAAAGATGCCCATTTAACTGACAAGTCCAATCAACCCAATAACACTACTAATCTCAATCGAACTCCTAATTTTTTGTCTACGCCTGAATAATACCCAAAAACTCACTCGATTGACTTTTAAGATCACTTGAAAATCAAGGGGAAACTCCAAATCTGATCCATGAAACAAAAATAGAATATAAATCAAACAGATCCCATTAACAACAAACCAGAGATCACATAGATGCAAAGCACAATTCTTTACTAAAAAAAACAGTAATCCAATAACCCTAAACTGCAAAACTACAATAATAGCTCATATTTTCTTCAATCATACACATATTGGGGTATATGATATGACAATTCTAACCAAATTCCATGATAATTAATCCCAAGATCATCAAAAACCCTAATACTCTGAGCAAGATCAGATTTTTAGAAAAGTATAACACAAATTGAAAACATAACAAAGAGAAATATATAATCAATTAGCCTGACCATTGCAAGCACAAAACCCAACTCACAAAATTTGACCCTCAACTATTCCAAGACTTGACCTTTACACAACTTGATACAGAAATCAGAAGAAGATAACCTAAAACACTGATTTAAGAAACAAAGAAGAAATTCATACAGAGAAAAGCTTACCAAAATGGAGTATTTTGTTTGACTATTCTGATCAGGTGCTGGAAACACAATCCAGCTTTTTTCGACCCAGATAATATGGTAGAGAGAGAGAGAGAGCATGTGGGTAGTCTTCGGTGGGTGTCGCCTTTTGTAAGAGTTGAAAAGGCAGGTGAAGTAGAAAAGGTGCGATGAAAATGGAAACGGGGAGTAATATTTGTTAACCATGGTTAACTCAGTAAAATCTTTTCTTTCCTTCTTCGGATAATTTTAATTAATTCAAGTTTAACCATGGTTCACACGGATATGCCTAATGCTGGTCGACTAGTGTGTGGTGAATAATTACTTGTTTTTTATCCTAAAGAATTTATAGTGATAATAGCATTAGGTTGGGCCTTCATCTTACTATAGCAATAAAATTAAAACTTATTAGGCACTAAAGTCCAAAACTATACCATTTGTAATATATTCAACTTATTAGGCTAAGAAATTACTCTAGCACTAAAGTTCAAAACTATACTATTTGTAATATATTTTATCCTAATGACCATTTTTTATCTTTGAAATGTCAACATAGCTAGTATAATAAATTCATTCATAATGTGTCCATCTAATAATATGATAATATCAAATATATTTCCATCCGTTCGTGTTTAGAAAACTAGTTTTTTCGTCCTCAGACACAAGTACTGGTATATTTTTGTTATATATGCTAATAGGCTACTGTCTACTAGAATCTATACATAGGAACGATATTACGATATACTACTAATCATCTTTCATAACAACCATTCACATTTAATTTTTCGTTTGTCATATTCTTTTTTATCCTTTTGTAAAAGTTATATACCCATTTCCTCTATGTTTAGTTGGATTTGAAAATAATATGGATTAATTTTGCAACCAATAATTACTGTGGAAAGTGAAACTCTAACAACACATGCAAGCCACTTGACATGTAGTTCCAATTCGATGAATAAAACCGACATACCACATGACTAGCACGACATTTGATCTACTTAGTTATACTAGGAAATTTATCAAATTTATATTTGATAAATTACAGCATGGGTTGGTGAGTGTGAATATTTAGTATAAGAAATGATCCATAAACATTTGTGAAAATTGAGAATGATAAATATACGAATTATATATGAATAAATATGTTAAATTTTATGTACTATAAATTTTTGTAAATATACGTATGAGTTCAAATTTTATTAGTGAATTTTATTCACAAACGTTTTATGCGAGGAATTTACCGTGTATGCATGCGTAATTCGTATTAACTTGTCTTTCATGATTTTGATCACGTGTCTGATATTGAGTCTTTAAAATGTGACGTGTAATTCGACGCGTCATTCTTAATTCCCACATATACTAAATCTTTAAGTTATGATAAATCACATATATAATTTTTTATTTTTTTTGGGTAAGGTGTCTTTAGTTTCATGTCAATCGATCGCCTAAGCGCAGGGCCACCATTTCCTAATTAAAGCATCCAATTAAATGCTGATTATATCGTCAAGTTAGTGTATCGTAATGTTTGCTAGCCAGTGTAGTGTAAACAACTATATATTGGGATACTTGTTTCTTTAAAATAATGTGCGTATAATATTTCATGTGAAAATCAACTTTCACAATCGTTACAAGTTACAAAGTCATGAATTTTCAAATGCGTAATTATATTAAAATCTACCCATCAAAGTTACTACGTTTTAGATCTTATTTAATACTACTATAAACCTATTTAACTTCAACACAATTTCAAAGCATAATATAATAAATAATATCATATCCACAATTTTTAAAAAGAGTGAACTACAAAAATAGTCTCTGGACTATGCGTTTATCTCGCTAATGAATCCTGGACTTTAAAAATATTCTCAGACAACCTTGGACTAAGCGTTTATCTCGAAAATGGTCATTTTTCACTGTTTCGTGACGAAAATACCCTTTTGGGGGGTTTGGGCAATTTGGTCTTTTTACATTTTAAATCTGATATTATTTCAGTGATGTACTAAATCTGATATTATTTCAAAATTATCATTCTTCTTCCTTTTTGCCATCCTTCACTTTGTTTCTTTATTTAAATATTAGATTTAATTTTATAAAATTAAATTTTAAATTTTGATTTTTAAATATCAATAAATTTTTAATTATTAAAATTACGAGTATTAAATAACATATTAATAGTTTTAATCAATATTTGATAGTGTGTAATATTTAATCAATAAGGTACGATGACACTTTAGTTTTAATCATAAATAGATCATATAACACGATTTATTCCGAAATAAATATGCATCTAATGTAAGACTAATATAATTTTCGTTTATTAATTTGAAAACAATTAAAATTAACTAGAAAATTTTAACAAAAAATCTCCTATATTAAATTTTTAGTAGTATCAAATTTTTAGTCAATTTCATAATATTTTTAGTCAAATTCTCCTATACATTAGATGCATATTTATTTCAGAATAAATCGTGTTATATGATCTATTTATGATTAAAACTATTAAATATTGATTAAAACTAAGGCGTCGTCATACCTTATTGATTAAATATTAGACACTATCAAATATTGATTTAAACTATTAATTTTTTATTTAATACTAGTAATTTTAATAATAAAAAAAAATTATTGATATTTAAAAATCAAAATTTAAAATTTAATTTTATAAAATTAAATCTAATATTGAAATAAAGAAACAAAGTGAAGGATGACAAAAGGGAAGAAGAATGATAATTTTAAATAATATCAGATTTAAGACATCACTGAAATAATATCGATTTAAAATGTAAAAAGACTAAATTGCCCAAATCCCTCAAAACCTCCCAAAAGGGTATTTTCGTCACAAAACAGTGAAAAATGACCATTTTCGAGATAAACGCTTAGTTCAAGATTATCTGAGAATATTTTTAAAGTCCAGAATTATTAACAAGATAAACGCATAATCCAAAGACAATTTTTGCAGTTCCCTCTTTTAAAAAAGATATGTGTCCATATAAGTCGAAATCAGCCGGTCACGTTACACTCCAACTATCGAAAGAATCAATAGTATCCAAATAAAAAAATTGCATTTACCAACACATCTATTGCTTTCGTGTCTATGATTATGTATTCAACATAAACTCATGTGGTCAATTTCATCATACGATGATTACCAAATACTAAGAAAATTACATAAATACCATATGACACGAGTCCATATGTCTATGTGACCAACCTAATAAATAATTTAGTACTTAAATATCTAAAAATACAACATAATTATAATATATTTCAGTGCAACAATCCTGCTTCGAAAGGAATATTGGTAGAAGGCAACCAAGTATCCCCCATTGTAAAATTAAAGACTGTAAAATTAAGAGCTCGTGTAACATTCATAAATAATAAGGCCATCCGCATCCCTATCTCTTATTCATCCCTTAACCGTCTCATTCCTTAATTATTCATGAGCCCCATTGTACTTTTCAGTCCATCTCTTAACTAAGAGACAACATTTGCATCTCATCCCTCCATCTCTTAACCATCTCATCCTTTAACTATTCATTCAATTTCATTTTTTATTTTTATTTCTAACAAATTCAATTAATATTTCATTGAAATATTAAATTACTACTAATAATTCATTAAATCATTAAAAATCACAAAAATTACAACATCCGAAAATAGGAAAAATACATAATTGAAATCCCATGGATTATTTTTAATTTTAATTTTAATTTTTTAATTTTCGATTTTTATAAAATATTTTTATTTATTTAAAAATTAAAAAATTAAAAATTACAATATTTTTATTTATTTAATTTTCGAATTTTCCTGATTTTTTTTAAAGAAAAAACAAGAAAAAAAACATTTTAAACGGATGTAAACGACGCCCACTCGCCGGCCGGCGAGTGGGTGTCACGCACGAACCGGAGCACGCCACGTCGCCAAGGCGCATGGCGAGCTGTCTCGTGCCCAGCCCCTTCCGTGCGAGACACGGGACGGGATGGCTCGTCCCTTCGGGATGAGATGGAGGTTGCAACGCGGTCTCGTTGCCGTCTCGTCTCGGCAGGACGAGATAGGGACGGCGACGAGCCGCGTTGCGGGCTTATTATTCGTCCACGTGTATAAATGATTGGCTAGTAATGATAGTATGATAGTTATTTTAAGAGGCGCCCTAACACTCCCCCATGCATATGTGTATAATTAATATTATTGGTATAGCAAAAGATTCCTCTTCATCAAACTTTGCCGTTCTTGATTATGTAAATGTATAACATATCTTATCATGAACCAATAATAAGGGAACATACATGTATCAACAATATTGATTTTTAATATGTTATATTTCGATACGAAATCGAAAATAATGATACTGTAACTATATGTGATTCAGATTACAGAAATTGTACAATATCTTCTCCTACCGTGGGAAGAATAAAATATTGGGAAAGACAAATTTGCACGATTCGATTATCCGTTTGAATACCTCAATTAAGTAATCATAAACATAATTTAGTTACAAATTATTATTATGATATTGCAATTGTTGTGTGATTTTGCAATTACGATGCAACTCGACATAAAAAATAAAAATATGTAACGTGAATTTACTATCAATTTATCATGGCCGATATTTGGTCAGTAGAGCATGAATTTATCTCCCAATAACTTAATGTGACATCTCAAAACAAGTTGGAGAGTACAGTAAAATCCAGTCACTTCTAAAGGCAAAGCTTTTCTGCAAAACACTCCATTATAGTTCAAAAATCTGGAATTTTAGGATAATTTGAAGAAGAAGAAGAAGCTATGCTACAAACATCTTTCCTGCTTAAGTGAGAGACCAAAAATTGAAAATCTGCTGCATGAATATCTCCAAAAACACACTCATAGCCATTAGCCCACAGCCCACCCATGTCAGCAAGCAAGCATGAATACTAGTAATATAAATCTACCAAACACTGTGTGAAAGCCAGCCAGCTTGACAAAGTGAGCAAACAATAGTAACCCCACAGCAGGGTAAATGGCAAGAAATACAGACACAATGAAGCATACAGCAGTGGTTCCTGAACCAAGACTCCCATTTTAAAGATGTAGGGTGTTTCTTAACATCCGATAACACATAGATACATCTCGTTTATGTTTATTTCCAACAAAGTTTGGAAGAAAATCAATTGCTTCACATCCGTCCTTTGGTGCCATTGGCAATTATCAGTGATGGCCACCATCACCGCCTCTGCCTCCTCCCTTGGCATTCTCTTTAGCAGCTCTCAGCTGACGCTGTTCCTCCTTGTAAACTCGGTTCCTCCGTTGGAACTGCAAAAAATGTAATAGTATCAAAAAGAAGTTCGGTGACCACAAAGTTTAAAAGGGGGAATACTGAGTTCGGAATTTAGAGTCATAAACATCACCTGATAAAGAAATATTCCAATCTTATAATAATTGTCTTAGAATAGGCCATGACTCGTATAATATTATTCCCGGAAGGGTTTATTGCAGATTCAGTTGATTTTTATAAGTGATAAGTGAAATTAGATCCATCTATTTATAAATCTCTTTATCTAAACATTTCCTTAAAATACAAACAAACCCACCTACTTACCAACAAGTCATGTAGATGGATTTATCACTAAAATAATCAATAGTACCCATAATTTGACACACTTCACCATAATACACATTAGTTGCGACCATAAGAGCACAAACAGAAAAAAGTAAGGGAAAAGAAGCAAGTACTGTCAAACTGCAAGCAGCAGAAGCACAAGCTTCAAATATTGTTTACCCAGGCTTAGATGATTTAGATATTATATGAGCTAGATACTAGTATATCCTAATATTTCATACCCAGAAGGCTCAATTAGGTCCTAATTTCTTCATGAGACCCATTCTACGATCATAAACAAGCCTGCAAGGATCTATCTAAAGTACTATTCTCAAATTGCTAAGAAGCTCCATTTGAAAAAAGTGAAAGATAGATGGCTTAAAAAGGAAAGAAGCAACAATCTCAAACAGAAACCCAGGGAAGAGTGTGTAATGATACATATAAAACTTATAGATAAGATCATAAGAGACAAATGTTTGGTCATGAATCATGATACACAGGTTCAAGATGAAGAAAATCAAAACTTCAAATCTTCCCACATGTTTTGCAATGATTGGTGAAAATATTATGAAGATTGTAAATGCAGACAACAAAACAATAAAGACGCAGGATAAACAGAAACTAGAAATGATTGTGTATCCCTAAAAATTCATAAGCTATAACTCAAACGACATTTATATCAAACTACTTATAAACGATTGTAGAACCAATTTCAGTCATAGTTTGCAAAATGTGCAATTCAAATAACTTACTCCTTTTGTTTTGGATCAAATTCAAATCCACATTACTTCAATATATAAACTCAATAACAATGTGTGTCGATCATTGCAAATTAGATTCAGCAGCTCAAATCCCATAAACAATTGAACACTTGAAATCATTGATACCAGTATTCATTTTGAAGATTAAGTAAGATTTAGATCTGAATTGAAACACCTCGAATTGAGAAGAAAAGAGTAAAAACCTCTTTAGAGTGGTGGAGACACTCGAAATAATCTTCGCGGAGGAGGCCGCAGTCTTTAGGCTCTCGGCAAGTTGACATACACTCGCTGAAATCGACCCAGAAATCGTAGCATCGGCCCTTGTTGCCGGTGATTCCCCATCCAGATGCCATTTAAACCTCTTCCTCGACCTTTCTCTGTGTCTAGGGTTGTTGAGTTGACGCAATTGAACAGATTGGGCATTTTTATCCACTTCAATCGTCTTTATATTAGTTCAATCGTCTTTATAATTTAAAATACAAATATTCAAAATTCACTATTTATAATATGCCTTTATCTTTTATTTTTTAATACAATTCATACAAATTTCACCAATAATAAACAATAAGTACATAATTAAAATTAAAAAAAAAACTAATTAGCTAAATTATATTTGAATTTTGTTTATAAATTTAATTTTACTAATTCAATAATTTTTATTTGAATTCTTTAATTCTTAAAATTTTAATTTCTTTATTTTAATTTTTGTAAAGTTATACTCGGTTATCGATAAAGATAGTACTACCTCCGTCCACCAAAAATAGACATAGTTGTGTATGAAACTAATTTTAATGTGCAATTGGTAAAGTACCGAGGGGGAAAAAGTTAGAGAAAGTAGTGTTAGTGGATTGTGGAGTCTATATTATTAATAGTATTTAAATGTTTAAAACTTTTCATATTTAGAAATTGGTCTAATTTTGGTGGATTGTCCAAAATGGTAAAACTAGTTTATTTTTTGTGGACGGAGGTAGTATTTTTTCATCCCTAAAATATTTAGCTAAATTCGCTATTGAATATTTGAAAGTATCAAATTAAATGTTGATATATAATACTATTAATACTAATTGAATTTACGATTTTGATCATAAGAATTTCTTAATTCTAATTTGTTACTTTCTAAATATTTATATGTAGGATTTTTTAATTCCTAGAATGTTTCAGTCGAACCTCGATCAAAAATAATAATCACATGTTCTTAACTTATCTTAATTTTGATATATATATATATATATATATATATATATATATATATATATATATATATATATATAAACTCCTTTTACCCCTTTAGATACTATTTTCTTCTTAATCACATCCATTAGATTAGTATGATGGATGGTCTAGATGAAGCCTCACAAAATCATCCCGTGTTGCATTATTAGGTTCATTCTGTGCATTATATGGGTAAAATTGTAAAACAGCCATGAATTAAAACGGCAGGAGCGAGATTTAAGCAATCCTTCCATATGCTCACTCTCTCTCACTCCAAACGTCTCTTCCCATCAGCCCACGATTCTCAAATCGTCTCCCCCATTTCAAACTACTCAAATTGAAGAGACACCACCACTCCCGCCGATTTTTCGCCGTGAAAGCACCGCCGGTCGACGATTCATAGTTCTAATGTGATTCCTTCGCCGCGCGATGATAGATTTACAGTCGACAACAAGGCGGGTTTCAAAAGTTCCGATTTTTGGTAAGAGACACTTCTAATCGTCAATTTTCGTCATTAAAACAATGACGATTTTTTCACACATTTGGTCGACACATTTAATGATTCAATTTTTCGTAATACCCACTGTTAATCGCCTATTTTTTCGTAATACTCACTGTAAATCGTAAAATCGTGTTCATTTTTTATAGGGTTCTGTCCATTATTGAAGTTTGTAGTGAATGACTGGTTTCCAATTGTGTATTGGGCGATTTGGTAGATGAAATCGTATCTGGGTTGATTTTTGGTTTGTCTTGCATTTGCCTTTATATTCATTCGTGCATTATTTGATGCAATGTGTACATTATTGTAGGTAGTGGTGTGCATGAATACAAGACGAAAACTAATTTTTTAGGTACAAAACACATCAAGCTTTCCTCTTGCCTTTACTAAATTCTTTCTCCTTCGCCATCTCTTTAAGCATTGGACAGTTTCTAGAGTCGTGATGTCCCAACTCATCGCACGCCTTACAACGTCTAAGAGGCCTACTAGCCTCCTTTACAGCCTTTTCTCTCTTTGAAATCAGTTGGCTCGCGGAGCTGCTAGCATGACCCTTGGTCTTTACAACATCCGGAGGATGGACCTCTACTACTTCAGGCCTTGGCATTCCATAAAACTCTTCAATCATGCGCCCCTTTTCAAAGGCCGACGTTGGAAGAGTTCCAGCTTGAAGAAAATTAACAAGTTCTTCCAAGCCACCTACGAATGCATGAAGCACGTCAATGCCCGTCTCAAACCGTCGAATAAAACCGTAGAAAAGTGATATGCCTTGATTTGAAACAGTATAACGAACACTATACATAAATAAAAGCATATTAGAATTTATTTTCATTATATGATATCAACCATACATTACATATAAGAAAGAATGCATTATACACTGTTATTCGTACATTATATAAATCCAAAATTACAACACAGCAGAGGCGAGAAAAAAAAATAAACACTAAACCCTAATACATGAGACTTGTCGCCTAAGCAAAATACTAAACCACATCCACCAATTACTGCTAAAGCCTACTGGACTAACTTCTTCCATTGTTGAACAACACGAATTCGATAATATGGCACGATACGGGGTTGCTCCAATCCAAAAAAGACTACTATTAGTACATCATAACACAGCAGCCGAGAAAACAAAATAAACTCTAAACCCTAAACCACATCCACCAATTACCGGTAAAGCCTACTGGATAGTTTCAAGTTACATAAACCTTCTTCCATTGTTAACGTCAATTATGGAACTAGTACCAATTAACAGATACAGAAAATCAAAAAGGGTTGCGTTAATATGTGTGATATGGAAATTAATGAAACGTTGATACAATAATCAAATACTTTTCGACAAATTTACCTTCTTCCATAGTTGAATCATAAGCTTCGTCCATTGTTGAAGAACCACCTTCTTCCATTGTAGTAAAGATAATCTTCCCGGAACTCTCCAAAAAATAATTCTACAAGTTTCGCACGATCGCACTATTTGTTAAGACCAGAATTTTCGAGAATGAAGAACGATGAAAGATTAATCGCTGCAAGATGAAAGAGAATGGAGAACGGAGAACGATGAAAGAGAAGAGACAATTATGTACTATGAATGAAAAAAACCGCTGCAAGATATTGTGAGGGAGAGAATCATGGACTTACCATAACCGACGTCAATGCATATCCCCTAAACGCCCTTCTATAATTTTTTAATGAATAAAAATGATTAAATCAGGAACTAATTTCAGCCTTTAGATCTTAATAATGGATGGGGGAGATTAAAAAGGAAAAAACACAAAAGATGGGAAAAGATGGGAAAAGATGAGAACTAATTTCAGCCTTAAAAAGGAAAAGATGGGAAAAGATGGGCGAGATTAAAAAGGAAAAAGCACAAAAGATCTTAATAAAGATGGGAACTAATTTCAGCCTTTAGATCATAATAATGCGTTAGGCTCCTTTGCACCCTAAGTGTCCTATTTCCTTCTTAATCTCAGCCCTTGGATCCTTGAATTGGATGGTTGTGATCAATGCATTATTAGTCTATAATGTTGCATTATTAGCCGTTGTACATTATTAGAATGAAAATGTGCATTATTAGTCTATAATGTTGCATTATTAGCCGCTGTGCATTATTAGAATGAAAATGTGCATTATTAAATGACACGTGGCATTAATCTAACCGTCAGATGACAAAATCGTGGGGCTAGGATTAAGAAGGAAAAATGACAATAGATATGAAAAGGATTTGAATACATCCACACATATATATATAGGGGTGCACTAGGGTGCCACCATAGATAGGATAACACCATACCACCAATATAGTCCGTTAGATCTCGTTTATGGACGCCTAGGATTAAGTTTAGTGAAAAAACACGGGTTTGCAGTGTACAAGTATTAGATATTGCAGTCTACTGTATTAGATATTGCAGTCGTGGTAAACTGCAATATTGTTGTGGTAAGACTGCAATATTTAATGAACAACACTGCAATCTGGTAACGTAAAATTAGAAATTTCCTATTTTACCCCTCCGTGTTTTTACACGTGGCAGCATGACAAACACACGATTTTCAGATCCAATGGCCTAAAATGGTGGTATGGTGTTACAACAAAGAGGGTTGTCATCTTAATCTAACCGTCAGATGACAAAATCGTGGGGCTAGGATTAAGAAGGAAAAAGGACAAAAGATATGAAAAGGATTTGAATACATCCCTATATATATATATATATATATATATATAGGGATGTACTAAGATGACAACTCTCTTTATTGTAACACCATACCACCATTTTAGGCCATTGGATCTGAAAATCGTGTGCTTATCATGTTGCCACGTGTAAAAACACGGAGGGGTAAAATAGGAAATTTCTAATTTTACGTTACCAGATTGCAGTGTTGTTCATTGAATATTGCAGTCTTACCACAACAATATTGCAGTTTACCACGACTGCAATATCTAATACAGTAGACTGCAAACCCATGTTTTTTCACGAAACTTAATCCTAGGCGTCCATAGATGAGATCTAACGGACTATATTGGTGGTATGATGTTATTTTAATTATGGTGGCACCCTAATGCACCCCTATATATATATATATATATGATATATGAATACTAATTACGTTTATAGTTTAGATTTTACGAATATCATAATACTATTTGTTTATTTGCTTTCCAAAGTTTAATTTCTTTAAATTCTTAATTTTTGGAATGTTGTGTCAAAGCTCGATAAATAATATAATTTCATGTTCTTAACACATCTATTTAATATTTTAAAAATATATGGTTAATATTTTTTATTTTTTTTATAAAATACTATTAAAATTCTTAGTTTATTCACTATAGCCAGCAACAAAACTAAATTTTTTTATATGATATATTAATTCTATTTTATGGTTTTGATTTTGAGAATTTATAATTTTGATTTTAATTATTTACTTTGTAAACTTTAAAATTATTTAAGAGCACTCCCAATGGTCCGGCTAAAAACTCCCTTATTTCTCCCTAACTCCTGCCACATCAGCGCCACATCAGCACCAAAATTTATCCCCAGTTTTTAGCCAACTTTTAGCCAACTGCTCCAATGGTTTCTCCCTTATTTCTCCCTTATTTCTCCCTAACTCAACATTTCATTTTTACATCATCATTTTTAATATTGTTTAATTTTCCCTACAAATGTGTTTAATAAATAGATTTATAATGAACAATTCATCGTTGTATTAATCATTGGAAAATATAATACAACGAGAAAAAAAAAACTACAAATAAAAACCATAAAAAACAAAGATTTAAAAAAAACTACAAATAAAAATCATAAAAAATAAAGATTTTAAAAACAAAGATTTAAAAAAAACTACAAATAAAAACCATAAAAACAAAGATTTAAAAACAAAGATTTAAAAAAAAAAAAAAAAATTATCGCCGATTTATCGCCGAATCGCGCCCACAGTGGGCGGCGATGATTCGGCGATAATAAGGGAGTTGGCGATAATAAGGGAGTTTTATCGCCGAATTATCGCCGAAATCCTCCCAATGGCCGGCGATAAGTCGGCGATATCCGGCGAAAAATCGCCGGATTTTCGCCGTCGCCATTGGGAGTGCTCTAAATTCATAATTTTCGGAACGTTATAGTCAAATCTTGATAAAAAAAACTTGCAATACAAAATTGAAGAATATATTCTTTAAGAAATGTACTGATAAAAATATAAAGAAAAAAATGAAAGAGAAAAAAAAGGAAAATAAAACCATTACTTCACATTTTTATAAATACTTTAATGATATTAATTTGTGACTAGAAGATGTTGGAGACAAATAATCCATATTTCATGGGGTTATTCTTCACATTAAATCCTCTAAACTAGAACTATCCATAGTTTCATGCTACCAAAATATCATAAGGGTATATTAGTCCATATTTAAATTAAGCATAAGGCAAAGTAACATAGGGCATTATGTTATAGAGATATTTTGTCTCTAAATCACTACCCATCTAAATTGTGATACGTCACATTTCATTTTTTATTTTTTCGGCAAGGTGTCTTCAATTTTATGAATTATTCACACTTTTTTATGGATACTAAAATTTAAATAAATATATGTATAATTTGATGTGTCTTTCTTAATTCCCACAGAGACCGAATATTAAATTGTGATCGTAAGTGACATATAAATATTTTTATTTTTTGCTAAGGTGTCTTTAATTTCACCTAAGCCTACGGCCACCATTTCCTAATTAAAACATCCAAGTTAGTGTATCGTAATGCTGATTACGATACACTAAATGCTGATTATATTGTCAAGTTAGTGTATCGTAATGTTTGCGAGGAAAATAGCCATAGTAGTGTAAATAACTACTGGGATACAGTCATACAGATACTTGTTTCTTTAAAATAATGTATACGTATATTTCATGTGAAAATCAACTTTCACAAATCGGTTACAAGTTAGTACAAAGAAATTTGCACATTTCGTAATTAAAATCTACCCATCTAAGTAACTACTTTTGACATCTTATTTAATACGTAAACCTACTTAACTTTGACACGATTACAAAGCATAATATGATTAATATGATATCCTTAATTTTTAAAAAAGACATGTGTCCATATTTAGTCGAAAATAGCCGGTCACGTTACCCTCCAACTATCGAAAAAATCAATTGTATCCAAATAAAAAAAATTGCATTTACCAACATACCTGTTGCTTGTCTATGTTTATGTAGCCAACGTAAATTCATATGGGCAATTTCATCATACGTTGATTTCCAAATACTAAGAAAATTACATAAATACCATATGACACGAGTCTCTATGTTTATGTAACCATCCTAATAAATAATTTAGTATTCATATATCTAAAAATGCAACATAATTATAAGAGATATCAATGCAGCAATCCTGCATTGAAAGGAATGTTAGTAGAAGGCAACCAAGTATCCCCCATTGTAAAATTAAAGACTGTAAAATTAAGAGCTTGTGTAGCATTCATAATAGTATAGCCAGGCCAATTGACTCTCATGCTTGTTCCGGACCCCGGTCCATAATTCTGATACTCGCCGTAATACAACGTGTCCAATCCGGTGGTGTCGTTCCACTCCAACCACCCCACCGGATTGATCATCTCCCCGATGTATGACTCCATGTACACCGTGCGGGAGTACTGCTTCCACGGCCGCCCTAGGAAGCTCGCGTCCGCCTCTGCCTCCCCCACCACCGTGCAGTTATGGATGGATATGCCCGTGTTTTGGTTCGGGTCGCTCCTCCCTTGGGCCGTGAAGGCCACCTTCTGGTTGGGGAGTGGGGTCCGCCCGTAGAGTCTGCAGCTTTGGAAGATAGCGGCCGCATTGCCGAATATGAAGTCAACTGTACCGGATATGTCGCACTCCCTGTAGAACTGGCGCAGGGAGTGGGCGTAGAGGGTGTCCTGGTAACCCGCCATGCTGCATCGGTAAAACGTTGAGATGTCTGCACTGTTCCGCACCGCCACCGCTTGGTGCTTCTCCGGCCCCGCCGTGTTCTCGAACGAGATCCCCATCGCCACGAACCGCTCGCCGTACACAACTGTCATGCCAGTAATAAGGTCGATTCATGAAAAAGTAGTCTTATTTTTCATCTTGTGACAAAATTTATATACATTTCCTGTCCATGAAAAATAGTCTTATTTTTTCAGTGCGTCCACCAAAAATAATCTATATCTATTTATGGTAAGTTTCTTTAATAAGGTAAGTCTCATTTTCCATTATTACTAACACTTCCTTTATCATACTAAAGATTGACTCATTTTCCTTTTTGGTTTGCCCATATTAGTACCTATTTTTTACTTTATTCTCTCTACTTAGACCATCTCCAACCATTTACACCAAACTCAAACTAATTTTTTAGTATATGTCATACCAAAAAGTAGTTTTACTCCAACCATTTACACCAAATTCAAAATTTACACCATTTTTGGGTTTTTGTCTTACAAAATTTTTGCAGTAACAACATATTTGGTGTTATTTCAAAAAAACACCAAAAATGAGTTTGAGTTTGGTGTATGATTGGAGAAGATTTCTACACCAAAACTCATTTATGTAGTACGGTTGGAGATGGTCTTAAAACACAAAATTAACTTGCACAAAATCTTGTGCCTTCCAAAGAAGGGGCATCTTCCTTGAGACGGAAGAAGTACTTAACAATTTTTGTCTCTAACTGAAACTCATGTCATTCACTGCTAAGACCATTTTTTAATGAACGGATGAAGTATATTACTCACTGAAAGTGGCGGAGTTGAAGGTTGTCCAGCCGTCAACGACGCTCCGGTTTCCAGTGATGACGGTGGTGTTGATGCCGTCTCCGATGAGCATGATGTTCTTCTTGTGTCTCGGGACGACGACATATTCCTGGTAGTAGCCTTGCTTGGCGTAGATGACGAAGTAGCCATCTTCAACAACGGAGTTGTTGGGAGCGGAGGCTACGGCGTCGCCTATGGAGGTGAAGTTGGCGCCGCCGTAGGGGCTGACGGTGACGGTGGCATTTGCTTGAATTCCTTGCTCCCATAATTCATCTAGAATTCGTCCTTTGTTAGGCATATGTATCATCTGTTTCCACAAATCGACCAAAACAATCACTAGATTTCCTCGACAATGCATGTGCTCTCATTTACCTTTTCAGTATCTCTAACCTACCATTCTTTAATTACAGATGAATTTCATTCATAATTTGCGTAGATTACAAGTGGAGAGGGATGAAAACAGACAGAAATCATAAAAATTTCAATTTATATTAATCGTTCAAAACATCAGACATAAGCCAATATAAATTCAAAAAAAATTTACAAAATAATTTCATTTGTTGAAAGAAAAAAAAAATTCATAGTCCATGTATTTAAATTTGTAAAAAAAAAAAATCTTTCTCCTAATGCGGGACGGAAGTAGTAAAATTTAAAGAAAAAATTCATGTCTGCATACTAATAAAATGTCATACTATTAATTTGATATATTTTGTTACATACAGGATAAAAATATAATAATGCCATACTTCACATTAGCTTTAATTTAATCGTAATTTTTTAGAAAAACTTGATATACAGTATCAAGTATTTATATTAAAAATTATCGATTATTGAACTCACTAACACTAAAGTAGTTTAATCATTAATGACTTCGATTCTATTTCCATTATTCAGTAATTAATATTTCCATAAAACCATACAGTTAAACTAATCAGCCTACTTATTTATGTTCTTTGCGAAACAAAACATTTAAATCTGAATTAATTACCTCGAAAAACTCGGAACGCGCCCAATCCAATTCCACCGCCCCCCTCCGCCCCGACACCGCCCCGCTCCGCCGCCCTCGCCCCAGCGCATGCGTGACGAGCCCCAGCGACACGCTGTACACCGCCCCCACATCTGCCAGCAGCGCGCCTCCGATCGCGCTCCCCGCCTCCGCTAATCCGTCGTAGCACGTCTCCTGATTCGTAACAACGGCGCTGAGCAGGCTCTGCACCCGCGACACCACCGCGTCGCTCAGATTCGCGGCGGCCGATCCGGCCAGCTCGCCGCTGATGAGCTCCAGGTACTCCGCGCTCAGCTCCTGCAGCTGCCTGCAGTCGCTGAGCGCCGCGATCTCCGGATCGCTCAGGAGCAGCTTTCCGGCGGCGAAATCGGCGATCGAATTGGATAATTTGCGAGAGTGATTGAGGCATTGGTTTATCGAGAATTTGGCGTAGGTTTGGGGATTGGGCGACGGCGAGAGGCGGAATGCGGAGAGGACGGAGAGGCAGAGGTTGCGGTGAGGGGTGGAATTGCAGGCGGCGGAAGGTGGCTCTGCGGCGGAGAGAGAGAGGGTGATGAGGAGACAGATGAATAGGGGCTTTTTCGACATTTTGGTTTGTGTTGTGAGAATTTGAGAAGAGAGTTGTTTGATATATATGCATTATGCTGGCTTTTGAAAAAAAGATGATAAGCTCCGTCTCTCATGTTCACTTTTTACAGTTTTTCTTTGACATCCCATGCACATTGTACTAGGAACTTTGAGACTATATTTTCTCATTTGATTTGAAAATACAACTTTGTAAATTCATGATGTTACTATATGTATTGGTTCGAGACTTTAAGGGTATCACCGCCTCATGCTCAAACACTTTGTGCAATGCAAAGATCAGCAAAACACGCTATTGCCAGACCACTTTTATGAAATACTTTGCATTTTGTAGATAAGATTTATGAAATAACGTGAAGTATAACGAACAAATTAAATATTTTGTGAGTAACTCTTATCATCAATTGATTTTGAGTTTTACCCTAGTGTATTGCAAGTGTGAAATGTGAGAGGACTAAATTAGGTGATAAAAAAAAATGTATGATGCAAAATATGCCACAATAATGATCGAACTAATAAAGAAAACAAAGGAACCGTAACTTCATGAATTTGAAATGTCTTAATAATGATAAAACCCGAATGTCAAACAATGAAAGAATAAGTGATATGGAAATCCTTGACAAAAGGAAATAAAATTAAATTACAAAATTATATAAAAGCCCAAAAATCCATTATACACAATGCCAAAGGCAATGAATTTGACCCATTAGCCCGTTTTGGGCATCTGATATTGGGATTGCATCACGTTGCCTAATTTTTTTCTGAGATAATTCTCTCAAAGTTGGGATTTGGTGCACTTTTAAAAGTCATTGATATCAAGCACAGTTCTTTCGTACTCACTTTTCGAAGGTGAGGCACCAAATATTTGTTTCGAGTCCCATCAAAATATGATTACCTTTTCATTTATTTTTGCTTCGAGGGTTATTGATGATCGATAATAATAAAATGCAAATTCTATATACAAATTCCAAACTCTTTAATACAGTGTCAACACAATATTAATATGATATCAACACAGTGTAAAATTTCAAGATTTTGATATTTTCTATTGATGTTATTTTGTCATTTGTTGATATTTTCTAACGCTCTAGATTATAGTTTGGAGTTTGTACAAAATATAAAGTTTGCATTTGATTACAATCCCTACTAATGATAGTACTCCCTCCGTCTACGAATAGGAGTCCCGTTTTTCCATTTTGGTCCGTCCACGAATAGGAGTCCCAGTTCATAATTACTATAAATGGTAAAGAGACCCCACATTCCACCAACTCATTTCACTAACATATCATTTAAAACTAATATATACAAGTAGGGACTCTTATTCCACTAACTTTCTTTCACCCACTTTTCTTAACATTTTTTAAAACTCGTGCCGGATAAAAATGAGACTCCTATTTGTGGACGGATGGAGTATATCTCAGTCTTACTACAAAATAGAGCAAGATTCGTTGTATTGTCTCAATAAATTTACTTAAAACCCTTTGAGAATAAATAAAAGGGTAGGTTATTAAAAAAATCATAAATATTGGTTTTATCCTCGAAATTGTAAAATTAATCAAGAAAAACATGAAGTTTTGCTTCTTTCACAATTACTAGATTGAAAAATATGGTCATCTAGGTGTGATATATTGAAGATGTTAAACCAAATGACATTATTTTCATTAAAGATAGATGATGTGATTTAAATAATCAGAGGTGTTCCCAAATATGATTTCTGGACCATCATGTATCAAATACTAGTTCAACCATACAAAATAAATCATGATAAGTAATCGCGAACAACTCCAAACTACTTAATTTTTTGAATATTTTTCAAATTTGCAGAGTACTATATCAGAAGTCAGAACTAAACCAAATTGTTATTCCAGTAATTTGGCCAAAATAAAAATACTATATAGACTCCTACATTGAAATGGGAAGAGGCGTGAACTATTCAATCAAGACTGACTTTTCCTTTCCTGTCATATTCATTGTCAATTGTTCATCATCATAATTCATACACAGTGACACTCTAGCCAGGTGTGGGTGGATTTGAAAAGAATGGCCCGGAGAAGAAAGGGAAGAGGAAGAGGAAGAGGAAGAGGGAGAGCAAGGAGTTTTGCTAGTGTGGAAGGTGCAAATTTCTTCAAAGTGTATCTTCCTAACCTCAGCTCTCACCAACTGGTACTACTCTCTCCTCTTCTTCCTTTGTTTTTTAACTCCCCATGTTTTTCTTTATGACTAAGGTCAATGATGTAGCCTCACCAAAATAATTCATCTGTTTACAATCTCCCAATTCTATACTCAACTTTTCATTTGATTACAAATCTTGAATTTAGTTTTTAATATCTTTGCATGTTCATATCTCCTTGCTTATGAGGAAGCCCCTTTCTGTCTAGTTATTATGATTGTGAGTAAATTGAGCTTAATTGTGGATTTTGTAAATTCAAATGTTGCATTCATCTCTGTTCTTGGACAGCTGATACCACCAGATTTCACCAAGGGTTTTAGAAAGACACTGAATGAAAAGGTGATACTCAAAAACAAAGATGGTAAAACATGGTCTGTGGAAGTGAAAGAAACTCCTGATGGGATCTTCTTCAAGGATGGATGGCAGATGTTCGTTGAGTATCACGGGCTGAAGGTCGGGGAGTTCTTGGTGTTCTGTTATCGCGGGTCTTATTCGTTCCTTGTAAAGATTTTTGGTGTAAACGGTTGCAAGAAGGACACTTTGGGTCCCCATAACTTTGTCAAATCTGAAGAAGAAACTGATGAGGAGGCAAAACCAGACCGGGCTTCTAGAAAGCGTGATTCCCCACAGGGAAAGGATCATTTGTCGAATGTTGGTAGAAGAACAAGTAAAGTTTCAAGGAGGTTAGGTGTTTTGTAGTGATAAGTGATATCTCTCCATGGGATTGTAGAGTAGTAGACTGTTTTTCATCTTTTGAGATATTGCAGGTTTGGAGAAGTAAACAAAGTAGAAGAACAATCTGAAGTCGTTCCAAAACGCCCATCTTTTGTTTCGCCTCCTAGTCGTTCCAAAATGCTGGTGAGTGTTTATTCTCATCTAGAGTTTGGGGAATACCAAGAAACATTTCATTACTTTTTTTATTATGATCAGAATTAGCTAGAAGATTAGGTTAGTTGAGATGTACCAACTCTTCATTATGTTTCCTTCTATTCCTACTTCAGCTTATGTGATGTTTTTGGTGGGTTGCAGAGAATCCCAGATGAAGTGACGAATAACGAGAGTGTCCATTTGGGGGCGGAAATGTATCTGCGTGGTGCAAAAGGGAAGGAATGGCCGGTAAAAATCTATACAATGCACAATGGTCCATCGTTTCTTGGCAAGGGGCTGTATGGGTTTCAGACGGACAACAACATTGGCCCTAAAGATTGCTGCAAATTCACATTTGGGACTCAAACAGCAATTGATGTCAAGATCTTACGCAACTCAAAGAAATCAGCTCGTTCTTAGCTTTGTTTTGGAGATTGTTCATCTATCTTTTGTGCCTTGTGCAGAGACATTAACTGTTTTCTTAGTGTTGGACCTTAACTGATTTCAGTGTAATATAAATTAATCAGACTCTGTAACTCTATAATTATGACATTTAGTTCGAGTAAGCTAGTGGTATGTATATTACATACTAGTACTATACTACAATATGAAAAAATACGATAACTAAAACCAGTGAAGTTGCACCAACCACTACAGGGGAAACACAGTAGAAATACAGATTCATAGGCACAATAAATTATCACCAAAGAAATTTATACAAAGTTTAGACATTGATAGAAAGTAAGATAATCCTGCACAAACATTAACGGATACATATAGCAAGCCAAAGAAAGAGTCAGAACTAGTGCTTTGCACTTGATGCATCAAGATTGTGTTTCCAGTGCTGGAACATGGCTGGGTTCACGGCCATGTACCCTCAGCCGGTAGATGCACGTATGAGAAGCACTCCCGTGGTTGGAAGTGAAATCAAGCCTGATAATGTCGACAAGATTAGAGGCCGATGACTCCACCTTGTAAGTTTGAGCGTTGCTCTTCTGAAGGTCATAAGTGAATTCAGTCAAGAGGAACATCTTCTCAGTAACAATTTCTGGATCAGTTTGCAGCCATCCCGACACTCTACAGTGCTTGGGCGCACTGGACCTATCGTACGCCACACTCTGTTCATAGCAGACAAGATCAAAATGTAAGTGGACATACTTTCTTCATCTCAGATTTTCCACAATGAGAAAATGAATTAACTTTGCAACCTAGAGGAAACAGATATGATAGTTGGTACTCTTCTGAAGCAACTTATTTTGCAGAAACTACACAACATTACATCACAAAACTACTACATGTAGATTTTGTCCCCTGGGACATTTTTTCAAGGAAGAACGAACATGCTATGAGCCATATAACATTAGACATTGACTCTTCCGCTTAACAAGATTAGTTTCAGCATTACTCATAACAAAAGGCAAAAAAGCTTCAGTAAGTCTTCCTCCCCACCAACATGATGTATATCCAGTATCCACACAATAGTAAATATTTCCGTGGTTAAGAGGCTACACCAGTCAAAGCTATTGCTAGAGTAACAGTGAAATGATGTGAATCTGAACATATAGCATATGATAAGGCACTGTTTCAGTGTTTCAAAAAAACCAAATAAAAGCCTATCAAGCACTTATTGGTTATTGTGATTCCCTAAAATACTAGATAACCGCAAGGTTTCAAACATGAGTTATGCATAAATGAACACATTCCAAAGTTGATTTAAGCCAGAGAGAGGGCAGGTGTTTTGGAATTCTTAGAGGATCTTGTATGCCTTAATTCCATTATTTAATGCCGTCAAATTAAGCTAAGATCTCTTTCATCTCATAAATGAATGGGATGGGGTCATGAGGAGTTCTTGGAATGGTATCTTATAGTACCTCTGTTTCTGAATACCTACAGTCATGGCAAAAATTAAGCCAATAACTCTTCATCCTAGAGTACTATGAAAGGCACAAAACTACTAAGTTATAGCATATATAGCCAATCGCAATTGCTACCTCAGATGATATGTCCTAGAATAGTGTTACATTATTAACATAAAAATTGGTACATATATGCTTATGCAAGCCAAGTAGACTATCAGAGGAAGCTCTTCATTTTAAGGTTAATTAAGCATGGGTCTTGAGATAACTACTCATTGATTCTCATATTCTGTCTAAAACATATACTAACACGGAAATTTTTTTTATAATGCCTTCAGGTTACAGTCAAGTCAACCATATAACATATACTTAAGCTGTCAGTAAAGCTAGAATTCTCACTCATCTCCACACTCAATTATTTTCCGGAAAATCATATCAACTCTTGATTATACTATTAATTAATCATGTTAACAGTGAGGCAATATTATCTTTATCAGAGGTCTTCAAAAAGTTTTACACCTGTTCTTCAACACTAATTATTGTCATCAACCACGCTAATGATAAAGGCAGGATATGGTCATACAGATCTAACGCATAACGTATTAAAGCGCCTAAACTGATGCAAATTCAAATTTGACACCTTTTCTTCAACACTAACTATTGTAATCAATCACGCTAATGATAAAGGCAGGATATGGTCATACAGATCTAACACATAACGTACTAAAGCGCCTAAACTGATGCAAATTCAAATATGAGAGGAGACAGTTAGTACCTTAGCAACATGTTCGAGAGTCACGGCTTCTGGTACAATGGCAGTCCTAAGCCTGATCTCAACAAACCCACTCCCCCCCTTAAGAGCAAAGCATTGACCCGGCTCTCCAAAGCTTGGCTTAATCATCCTCTCAGCTTCAGCGCTGACCCTACTCCGCAGCAACAACCAATTTGCACTGCCACCAGCTTTCCCACCATATGGCTCCGAATGCTTCACTACCCTCGCACCACCAGACACCAGTGCATAGTCCACCATTCCCAGACCATCAGCGGCATGCTTCTCAATTTCATTCAACACAACCTCCCTTGCATATTTTATTATATCATCAACATTAACTTCAGTCTTACCACCTTTCCTAGTCCTTTTGAATTCCTCAAAAAACTCACTGAAATCTTCCTTTGATAGCAAGCTCTTACTTTCAAACCCATCCATAAACTTCTCAAAAGCATCAGACCTAACATCCAACGCCTTCAACTTCAAATCAACTTCCGCCTCCTTCCTTTCAAATTTTTCGTCAAACTCCTTCCTCACCGAACTAATACCATCCTCGACTTTGTGGTCTAGCGCATTCATCTGAACTTGCATCGCCTTCATCGTCTTTTTAACAAATTTCTCCACCTCTGACAACTTCCCTTCGAAATCCCCAGACATTATCGATGAATCTCCAACATCACCACCGGAATTCATCACTGTCCACCGAACCATCTGCACGAAACCAAGCAAAACCACCACCAACGCCAGATTCTTAGTGAGAATGCTGACCACAGTCAGCCAGCGTGGCTTCGTCGCCTTTTTGGCCGCGCCGGACTTTTTTGCCTGGATTTGGGCGGATGAAGTCTTCCTCGCATCCCTCAGAATCGCTGCGGCAGTGTCTCCGGCGTTGGTGGGTCGAGCGTCAGAATCGGCGATTACTGCGGCGGCTGCGGCGAAATCGGAACCGCCGGTCGGAAGATTTTTTTCAACCGCTCGGCGGCGAGTGACGGGCCCTTGATGAGCGCTGACTGAAACGGTAGAGGCGGACATTTGTGCGATCTAGAATCCGATTGGAAGTGAATCGGACTTCCGAGTTCAATTTATGAAGATTGATCGATGAATTTTGAGCAGTGCGTAGAACCCTAGAGAGAAAAAAGAGGGAAAACGAAATTGAAAACACACTGCGTTTATGTGAGAGAGAGAGAGAGATTGAGGAGTCATTGAATGTTTTAATATAAAAACTGAGATAGCGGTTTCAAAATTTGAATTATTCCTATTTCCTAATAAAACCTCATTAATTGCCAAGAAATTGTCTATGTGCTTACCTCAATATCAAAAAAATCAAATAGTTTATTATTATGATTTTGTATTTTACACACATTGTATGTAATAAAGATTATGGATTGGTGATTATTACCGTCTTATTTTTTGGAAACGACTACACAATTTAAATGCAAGACGCGTATAGAATTATAAATTGGTTGAAAAAAAAGTAATTTTCCAAGAAAATGTTGTAGAAAAATGTGTTGAAGGTCTTCTTGATTGCACGATACTGTGGTCTATGCAATAAATCAATTTGTTGCATGTGCCTAACAATCATGTAACAACTCAACAAATTTGAGTTTGTGGTATTTAAGGCACTTGCGGTAAAATTACATAGTTATTCATGCACCATTGTCATACCTAACAAGAGGTATGCCGTTCCAACTAATTTTCATGTGGGAAGGCATCTATGCAACTAAATGGAGGATATCGCGTTCATCAAGTTCCGTGCGACTATTTCTCGACCACCAGCTGTGAACCTCGTTGACTTAACAATGTTGTGCAATACCATCTTTGCAGGTGCATTATGGACACTTGCGTTTATAATTGTTTTATATTTATACAAATAAAATCATTATTGTTTCATATTTTGTACACGCCATGCAGATAAAGAGTTAGAGACATTCAAAAAATATATTAAATAATGTATTAAACTGAAACAAATATGAAACTTTTCTTTTAGTATGTTTTATGCAAATTTCAAGTATTCTATATCAATATGAAACAAATGTAAAATATTTTGTATAAATTATGCAATTACTTTTAATAAATAAGTATTGACGGATCTGCATGCTAACCAGGGATACAATGCGCCAAAAAATTGTATTTATGCTATATTAATCCATGAAGAAATAAATGGTAGTTTTGCTAAAAAAATGAGGAGCGATTGAATGAGAACTTAGGGAGACGAATAGAGAACTCATTAATGTGATGAAGAAAAGAAAATTGAAATGGATTTGGGCTTTAGTTGTAGTTGGGCCATATTTTTGTTAGTAGCAGTAGGGAGTACTTTAATACATTATGTCAACTTTACATTTAATTAAATAGTATGATGACTTGATTTTTCATTTCCAACTAGTATTTTTTTTGAAGATTGTAGTAGTATTAATTCATATTGCTTCTATCTGTAAGAAATTAAATAGCTAGAACATAAGATGATAATAAATGAAATAAGTAGGTTTTTTATGGAAAAAATTGGTTATTTAGATACTTATTATTCTAGTTGGTTTTAGTTTGGATTAAATTAGTTGAATAAATTAACATGTTTATCCTAATTTAATATATAACAATACGCAGCTTCTTTGCCTTACATTTACAAATTAAAAATTATGGAATCGCTTCTGCCTATAAAGGTAAATAAGTTTCTTTTTGTTTCATATGAAGGGATCTGGATAAACCAACAACTTCATTTAATTTTAACAATTAATGCATTAAATTTAAAATTTCAATGCAATATTTTTACATTTTTTCAATAAAAATATTTTTATTTTAATTAATATTTTATAATATAATACTTCCTCCGTTCCATAATAAAAGTTCTATTTTGTCATTTCAGCCTGTCTCGTAACAAGAGTCCTATTTTGCCATTTCGGTCTGTCTCATAATAAGAGTCCTATTTCAGTTTTACCATAAATAGTACGAAGGCCCAACATTCCACCAACTTATTCTACTCACATTTTATTATAAAACTAATATATTTAAGTGAGACCAATATTTACTAACTTATTCAATTCAATTTTTTTACATTTTTTAAAATCTGTGTCATAACTAAATAGGACTCCTATTACAGGACAGATGGAGAAAATATAAAAGAAATTAAATTTCATTAAAATAATAACAGGTATGATTGATCATGTCCAATATTCACCGCCATCATTTCACTTGCATTTTGATCAAATCAAACAGACGTAGTAGTTTCAAATTGTTCCACGTGAAAGGGTCTGAATAATCCAAATCCAATTTGACATTTTTGTACCAATCGGGTCCATTTGCCTTGAACGTGATCAACAAGCATGTTGTAACCATTTTTGGTTGAATTAATGTAAATAGTGTAGCAAAATATTAGTAATTTAAATACAATTTCATTACACCTCCAAAGATGCTGTCACTTATGCTATTATGCTATGTCCCAATCATATCCAACAATCACATGACCTAATTCGGATAATCTTTTAAAAAAGTTAGTATTACTATCATCTAAAGAAAAAAAAACACCTTTTTTCAAGACTATTTATAATAAACAAAAAAAAAATATAGAAAAATAGCAAATCGAAAATAGCAAGGGGTAAGGATGTCAATCGGGCTAATCCGTTCGGGTTCGGGCCAACCCACTCGGATTGCCGGGCTATTCGGGTTATGGATTTTTCGGGTTATAAGTTTTCAACCCTAACCCTAAACCGCTGGGTTTTAGGCTAACCCATCGGGCTATTCGGGCCTAAAAGCTTTCGAAAATAATTTCTTGTATCGAAATTTTCTTCTATAAAATGATTTAAAATTTTAAATACTTTTTTTCTTTTTAGTTAGAATCATATAAAATCTTCATATTTTCATAATATTCTATAATAATACTTGGAGAGAAGCATTTCGTCTCGATCAACTACTACATAAATTAAAACTTGTGTTCGTGTCATTATTTTGACATTGTTCGTAACTTATTCTTTGTGAAAATTAAAAATCATATCTTACATGAATCATTATTAAAATGATAAATATATTAAGATTTTGATGAGTTATTTCTTAATTTTGTCTTGATTGGCTTTAGTGGTGGTAAGACACTAGTGGCAAATGATGGGACGGTGGAATAATGAGTTGAGGTGGAACTTGAAAGCTGATATTGTGGAATCGAGTGGAAAAATATATAATGAAAATTGAATAAGTCTAATGATTATGTAGAAATATTGAGGATTCAAAAATATATAAAAAAACCCCTAAAACTTGATAATTTTTAATTAAAGTTACAATCCATCGGGCTGACCCGCAACCCGTTCGGGCCAACCTGTTAAACCCGCCAACCCATTGGGGCCAACCCGTTTAGCCCGTTTTGTATTCGGACAATAAAATTACAACCCTAACACGCTCATTTTACCGGGTTGTTTGGGCCGGCCCATGGGTCTCGGTTTGAATTGACATCCCTAGCAAGGGGTACACAAACACAATCCAAACACTAAAGTTGAATATATAACTGATAATACTAAGAAAAAAATGAGTGACAAAAAACATGTTTTTAGTCTCCAATCAAATCTCTGATAACATTTCATTCTTTTGTTACTTTCTTCTCCAAATTTGAGTTAGGTTTAAATCCTTGAAAGATCACTATATTTGTTACTTTCTTTCTCCAAATTTGGGTTAGGTTTAAATCCTTGAAAGATCACTATATTGTGAATATTTCAGTACCAACCAAATAAGTCTGCTCCAATCCTAATTTCCATCACAATGGTAGGTTTACCAATTTAATTATGTTGTAGTATCGATATCTTCGGCGAACATTAGATAAAATATTTCTTAAAAATTAAAAGGTAAACTTCGTAATTAGTTCCTAGAAAATGATGTTTATACTAAAATAGGAGTAGGAAAAATCGTGTTTTATGGATCTAGATAAGGAAAAATCACATTTGAAATGCTTATGGTGACCATTTTACCCTTTTAGTTTTTTCGCATTATTATATTATAATGAAACCATTATCACTGTAATTATTAATGTTGTACTACATGCCAGATTTCTTCATTATTGTTTTTATTAATTTTTAAATTTTCAATAATGACTTCCCTTTCAATATTTCAAGGATCTAAATGATACCATACAACATCATTTTCTAAGAAATAATCATGAAGTTTTAATCATTTAGTGAAATAAAGTGAACGATGACAGAATTATCACGTGTTTAAAATGTTTTGGATGAAAAATTCTTCAAGTTTGACTCGGTGGGGCATCTGTGCATGAAGAATCAAAATTGAATTTGAGATTCACCTATAAAGAAAACCAACCCCTTGTATGCAATATATTCCACACCTTACTAATTGCATAGTATTTTTTTCTTGTTCTTGTCTACAGAATAAATTATGACAAATTAAAATTCGAGGGAATATTCAACTGTACGATTTTTTGCATAGACACACAACAATTATATTAATGCATTAAGTTGATTATTACGTACTATATTCCAAAATGGTAGGAGAGAAATAAATGAAATAGGTCAGATCCCGTATCATTATATGGACAAACACTTTTGTGTGTTCAAAATAACTTTTTTGGAAATTCTGAAAATATTTTTTGACATAATTGAAAATGATGTTTAAGGATGATTTTATTGAGACTTAACTTGTGCACTAATAAATGTTTTGGAGGTATTTTAATTAATTTTGGTAGGTGAATATTCCTTCGTATATCTATGTCTCATCACTATATAAAATGAAAGAGGAGTTACACTTACGACTTACGAGGGAATTTATAGCTTAACTCTACAATATTTTATTTTAATTATGCGCCTACTGATGCAAATTAATTTGTTTTGGGGTGTGCTTTTCTGAACTATTTTTTCAATTTTTGGCATTTATACTCAACTCCAATTTTCTAATCATCAACTAGAATTAATAAAAAGTAGATATTCTAAGTATGTTGAGAAAAAACCAACACCGGTTAGGAATTTTTTTATACTTATCTAGAAATGAAAAATATAATTAATCACAATTATAGTAAGTACCAACAATTTAGCGGAAGGGACAATCGAACGTGGCAAACGGCGCCGTAAGGATATACTAGGTGTGTGTTCGTGAACCGTGGAAATGAAAGAAAATAAATTATTATTTGACGCCGTCACGCCGAGTACTAACAATCTACAACCGCTGAATATCAAATATAAATATTCCTACATCCAAAAATAAACACTTGTTTAAATATAGCAATTCCAAATCATACACGAACCAAGATACTATATTTATCATTGCTATGTCGAATCCTTCTACTTACATTAAATTAACATAATTTAAAGTTTTAAACCATCATGTGTCAATAATGGCAGTTAAGGTCGGCCATCCAAATTGACCGATCGCTACAAATTTCTGATTATGTAACTATTTAAATAAGTACTATAGTATATTTAGTGAAATTCTGATACGTTAAAAACTTAGATGTCATATTTGTGTTCAAAGTTCAAACTAATGTTTTTTGGAAAGAAAACCAAAATACTTATTTTAAATAATAGTACTATAACAATTTATTTTGAGTATTAGTATTAAAAATACTCATTTCATACACGGATAAATTAATTGATGAAAAATAAAAGTAATTGATGTTATATTCTGTCTTCAAATATGATCAAATTTCGGTATTTAAATTCCTAGCACTATGACTTATATTTAAAAACTAATGATATGTTACGTGCTAGAATCATCTATTCATCATTTATCTAAGAATATCATTGCATCGAATGTTGCGATCAACAGTCGATGACAAAAAAATAAAATAAACGTCGTTATATAAGTATATGTATAATGCCATTGACTTCATCATAAGTCAGAAATAAGGAGCTCAATTCCAATTTCATTACGTACATATATCAACCCCATAACCAAACAAATTATATGTCACAAATCAATTCTAAATACATTTGTGTATGTTGGTTTAAAGTTTTTCAACCTTATATAATTATAACCTTGATTTGAAGATGGTCGTATATGATAACTTTGACTTGAGACAATAATCTACGAATTAATATTATTTCCCTTTCAAAAGGCCATGAATGAAGTGAGGATTTTGTAGAATGGCCATATTTTTCTACCACAAATAAATAATAATATCGATGGTAAAACATTAAGTTTCAATATAAATTTGTCGAAAAAATATTATTGATGTAGTAATTACTAACGAAAAATTTACTAAAAACATAAAATGACTAATTTTGCCGACCACCGATAATGAAAAAAACATAAATATTGATTATAGCCGGAGATAATATATTTATTTATATCCCTTCTATCTACAACTAATAATATGTTTTCTATTTTAGACAGTTCTATAAAATTAGTCACTTTAAATTTTTAACAAGTTTATCTTTTTCTAAATGATTTTCAGATTTTACTAAAGTACTTTTAAAAAAAAATCTGAATCTCTCTTGTGTATTTGATTAATTTTGCAATCGTCCAGTAATAGTAATATTATTGGCTGTAGAAGCATAAAAATAAAAGTATAAGGAGTATAATAAAAACAAATATAATTGGCCAATATTTTCAGTGCGGTTAACTTGAGGTGCTCGTCTTTTTGTAGGATCACACTAGATGGAATATCATTCATGTGCTTCGCATGTATGTATATATAGCTGGCGTGGCTCTCATTTTGAGCAGACTCCAATCAAACGCGAGAGAGAGAGAGAGAGAGAGAGAGAGAGAGAGATAGAGAATGGCTGCCATTGATTATGCTGAGAGCTTACTGCAAAAAGATGACTACGTCGAGGGTTGCCCAGGCTGTGCGGTCGATCGCCGCAAACAATTGCAGAGAGGCATGCCTCTCAAGCAAATTCTCACCGTCTGGATGATCGTCCTCGCCACCGGTAACTAAACCCTTCCTCTCTCTGTGTGTGAATCGAAGAATCCAGAAACCTTCGGGATTGTTGTTTTTCCTAATTATGTTTCATTTTTTATTCTGCTGCTTCAGTTCGATATAAGAAGCACCTTTTTTGTGGTAATTCATCGGCATGAGTGAGTAGTAGTAGTTTGAATCGAGGAGAGTGCGTGTGTGTGAATCATGAGTACGCAAACATTTGCTGTTTGGTCGTGAACAGTAGAATAATGGAAGATTTCCTTTTTAAGTGTTGCTTTCGAGTCAGGGGTTGTGTTTCACAAATTGTGCTTACATTTCCGTCATGATTCCAGCGACGAATGAACTTAGTTTCATTTGATTGCATTAGCATTTGCGAATTGCGACCTCCATCACTTCCTTGGTACTGAAGCTTCTTTTCTCTGTCCCATTGCTTGTCTACAGCTCTGACAATAGCATCTCTCTACCCGTTCCTCTATTTCATGGTAAGCATTTGACTCTTTTCCATCATCTGTCTATTTCAGGATAGTATGTGTTGTTTTCGAGTTGAACAGTACAATTTTGGTAGGTCATTAACTGAAGAAAGTTGAAAATATGTGTTGTATCAAATTCTGGTGTAATAGGCCTGAATATGAAGAATGAAACTTACACTTGCTAAAAATACATATCTGCCGTCTAATTTGATGGAAATTCTTATGATTTTATCCGGTAATGAGTTACCAATATAAAATTCCACACGGATCCTAGGAAATTTGAGGGCATCTAAATTTGTTTCAAGGATGTGTACTTTCACTGTTTTGATGGATTTTTATTCTTCTATACTGTTTACTAGCCTGTTTTTTATATGAAACTTGCTGTTTATCTGCATTTTCTCCTCCTTTATCATGTTAAACTGTGAAGTTTATCGGAACAAATTTTTTGCCTAAAGTGAAAACATGTGGTCTGGGCTGATGGCAGAGTAGCTAACTTATTTGAGCATCATTTTTCCTTTGTTGCTGTTCCAGATAAGGGATTTTCACGTTGCAGATAGAGAAGAGGATATTGGTTATTATGCTGGTTTTGTAGGTAGGAAAACCTCTTTTCTTCTTAATAATCTTAATTACCTTCCTCTACTTATTCCTCACTTTATGAAGGATGCTCATACATGGTTGGAAGAGCTGTGAGTTCTACATTGTGGGGAGTAATTGCTGATAGATATGGTCGGAAACCTGTCATAATTATAGGCTGTGCCTCAGTGTCAGTAACCGATTTCTTTGTTTTAAGCTTCTTATCATTTTGGGTACCCAAATAATTAGGTGTTCGTCTGTTTTCAGGGTTGTTTTCAACACTCTGTTTGGCCTTAGTGTGAATTATTGGATGGCCATCATCACGAGGTTTCTTCTTGGTAGTATGAATGGCTTACTTGGACCAATAAAGGTATTCAGTGGTAATTTATATATCAACTAGTTGTTTTTTTTTACTTATTTTTCCCTGTTGGATTCCTCATTGTATTTATGGCTTCACTCTATGACCAGGCATATGCATGTGAAACGGTTCGTGATGAATACCAGTCGTATGGATTGTCAGCGGTAAGCCGTTGTTGTATGTTTTGTACTAATTTATTGTGTGTGAATTGTGATACCAACAAATATGCTATCATATGGAGCAACTAACAGGATAATGCATCATGGAAGAATACCTGCTGAGAGTGTCTGTGAAACCTCATACAAATTTGAAGATCAGCAATATCATCTACTCCATAAGATTGCATTGATAAAGAAAAGAATGACAGGAATGATTTATACCTTAACAACTAAAATCTCTAGAATATATACTAGTTTTATTTGGTGACCACAATGTATTCATCTGCAGTAGTTGCAAAGACCACACTTCCACCATATTCCAATTAAGAAGATCTTCTCTCTTAAGCTTGTTTTAAAGAGATTATATCTTCTACATTGTATAAGATGTTACTGAAAAACTGCAAATACATCTATCAGATCCAAATGTTTTGTTTTAGCAGAAAACCGCATCTTTGTTAGAAATATTGTCTGACACTTTGGAACTTATAACCCCTAAAAACATCTTAGTAACTCTTCAGAAATATTTTTAAGAGGGCCTGAAGCGCTGACCTATTTCTGTTTCTCAAGTTACTCATTTTCAAATAGCGATTCCTGAGAATTCAAATTCAAATTTCCATAGGTTAGCACAGCATGGGGTACCGGATTAGTCATTGGACCAGCGTTGGGAGGCTTTCTTGCTCAGGTACTAATATATGGAGTATGTGTTTGTGGGTGAGCAAGTGAATTTGATCATAAGTATGTTTTCATGTAGTGCAACGGCCAAATGTTAGCTATGAATTTTCCATTCCGTAACCATCTTGAATTTATAAGGCCAAGGGGGAAGTTCTACCTATTCAACTACAGTTTATTAAATATAAGTACTAATAAAAAATAGCTAAGGAACTTCAACCTGTAGTTTGTTTTGTATGTTGTCTTTTGGCAGTCATTGGTGACATATCTTTAATTCTTCAATATTTTGTGAATGACAATATGTCTGAATATGTGCATGTATGTGTGTGTGTGCGCCTGTGCTTGCCATCACCAATTTAACGGTTCTTTTTTATTTTGGTTTAATATTTGGACTAAGCCTGTAGACAAATTCCCTGGAATATTTACGTCAGATTCTTTTTGGGCGAGGTACATATTGTGATAATCCATCGTATCTATTTCTTATTCATTTCACCTTTAGATTCTGGTTCTATGTACTCTAACTCAATAACATTTTGATAGATTCCCATATTTCCTGCCCTGTCTGATAACCTCAATATTTGCGGCAGTTGTAACTATCGCTTGTTTCTGGATCCCGGTACGTTTCTCCATCTCTCATGCTATTTACCTCTTGAAAGCTTAATGTGTTTTTTATGTTATAACAAGATTAAGTTGATGACAAGATATATATCCATCTGTAACCATTAGTTGTTCTGGCCGTGCTCTGTGACTGCCAAATGTTTAGACAATGCATTCAAGTAAAAGTTTAACTGAGCAAAGAGACCTGACCTGAGAGCCGTGTGAAAAGAAATCAATAGACGAATTAGGCTGTTGGACTATGTGCATGTGATTCCAAAGAATAATTGATATGTTGCATATCTCTTGTTTATGTATAGTCATAATTACTTTCATCTAGAATGCTTAGAATTTTCAATGTCAATTTAATCTAATGAATTTTTAAGAGATGCAGGAAACACTACACACACACATTTTAGTGAGTACATCTTCTGGAGGTTCTTATGATGCTTTGGAGGCTGCAACTGAACAGTCTGACATTAAAGAGATGGAGGAAAATAAGGCTTCTAAGAAAAGCCTCTTTAAGAACTGGCCACTTATGTCATCCATTATAGTTTATTGCACTTTCTCACTCCATGATATGGCTTACTCCGAGGTAAGTACTAATAGTTGATTTAACTTTTTAACTTCTGAACTTGCTTACAATCATGACAAGGTTCATTTTTATTCGTACACAGATATTCTCATTATGGGCCGAGAGCCCCCGAAGACTCGGAGGGCTTGGTTACTCAACTGAGGATGTTGGATCAGTTCTTTCAGTCTCAGGTATGGTTGAACAGTTCCTGCTAGAGTATCATATATGCCATCAATTGTGTAGTTATAGAAGGTATCGAACTAGGTAAAAATATATTCTTTCATTATGTCAGCTTTTTCATAAGCCTATGGACAATCTATACTGTTCCACATGCTTGCTTAGCTTTTGTGCAACAATATGTCATGCCTTCATGAGTATAGTTTTCCTCACTCGCTGTTGTCTGCTAGTAATATATTGTCTACTTGTACAAATTTCAGGTTTAGGCCTTCTGATCTTCCAATCTTCCTTGTATCCGATTCTGGAGAAACTCTTGGGTCCTATCATGATTTCTCGAGTTCTAGGAGTATGGCCTTGGAACTAGACATATACTATATGATTTGAATATGATCTCCAGACATTCTTTTGTTGAGGTTTCTTTTTGAATGCAGATTGTTTCAATTCCTCTCTTAACAAGTTATCATTACATAGCCATGCTTTCAGGGATCACACTATCCATAGTGTTGAATATTGCATCTCTGTTGAAGAATGTCCTATCAGTAAGTGATTACACTTTCCATTTTGAAGGAATATAATACTCCCTTCGTCCCACAAAAGATGTCACACTTTCCTTTTTAGTTTGTCCCAAAAAAATGTCACATTTTCCTTTTTGGAAAAAGTTCTTTCTCACGTGAATATAAAAATTATATTTTCTCTCTCCATTTAACACACAAAACAAAACCTCCTAAAATCTCGTGTCGTCCCATAAGTGTGACATCTTTACTATACCTTCTCTCGTTTTGTTACAATAGTTGAATATGCCATTTTTGCTACATGAGTTCATTGCTTCATTATTTAGCAGACAAGAAATTTACATTGTGCAAGTAAGTAGATCTAGTGGAAGCATACATCCATACATTGCTACACCTAATAGTATCTTTTTTGTTTGAGCAGATCTCCATTGTGACTGGGCTCTTTATATTACAAAATAGAGCTGTGGTAATTCTCTAATCGTTTCACACATAATAATTATCAAGCTTTCATGATTGTGCCTCTGATAAATGAGTGTATCGACTAAATGATCCCAGGACCAAGACCAAAGAGGTGCAGCAAATGGTCTGGCCATGACCTTTGTGTCAACTTTCAAAGCTGTTGGTCCTTTAGGAGGAGGAGCACTGTGAGTTTCCATTCAGAGTCTTATTCATTTAACCCTTACGTTTGATCGGGTTTGCAGTAACAACTTCACAGTGCTCATATTGTCTTAGACATCTTGCTAATTCGTCCTTGTTTATCTCGATTTGTGCAGGTTTTCTTGGGCAGAAACACGCCTAGGTGCCGATTTCCTTCCAGGAGATCAAATGGTTTTCTTCATCCTCAACATTATTGAGGCAATTGCAGTTTTGATGACATTCAAACCATTCTTGGTTGAACGACGAAATAGTTGATTCAACGCTTCATTGTAATTCTTTGTAAGCCATTAATCTTCGCAACCAAAGCATATCATGTTGTTGTAACCAAAACTCTGATTTTTTTGTAATAGAAATATCATGGATAGTCTATGTATCTATGTAAAATTTGTACGTATAATTCATATTTTGTGTTGCGAATATTGATTTATTTAGCTTATTCATAGCTTGTAGTAGTATCTATTTCCGATATTAAATACTCCATGATATTCCATTAACTCATACTTGATACTACTACTTAATTTTACTAAAATTATTATATAAAATATGATTCATACTAGTATTTCACTATTTTATTTTTTCTGCACTGTTTTATATTTTTAAAAATATGTGCCAAATAAGATAAGATATTTTTTTATGGTTAGAAGGAGTATATTATAAAAATAGTAATGGTTTGGAATTTGTTTAAAATTTTCGTTTGCATGGAAAGTTGATAACTTGATATCAAGAGTCCGCGACAACTAAAAAATAAAGAGGTACACGTCGCTTTGTATGCATATAATGCCATTTCTATTACGCACACATCAACTCCGATCCATAGCCAATCAAATTATTATCATTATCTATCCTATCAATAAAAGCTCAGTTTATTTGGGGGGAAATCAAAGGGATTTCCCCCCTGTTTTCAAATTTGCGATTTGGAGGGAATTTTAATAATGCCAACCGCCCACACACACTCCCATGTATTAACCAATAGTTTAAATGACAGTACACACTTTTTACATTAAATCCTATGGTCAAAAGCATTTTACTTATTTTTAAACCTAATTATATCACATCAATTTCAAAGTGAGGGTTTTCCCCCCAATAAAAAGAGAGGGTATTCCCCCTAAAAGAAAGAGAGGGTTTTCCCACTTAAAAAAAAGAGCGTTTTTCAAGGAGCCAAAAAAAAAAGGGGGGAAATCAGATTTCAAATTTGCAATACTTGAGACATCTCTCTATAAATACCAGTTGCATTGGAGCACAAATACTGCAGGTACTTATTTCTCTCTCTACACTCTTAATGTTGCTTTTATATCTGCTTTCATATTCTTATTTTCTTTTATTTCGATTTATTACCATCTTTATTTTGCAGATAATAAGGTATGTGAATGCTATCGAATACTTTTATCTACAAAGCTTACATTTTATTGTTTTTTAGTTTGTTATTTTTTTTTATTGCTGTATTTATTTATTATTGCACCTATTTACACATACATGGAATAATTAATACAGATACATCCCTCTTGCAACTTCTTCTCACACTGCACAAAGAAAAACAAAAAGAATATCAAAATGAGAGGACAACAGCAATAAAGGTAAATTTTATGTGGTTGCAATAACAATTTTACTTTCTATGAATATTCATCAGCAAGTTTCAACAATATTACCTTCTCTTCCAGCAGAATCAACATGCAGTAGAAGACGAGCAATAAAGGTACATTTCATATGATTGGTCTAAAGTAATTTTTCTTCTACAAAATCTGTAATTCATCAAGAATCTTTAATAAAGCCACACGCTTAAATCTAATCTCCTCCAGCATTTTTTTGGATTTTGCAGATAACTAACAAGAACTACTGTTTACCAAAGAATATAAGAAGAAGAAGAAGAGTAAATTTCAAAACTAGAGAAGAAGAAGAAGAAGAGAGAATGAACAGTTCCATTTTTAGAGGAAACGCATAAAAACAAGAATAGATGAATAATATGAACAAAATGATTATTCTGTACAAAATGTATTTTCAATTTATTACTTTAGAAGATTACCATTTTTTGAATGATACTTTAGACATGAACTTAAACTTCTTCTCCATTCTAATGGTGTAATTTCTTCATCAAAGAGAATGCTTACCCAACAGAATGCTTTCACTTCATTTCCAAAGCAGCATCAAAGAGAATGCTTTCACTTCACTTCATTTACAGAGCAACATCAAAGAGAATGCTTTCACATAATTACCCAACACATAAAAAACTGACAATAGTGTTAAATCAATCACAACAGTAAACAAAAGATCAAAATAAAGATAAAATACTTTCACGAAATGGAAATATCATTACAATATCTTCTATGCTTTCAGACAATTAAATAAGACAAAATAACATTAAACATTTATTAAAAACATTTAGTAAAATAACGGGAATCAATTCATTCAATCACAGATTTTAAAACACATTTAGCCAAATTATTAACTTCCTAATATAAGCCACATATTAAGTTAAGGGAATATAATACAAAAAAGGGCAAGAGAATTCAAGGGTAGAATGTTCCTAATTTTTACACTTATATTTTAAGCATATAATTCTAGCGTCTGTAAGGAAGATGTAGCAAAAGAAAAGTTCCAGTTGAGAAAATCATAAAAAATTAGATTAAGAAAAGAGTATGAAATGTAGAAAAAAGACTTTTCATTTAAATTATCTTTTATCGATAAATCATTTTACATTTTTGCATAGCAGTAAATAATATTTAACTCAAACAACTAAAACTGACTGCAGTGTCTAATCAATCACATCAACAATACAAGCTTACAAAATAGAGAAAAAATCAATTCACACAACAATTAAAGAGGTAAATTGGAAATCACTAAAACCATTATTACAAAAAAAGTGCACGTGTATCAAGAACATAAATAGGAGAATTTGAAGAAAATAAATAGGAGAATTTGAATTTCAGAAAAATTCAATAATATCTACTCCATAATTCACGTGGAAATTTTGCATAATACATAAACAAAAATGCCTTTATATTTATGAGAGTATATAAATATACCTTTATTGAATGTAATGCAACAAAGATAGACCATGACTAACTACATGAGGAGATACTATATGAAATGGTTGATGAAGTACGAAATAAGTTTAGGCCGTGTAAAATAGAACAATCATACATTGCATAATTGTAAAGTGCCCATTGGATCGGCCGATCAAAATAGGTAAAAAGAAAACTGCGGTTCATCAACGATTAAACTATGGGAGAAAATTTTGTTAATCTATACATGCCGACAACTGAACATGAGCGCCACAGTTAAAACAGCTCGCCATGTTATCTCATGGGGCAATATTGTATTCAATAGTATATACTAGAATATACAACTTTGGAACAAGTAATATTTTTATGCGAAAACAGACAAGAAAAAAATTGAAAATCAAATGCCAAAGTATATTGTGTGTGTTTTCCATCAACCAATGCATCACTGAGAAAACAATGGATATATCCTCTTCGAATTCAAATCATATTCAAACATGTATTAGAAGGACGAACATGGTAAAATCGTTGGAGTTGTGGAAAAAAAAAATGGCGAGAGCAAAACGGAAATAGTGCAAAAGTATAACAAAGATAAGACAAAAACACACTTAACACAAATATATCTCCTCCTACAAAATCGAGAAGAATTAACAATTTGTGACTATAGAGCCGTTGGAGTGGTGATTGTGGAGTCGGAGGTAGAGAATGAGCTATTTATAAGTAAAGGGTTAGCAACTAGGGTTTTGAGTCAAGGGTATATGAATGGGCTTGGTTGGGAGAGAATTCAAATTAGAATAATGTAATTATAGTAGATTTAATATGTTAAAGTAGCTATATTATTATTATTCAATTAGCTATGCGGATCCGTAATTATATAAATTATATAGCTATGTAGATTTAATATGTTCAATTAGCTATGCAGATTAGTAATTTTATTAGCTATGTAGATCCGTAATTATATAATTAATTATATAGCTTTAATATGTTAATTATATAGCCATATAATTAATATTTAACATATTATTGCGGAAATCTACTTTATCACCAAAGAAAATATTAATTATATAGCGTAAATATGTTAAATAGATGAGTTAAGAATATAATAATTTTTTAACAAGATTCGACGGTACTTTTCAAGTATAAAAGAAATTAAAGAAATCGAAATTTTGAAAGATATATTACCGTACATATAGTCTAAAAGACGTATAGTCTAAAAAATACACCAACAACGATATATACTGTACATAATGTCTAAAAGACATATTACCGTACATATTACCGTACGTATAGTCTAAAAAATACACCAAGAATGGTTTTCAAAACATATGTTAATAATATAATATTATTATATTTCATAATTATCAAAACATTTTTTCCATATACATCAACAAATACTATCATAGATGGTGTATAAAAAAGTCAACAAAATTAATGTCATTTTCCTAATGGCATATCGCACGTATATCAATGATGCATATTCCAAAAAGTTTTTTCTATTCCCAACGCATTTTCCTATTCCCATTTTACATTGCAAAGGCTATAATGACCAATGATGGGGATTGGTCAATGTATATATTTGCATTTTATTTCTCATCATTAAATATTTATTTTTATAATAGTAATATTACATGAAATATTAATTTAGGGTTTAAATGGCAGCTCTTGGGAATGACAAATTTTTATAATTTAATTAGAATTGAAAATCAAGGGACAATCACAATACAGCGACGCTCTAATTTGAATGAACTTTAGTGTTTTAATCCCATTTATACACGGTTAAAAATAATAAAATTTACTACTTTATTATGCTAACAAAATAAGTTATACGTCATACATTTATGGGTAAATTTTTTGTGTATATAACTATAAAACAAGAAAAAAGAAGTCTTATCCATAAAATCGATATACACTATTAAAGAATTGTTATAGTATAACTTTTTTCCTTGATTTGAAAAATGAAAAGTAATGCAATATGATAAGATTTTTGATATGTATAATATTATCATATTTGATATCAATATGATGTGATGTGATGTGATGTGATGTGATGTGATGTGTCCCATTAATATGAATGTAGTCTAACCATAAAAGACTACATATTTATGTCCACTAAAATTTGTATTCTTGGTTTATTAACATAATCTCAAGGTTTCATATATCCCATGATGAATTATTTTCAATGTTGATTTATTAACATAAGTATCTTAAGATGATATTATTTTATTGTATAAGAATCCATAAATATTACAGTAGATATTTTCATATTGGGCATTTGTTTTAATGTTAAATTGAGTCGGAGATATTAAATCTTCAATTGGATTTAAGATCAAATTCAAATTAACAATCGTTTAGTTGAAATCTAGATAAATTAAAACTCCCAGTTGTTTAATTAAATTTAATATCAATCAAGTTAAATTTACTACAAAACAAACTACCAACTAAATTACAAACTTTTAGGATAAAAAATAGATTATTAGTTTTCCCATCAAAATATAATAAAAATAATTAAAAAGTGAATAGTGAAAAATAAGTAAACATTTATATTCGTTTAAATTTTAGATCTCTTACTTTTAACTAGATATACGGTACCGTTTTATTATTATATTTTCATCTCCTTATGTATATTTAGCATGACTAAATTTTAAGGGGGAAATGCTTAGTAAATTTGGATATCATAGAACCGATCTCCTGCAATATCTCCCTCATAATTGCAACTTTCTTCTTCCTCACCCCCTCTTTCTCCTTAACCTATTTCTACACTTTACGATTCAGTTTTTCCACCATTAGAGCATGCTTTCCACAGTTAAATAAATGTCAAATTATTCTTACAATTCATGTGGAATTAGTTTCACCAAATGGTTGCTATATATTTTTCCTAAAATTTAAGAAAACGAAATGCTAACTTTTTACTGTAACATTTCACTTATACAAGAGAGATTTAAATTTTAAACAAAATAATTTTCTCAAGAGAATCATTCATGATTTCTGCATTTGAACTCCGGCTGAAATCTCTGTTAAAATCTGTTCTTTCTCTTCAACAACCAATATATTTCTCAATCACACTCTATGCTAATAGCAGCCTTCATTCAATCTAAACTAATAGAGACGAAGGAAAAAATGTTTTCAAGAAATGCCAAAATAAGAAGAATTTGAGTACAGGAGGAATAACGTGGTTGAAAGGAAATAGGAGTATAAGAAGGATGATAATCAAATTTTGCAGGTGAAACAGTAGCATTCAAGCCTCGAAAATCGTAAACAAAGAGGAGAGAGAATCTTAAAGAAATTAGTACTAGCATTCAAGCCTCGAAAATTAAATAAAACTAGTATAACCCACGTGCGATGCACGATCCATTTTTTTTATTTAAATTTATTTTATAATGTAAAATGATGTTATAAATTCATAAAAATATTATCGTATGAAATGTGAAATCATAAATATATAAAATAAAATAGAATTATTAAAAAATATAAAATCAAATAAAGAAAAAAAATAACACACAAATATATTGATCGGTGATTTTGGCAAAAATATACATACATATTATTATTAACATTATGATAGTTATTTATATCTATTTTATGATTAGCCACTCACCAATTATTTCACTATAATATACATGTATTTGTTAGTATATTGGATTTGGAGTATTTTTTAAATCTTTGTAAACACATTCCAAGATTAATTAAAGTCACTATTCCCACTAAAATAAAACATCCATCGGATCACTTCTAGTTGTAATCAATAGCCACTACTCAACTAAAACTCTATAATCCACTTCCATCAATTATTATACACTTAATTTTAGAATTTAAAGAACCAATAGCATCGTCTTCACAAATAAAATCGTCAAAATTTTAAATCTTTTCATTTCAACAACACTTAGAATAAAATGACTCGGTTTGCTTAAGTATTGTTGCACCTCTTATAAACTTGTAATAAAATACATATATAATTCAAATTTAAATAATAAAATATATATTCTAAAAATTAATAATATAAATAGATAATAACTGAAAATTTAATGATTACTATTGAAAAAGAAAATTTATAATTATTAAAGTATGAAAAAAAATAAATAAAATGGTGGTAATATATAAACAAGTGAGGACTAATAACAAAACAAAAATATAATTAGCAAATAATATAGAGAAACCTAAATTTGGTGAATGCCAATGATTTCATTCCAATAACTAATAAATCTAATTTGTAATTAATCGGACTAATAATACTATTGAGAAAGACTAAATCCATGCAAAATTGAATAGGAGTATGGCGCGATAACACACATATACCACCACATTGTCGACCTTCGTCCCACGACCCTCTACTCATTCTCCTATGCAATTCGCCTTGGAATGAAAAAAACACGAGAACCACACGAAAAAATTAACTCCACAATGATATAAAAACAAAACTAAAGATTAGCATAAATTTTCCCTGGCAGTTTTTAAAATTCCACCGCCAAATCATAGGAAGCACATAATGTAACCCTACATTAAAATTACTCATACAACATCTATGCATCAATAAACTTATTGTATCCTGTGAAATAGGCTAACAATATAAAAATATAAGCTTCCAAAAGTACCAATGGTTGAATTTACTATTACAACAATTACATGCATTCAATTAGCACTCCCCAAACTGTATGAGTTTTTACCTTTAAAACCATGTTCATATAACCGCAATATCTAAAAAATTCTATTAATAATAATAATTTTAATCAATAAAAAACTTTATAATTAAAATGGCATTTCTATAAATATTCTCAAAACCCTCCTTTTTATATATGTTTAAAGATATTAGTCAATTTTTTAAAAATATTTCTATATTTATATTAATATAATAAATTTTGATTTTTATTTATTAACACATATAAAGAGTGGTATTTGGATACCGATATGTCGGGTATGGATACCAGGCGGGCATTAGATGCTTTTAGAAATATATCGGATCGGATTTTGGATAGACGTTTAGATGATTTTTCGGGTTTTTAAGTACCCATTCCCACTAGCCATTCCTTATAAAGTCAAATCTACAATTGAGAGCATGATTATAGGGGCATTTACATATCCATCTTTGATACAATTGTAATAAAAATTGTAACTGCCATATTATTGCATTAGTAAGAGTGTTGATTTGCTTTATTACGTGGTGTATGATAATTTTTAATCCTCACCCTGTCATTGACCGTCTGATAGTACACGCAAATATATATTATTAATAAGAATAAAATTAGTGGGGTTTGTATTATAATATAAATGAGATTATGACTTCTTCAATACCATAAAAATTATACTGCCATAAATTAATAAAAAAATTCAAATTAATCAAAATGCACTGATCTTAAAGAATATTAGTGTAATTTGAATACGATGACTAAATTCATTGCATGAAAACCGAAACATAAAATCAATAAAATAGAAGAAAATAAACTTTTAATAAATAGACATTATTTAGGGTATGAATTAATTTTTCGCACTAATTTAGAACTGAATAAATACATGCAATAATGAAAAATGAGATCATGGACTCAGAAGCTGAACAAATACTATATATTTGAAAACTAAAAAAACAAACGTATGTTTATCTTTTATGATTAACAATCATAATGTAGCCCAAGAATTTACACTAATTCTAGAATTATTTTGTAAATTATAAAAGATGCCCCTCATTTCCATTCTTCTCAAATCCTCTGCTACGATCCTCTATACTCATTCGAAGGCATATCACTCTCCACACCGTCACTACCCACAAAATGGAATTTTGATTGAAAAATTGTTGGGTGAAAGATTATTTATAGAGAAAAATAGGGTTTTAGGGGGGGGGCTAGATACGTTTTGTGTATATAAATTATACAAAGACTGAAATTGAATAAGTTTTATTGTATAAAATATATACGTTACTAATAAGATTGAATACAACTTTGTATTTAATGAAGGCAAGGGGCATAATGGGAAAAAATTTGCAATCCTTCGTTAAATCAATAGAAATACAACATAAAATTTCTAACAAATAAAAAAGGATAAATTTTTGGGATGAGAAACACCCGTAACGGCCTCATCAAATATTCCACCCCCCCTTAATTTTTTTTTTTGTAAACAAAAAATGCAAAATAAAAAAAAATAAAATGAAACAACGCCTGACGCATCCAAAAAATTTCTCATATACAATATAACTTTTGTGAATTAATTTATAATGAATTAATGATTGAAATTCTTCAATGATATATACGTTAGCACGTTATTTCGGAAAACGCGAAACAGTTTGGTGTCCAATATTTTGATCTTTTCAAATTTGGTCTAAAATTTTTTAAAAATTCAAACTGAAGCCCATAATTTAAAAAAATTTAAAAAAAAGCAAAATCCCCTTTTTTATATAGTATAAAATCTCATTCAATGCCCTAATAACTTCATGATTTACCCTTTCTATTTAATCATTGTTTTTTTTTTTAAATTTCTCTTCTCTAATCCCATTTTATTCTCTAACCCGTTTTTTTAAAATTTTTCGAGTTATTCTTTTTTTAATTTTTTTAATAATTATTTTAAATTGATTTATTAAACTTTAATTTTTAAAAATTTTTTTTTTCTGTTATATGAGAAAAATCAAGTCAATAAAAACTTAATTTTGATACTATACATTTTCATATTATATTTTAATATTATCAATTTTATTAAAAAATATAAAATTATTTTAATATAATTTCATAAATCAGTTTTACCAATTATTGTTTTTTTAACTTTTAGCATATGATAATTAGTTTCAAACTTAAATTTTATTATAAAAATTTTACGAAAAACTTAAAATAAAATTTTTTTTAAAAAAAAATGCAATTTCTAATTTTCCCCCCATCTCCCCCTTTGAAAAAACAAAGTATAACATTAATTTTAAATAACATATTTTGTAAACGTAATACTCCCCCTTTTCCCTAGTGCGTTTTTTTTGACACCAATTAAAAAAAAAGGAAGTGAGTTAAGTAAAAGGGAAAAAAAAAAGGGGAAAAATTTAAAAAAATAGAGAAAAAGAGGTTAGGGGAGTGTAAAAATAGGGGGGAAAAAAGTATTACTTTTTTTAAAAAAAAATGCTTATTTATATAACGTACCAAATGAAAAATGACTTTAATACTAGGAACGGAGGGGGTATATTTTTTCCCAAATTTCAAGGTTGATATAATCTAATAATAATAGAATTTAATTTATCGCTGTTAACATGGATTGCAATATGTGATATTATAATATTAATAGTTACTCTTAAGTCTCACCACACTTCTATGCTTTGACCAATAGTTAAAATAACCCCACCATCTTACTGCATTAAAACCAGCAAATAATAGTACTATTATTTAAAGTTGTAAAGCTGACTAAACATCACATCATTTTATATATACAATACATTTTGTATGCATATGAAACTCATGGCATATGAGGCTTTTCCCACTCAAATAAAAAATAGACTTTCCTTAAAAAAAATGTGGGTTTTCCCTCCCAAAATAATGTGGGTTTTTCCTCTCTAAAATGGAGAGATTTCTTGGAAACGATAAAAAAAGGGGGAAAAACCCGGGTAACATCCCTAACCCAACATATATAAATACACCATTCGATAGCCATAGAGAGAACATTTAGTATTATATTTGTAACATCCCTACCTCAATATATATAAATACATCATCCGATAGCCATAGAGAGAACATTTAATATATTTTAAGAGATTAATATAATAAATTAGGTATATGTTAAAAAAAAAATTTAATATTTAATTAGTTGTTAATTAAAATGTCGTAGGTGTACGTATATACATATATGATGTGATTTCTTTTTCATTTTATATATAAGCCATTTTAACATATACACATACACGTGGGGTTCTAAAAATGAAATAAGTTCCACGTAGTAAATCTAGATGAACATTTTATTATAATAAATATAATGTAATTTATATAATTGTGTTGCACACATATTCCTATTTAGAAAATTACATTAGACGCAATTCTTTCAAAGTCAAATTCAACCATTAATAATTAATACCTTTAAAGGTTACATAAGTTAAAATCCGATATTTTTGTAAAGTAAATAAATTTTAAAAAAGGTTTCAGCAATCAATAGTTAATCCAGTATAATATTAATTGGTACTAATATATATATTTTCTTCCCAACCTAATGAGCTCATTTGCCTCCAAATGGAAGCAAAGACATATCCGGAGAGTTGTAGATGGTTGAAGAACTTAGGAAGAAAATTTTGAGATGCAAAGCCATAGAAGAAAATGAAAAAAACAAAAGAAGGGAAAGAAGATAGTAGCGTGCAAAGAGAGAAGATTAGGTTTAAATAGTAGTAGAATATAGTTAGTGGGTGGGCTAATTAAATACTAATATACGTATTTGTTTTTAGACTTGTGATAGGTTAATTAGTTAATCATATATGTATCATGTTATGTTATCACGTGGATATTTATTTTGTTTTAAGAGTATGACAATAGTTGTTGATTACTACGTAAGAGAGTTAAAGGGGTTTATAAAAGAAAAAAAGTTGACATATGAAAAAAAAAAAAAAGACATAAAGTTGACATGTGTAAAAAAAGAATTAAAAGTTTAGGGACAATAAAGACAAATAGATGTATCATCATGCATTTTCATTCCCCCTATTCCTCATAACTATAGCTAAATATCAACTATTGTATAGAGACAACCAATTATACATAAAAAGGGTTTTTTTCTCCAAAAAAATGAGCATGGCTTCTATATAAAAAGTATTTCCATCATAAAAAAAGAGCATTTTTCCCCCCAAAAAAAAAAGCAGCAAATTTTTTCCCAAAATAATGGGGGGAATTTCCCCCCTAAAAAAAAAGCGGTTTTCCCTTTAAAAAAGGGGTTTTCCCTCTCAAACAATGAGAGGAAAATTTAATCTTTTTTCGAGCTAAAAATTTAAAATTTAAATTTTTAAAGAGCCAAAACTCAACTAGAAGTTCCCCTAAATATTCATTCCAACAACAAACATTTCTTAATTCAGAATCAAGGATAGTGAATATTTTTCAAATTTTAAAAAATTAAGTCAAATTATATCAAAAATAATTAGGACCAGATCGGGGCATTCATAAAATAAATCCAAAAATAACAAATTCATTTATATTCAAGTTTCCATTAGATAAAATTTTTTTTAATATTTAAATAATCGAACATTTCATTTATTTAATTTAAAATACACTTTTTTTTTGTTTAATTAGTTAACCCCTCATTTCGATAATATAGAGTCAATTTTATTCTTTTTTCTTTTTTTTTTTCCCTTTCTTCCTCAATCTATTTCTTATTTTCATCGCAAATCATTTAATCTATTTGATGCAATGAAACTTTTTTTCTTTAAAATATTTAACTATTTGATGCAATTAATTTTTTTTTTAGATTTTAATCGTTAAATATGGCTTATTAAATTTTGTCAAAAATTTAAAAAGAAAACAAGAAAAAATTTGTTACTTTAGTGTAATGCTATGTACTTTATATCGGTATGATCATGTAAATTAAATATCGCCCAGACTAATACATATTGGTATATAAATTTAATCAATTTGGCTCAATGTATACATTTCATTTTTTTTATTTTTTATTCAAAAATCTTTTAAAGAAGCTATATAATGATGTAACTTTTGGATTTTTTTATTGTCTTTGATAGATTGTTCATAATCAATCAAATTTTTTTTTAATAAATTTTTATTTTTATAACTGCTTTCCTTATTTTTTAATTTTTTCCCTGATAACTTTCCCACATCATATGCATTCTATATTCTTGAAACAAAACAAATTCAAAAAATTTAAGAAAATTTGGGGGGAAAGGGGGAAAAATAACAAAAAGAGGGGACCGGGAGGAATTGAAAAGGGCGGGAGGAATTGAATAGTTTTTTTGGGTTATATAGTGAATAATGCACCCCTAAAAGTGAATTTGAGCAAGGCTAACATGTTTTGGGAAAAAAATAATTAAGAATTAACAAACCCCACTTGAATTAAAAAGAAAATTTAAAATTTCAATTTGTGACCTTTTAGAAGTATTAGTTTTAGTAAATTGAAGGTATTAGTTTTAGAAAATTTTTAAATTTAAAACCAGGGAATATTAGTTTTAGTAAATTGAAGGTATTAGTTTTAGTAAAGTTTTAATTATGGCTATGTGGGTTTATTAGTTTTAAAATTTTAATTATGAATGTAGGAGTATTAGTTTTAGTAAATTTTATCACATACTTAAGATGACACATTTTTTTTTTAGTTTCCCCAAATAAGATGATACTTTGATCTTTTTTGAAAACTTTCTTTCTTCAATTAATACACTTAACCATTTTTTTCATTCCAATTAAAATATCGAGTTTTTTTTCTCTATTCATTTAAATCATTAATTGTTTATTTTTGGGGAAAAAAAATTAATCTTAATAATATATAGTATATAAATTTCGTTATTAATAATATTTAAAGTATATCTTTTCAATTAATAAAGTAGTGCATCGCCCCGGATTGCATATTTAGACAATATTTCATTAGATGGATGGAGCATATAACGATTTTTTAAAACACATGTATAAAAAACATGATTAGTTATTTAATTACAAAAAATATCCTTTTTCGCGGGGGGGTTAAGGAAATAAAAACCCCAAGGGTTTATAGTACATGAGGTTGAGTATAGTAGGACTCAAAAAAATAGCGTTGTATGTGATAAGTTAAATCCTCCCAAAGGGTTTAGTAATCCATAGGGCTAGGTTGTATCCCGGTTTTAGAAAATAGTTTAAATTTAACAACATTAAAAATTTTTTTTTTTCAATGTAAATTCTATATAAATATAAAATTTTAAAATTATATTTAAAATATTAAATAGAAGAGTTAAGAACTGTGCCTCGCATTTTCAAAAAATTTTATTTTTTTTAACATCCATCATAATAAAAAATTTAAATTTTTAATAATTATTCAATATATCATACTATACCTACAATTAATTACCTAAAAATTTATTGTATAGTTGTAACATCTTCAAAAAAACTTCTCTATTGGGCATTATTTAAAACAATCAAATATAAAAAAAACCAAAAATTAGAATGCCCCCCACCTTCCCAAACTTTGACCAATAGTTAAAAATTATCTATTGGTGGGGTCATTAACTATTTTAATTAAAAATGATGCTTTTTTTTTTTTTATTATATTTGATTGTTTGTAAATCTCCCCAAAACAAGATTTTATTTTAGGTTATTATTCAATATAACTAGGCATTTTTAATTGGCAAATTTAAACGAGTTTTCCCCCAAAAAAAAGGGGGGGTTTTCCCCCCAAAAAAAAAGAGGGTTTCCCCATGGGCGGTTTTCCCCCCTAATAGAAACTTCCATAAATACCATTTCATTCAAACAATCTCTTCCTTGATTCTTATTTTTCTCTATTCCCTTATTGTTGCTTTTATATGTCTTTTATTCTTTTTTATTTTCTTTTAATCCGAATACGTGTTTGTTTAACTATTTCTTATGTTGCGATAGTAGGAATATTTTCCCCTTTTTTTTCACGTTTTTGTTTTAGTGTTTTTTATTTCGTTTTAATGTTTCCTTTAAAAGCGTGTTTTTTTTTTTGCGATTTTGAGGTGGAATCTTTCTTGTTTTATTGTTTGTTTTTGTATTGTTTTGATTTTTTCATTAGTTCATTAATTTTTATGGTTTTTTTTTCAAAGGTAAATATTTGTTGTTTCATCGTTTGGGGTTTTTTTTTGATTAGTTCATTTCGGATATTTTTGTTTTGGGATTTAAAAATTGAGATCTTTGTTGTTCCATTGTCTATTTTATTATTGTCTCCTCTTCGTTTTTTTAAAATTTTATTTTTTGTTTTAAAATATCTTCCTTCTTTTCGGGCGTCTTCAAGTTTTAGGGGTTGTTCGTATTTTTCGGGGGGTTTTTTTATGAAGAGGAAAAACGTTTTGTGGAGAGACAATTTGAAGAGGAAGGTGGAGATGGTTGGAGATGGAGATGGAATGGTTGATGGAAATGGTTTAACATTCCCTTTAAAATTTGGAAGATGTCTCGCGGTTTATTAACGTGTAAAGTCGTTACATTGTGTTATAAGGGGGATAGATAGTGAAAATTGAGTAAAATTGTACGGTTTTTGAATGTTAAATAATTTTTGAAGTTAAGATAATAAAATAACTTGTTTTTTTCATGCAATTTTTTTTTTTATTATTGAGTGATTAGTATCTGTCTTTTTGGGAATAAACATTTGTATAATATTTGGGAAAGTTTAATAATGGGGGGATGTTCAAATAATAATATTAAAATAGAAATTGTTATGCATATTTGTGTTTTTTAAAACACACAAAACTCAAGGTTTAGTAGTCCTTGATTGTAGTGTGTAGCATCTACTTATTGGTATGAGTTATAATCTTAGGTAGTGTTCACTAATTGTCCAGTTAAATCCTTTAAGGGTTTAGTAATCCATAGGGGTGGGGGCTATCACCCAATTAGCGAATTTTGTTTGTTTTTTACATTATTTTTTTTTATGTATTTTGTAAAAATACATTAACCAATACTTATAATTCAAATGTTATCAAACTTTTTTTTGATTGTAGATTTGGTTTTGCGTCGATTTTTTTTTAGTGTTTAATGTTGATTGTTTTAAGGTTTTTTTGTATTAAATTTAAATTTCCACAAAATGTATGGTTTTGGTTATTTAGTATAAATTATACGTTATTTATTTTTGGGTTTTTTTTAATTTTTTTTGTTTTACCTTATTGGTATGAGTTATAACCTTATGATAGTGTTCACTAATTATGGTTAAATCCTTCCCCCGGGTTTAGTAATCCATAGGGCTGGGTCTAGCACCTAATTAGCTAATGTTGTTTGCGTGGTTTCATTTGTTGTTGATTGCGTGTTTTTTAAGATTTTTGCTTAATTTAAAATTTATGATAAAATGTTTAGATGTGTATATGCATCCATTAGTTTATATGCATTGGTTAAATTTGTAATAATTATATTTGCTCGAAAATTGATATTGTCAAGATTTTGCATAGATTATCTAAATCACGTTTTTTAGGGGGTTATTTATTGTTGATTGACATGTTGTTCGAGATTTGCTTAATTTAAAATATATGATAGAATGTTTATATTTTGTTTTATACATTAGTTTATATGTGTATGTTAAATTTGTAATAATTATCTTTGCGAGAAATGTTGATATTGCCAATTAATGCAAACGTTTATTTTGGGAATTTGGCCCATTTTTTCGATTGACATAAATTAAAAATTTTTCGATTGTGAGTATTGGATAGATTTTTTATTTAGATTATGGAAAG
>NC_062970.1:40273945-40439477 GCF_023119035.1 Salvia hispanica
AGTTTCAACAATATTACCTTCTCTTCCAGCAGAATCAACATGCAGTAGAAGACGAGCAATAAAGGTACATTTCATATGATTGGTCTAAAGTAATTTTTCTTCTACAAAATCTGTAATTCATCAAGAATCTTTAATAAAGCCACACGATTAAATCTAATCTCCTCCAGCATTTTTTTGGATTTTGCAGATAACTAACAAGAACTACTGTTTACCAAAGAATATAAGAAGAAGAAGAAGAGTAAATTTCAAAACTAGAGAAGAAGAAGAAGAAGAGAGAATGAACAGTTCCATTTTTAGAGGAAACGCATAAAAACAAGAATAGATGAATAATATGAACAAAATGATTATTCTGTACAAAATGTATTTTCAATTTATTACTTTAGAAGATTACCATTTTTTGAATGATACTTTAGACATGAACTTAAACTTCTTCTCCATTCTAATGGTGTAATTTCTTCATCAAAGAGAATGCTTACCCAACAGAATGCTTTCACTTCATTTCCAAAGCAGCATCAAAGAGAATGCTTTCACTTCACTTCATTTACAGAGCAACATCAAAGAGAATGCTTTCACATAATTACCCAACACATAAAAAACTGACAATAGTGTTAAATCAATCACAACAGTAAACAAAAGATCAAAATAAAGATAAAATACTTTCACGAAATGGAAATATCATTACAATATCTTCTATGCTTTCAGACAATTAAATAAGACAAAATAACATTAAACATTTATTAAAAACATTTAGTAAAATAACGGGAATCAATTCATTCAATCACAGATTTTAAAACACATTTAGCCAAATTATTAACTTCCTAATATAAGCCACATATTAAGTTAAGGGAATATAATACAAAAAAGGGCAAGAGAATTCAAGGGTAGAATGTTCCTAATTTTTACACTTATATTTTAAGCATATAATTCTAGCGTCTGTAAGAGAAGATGTAGCAAAAGAAAAGTTCCAGTTGAGAAAATCATAAAAAATTAGATTAAGAAAAGAGTATGAAATGTAGAAAAAAGACTTTTCATTTAAATTATCTTTTATCGATAAATCATTTTACATTTTTGCATAGCAGTAAATAATATTTAACTCAAACAACTAAAGCTGACTGCAGTGTCTAATCAATCACATCAACAATACAAGCTTACAAAATAGAGAAAAAATCAATTCACACAACAATTAAAGAGGTAAATTGGAAATCACTAAAACCATTATTACAAAAAAAGTGCACGTGTATCAAGAACATAAATAGGAGAATTTGAAGAAAATAAATAGGAGAATTTGAATTTCAGAAAAATTCAATAATATCTACTCCATAATTCACGTGGAAATTTTGCATAATACATAAACAAAAATGCCTTTATATTTATGAGAGTATATAAATATACCTTTATTGAATGTAATGCAACAAAGATAGACCATGACTAACTACATGAGGAGATACTATATGAAATGGTTGATGAAGTACGAAATAAGTTTAGGCCGTGTAAAATAGAACAATCATACATTGCATAATTGTAAAGTGCCCATTGGATCGGCCGATCAAAATAGGTAAAAAGAAAACTGCGGTTCATCAACGATTAAACTATGGGAGAAAATTTTGTTAATCTATACATGCCGACAACTGAACATGAGCGCCACAGTTAAAACAGCTCGCCATGTTATCTCATGGGGCAATATTGTATTCAATAGTATATACTAGAATATACAACTTTGGAACAAGTAATATTTTTATGCGAAAACAGACAAGAAAAAAATTGAAAATCAAATGCCAAAGTATATTGTGTGTGTTTTCCATCAACCAATGCATCACTGAGAAAACAATGGATATATCCTCTTCGAATTCAAATCATATTCAAACATGTATTAGAAGGACGAACATGGTAAAATCGTTGGAGTTGTGGAAAAAAAAAATGGCGAGAGCAAAACGGAAATAGTGCAAAAGTATAACAAAGATAAGACAAAAACACACTTAACACAAATATATCTCCTCCTACAAAATCGAGAAGAATTAACAATTTGTGACTATAGAGCCGTTGGAGTGGTGATTGTGGAGTCGGAGGTAGAGAATGAGCTATTTATAAGTAAAGGGTTAGCAACTAGGGTTTTGAGTCAAGGGTATATGAATGGGCTTGGTTGGGAGAGAATTCAAATTAGAATAATGTAATTATAGTAGATTTAATATGTTAAAGTAGCTATATTATTATTATTCAATTAGCTATGCGGATCCGTAATTATATAAATTATATAGCTATGTAGATTTAATATGTTCAATTAGCTATGCAGATTAGTAATTTTATTAGCTATGTAGATCCGTAATTATATAATTAATTATATAGCTTTAATATGTTAATTATATAGCCATATAATTAATATTTAACATATTATTGCGGAAATCTACTTTATCACCAAAGAAAATATTAATTATATAGCGTAAATATGTTAAATAGATGAGTTAAGAATATAATAATTTTTTAACAAGATTCGACGGTACTTTTCAAGTATAAAAGAAATTAAAGAAATCGAAATTTTGAAAGATATATTACCGTACATATAGTCTAAAAGACGTATAGTCTAAAAAATACACCAACAACGATATATACTGTACATAATGTCTAAAAGACATATTACCGTACATATTACCGTACGTATAGTCTAAAAAATACACCAAGAATGGTTTTCAAAACATATGTTAATAATATAATATTATTATATTTCATAATTATCAAAACATTTTTTCCATATACATCAACAAATACTATCATAGATGGTGTATAAAAAAGTCAACAAAATTAATGTCATTTTCCTAATGGCATATCGCACGTATATCAATGATGCATATTCCAAAAAGTTTTTTCTATTCCCAACGCATTTTCCTATTCCCATTTTACATTGCAAAGGCTATAATGACCAATGATGGGGATTGGTCAATGTATATATTTGCATTTTATTTCTCATCATTAAATATTTATTTTTATAATAGTAATATTACATGAAATATTAATTTAGGGTTTAAATGGCAGCTCTTGGGAATGACAAATTTTTATAATTTAATTAGAATTGAAAATCAAGGGACAATCACAATACAGCGACGCTCTAATTTGAATGAACTTTAGTGTTTTAATCCCATTTATACACGGTTAAAAATAATAAAATTTACTACTTTATTATGCTAACAAAATAAGTTATACGTCATACATTTATGGGTAAATTTTTTGTGTATATAACTATAAAACAAGAAAAAAGAAGTCTTATCCATAAAATCGATATACACTATTAAAGAATTGTTATAGTATAACTTTTTTCCTTGATTTGAAAAATGAAAAGTAATGCAATATGATAAGATTTTTGATATGTATAATATTATCATATTTGATATCAATATGATGTGATGTGATGTGATGTGATGTGATGTGATGTGTCCCATTAATATGAATGTAGTCTAACCATAAAAGACTACATATTTATGTCCACTAAAATTTGTATTCTTGGTTTATTAACATAATCTCAAGGTTTCATATATCCCATGATGAATTATTTTCAATGTTGATTTATTAACATAAGTATCTTAAGATGATATTATTTTATTGTATAAGAATCCATAAATATTACAGTAGATATTTTCATATTGGGCATTTGTTTTAATGTTAAATTGAGTCGGAGATATTAAATCTTCAATTGGATTTAAGATCAAATTCAAATTAACAATCGTTTAGTTGAAATCTAGATAAATTAAAACTCCCAGTTGTTTAATTAAATTTAATATCAATCAAGTTAAATTTACTACAAAACAAACTACCAACTAAATTACAAACTTTTAGGATAAAAAATAGATTATTAGTTTTCCCATCAAAATATAATAAAAATAATTAAAAAGTGAATAGTGAAAAATAAGTAAACATTTATATTCGTTTAAATTTTAGATCTCTTACTTTTAACTAGATATACGGTACCGTTTTATTATTATATTTTCATCTCCTTATGTATATTTAGCATGACTAAATTTTAAGGGGGAAATGCTTAGTAAATTTGGATATCATAGAACCGATCTCCTGCAATATCTCCCTCATAATTGCAACTTTCTTCTTCCTCACCCCCTCTTTCTCCTTAACCTATTTCTACACTTTACGATTCAGTTTTTCCACCATTAGAGCATGCTTTCCACAGTTAAATAAATGTCAAATTATTCTTACAATTCATGTGGAATTAGTTTCACCAAATGGTTGCTATATATTTTTCCTAAAATTTAAGAAAACGAAATGCTAACTTTTTACTGTAACATTTCACTTATACAAGAGAGATTTAAATTTTAAACAAAATAATTTTCTCAAGAGAATCATTCATGATTTCTGCATTTGAACTCCGGCTGAAATCTCTGTTAAAATCTGTTCTTTCTCTTCAACAACCAATATATTTCTCAATCACACTCTATGCTAATAGCAGCCTTCATTCAATCTAAACTAATAGAGACGAAGGAAAAAATGTTTTCAAGAAATGCCAAAATAAGAAGAATTTGAGTACAGGAGGAATAACGTGGTTGAAAGGAAATAGGAGTATAAGAAGGATGATAATCAAATTTTGCAGGTGAAACAGTAGCATTCAAGCCTCGAAAATCGTAAACAAAGAGGAGAGAGAATCTTAAAGAAATTAGTACTAGCATTCAAGCCTCGAAAATTAAATAAAACTAGTATAACCCACGTGCGATGCACGATCCATTTTTTTTATTTAAATTTATTTTATAATGTAAAATGATGTTATAAATTCATAAAAATATTATCGTATGAAATGTGAAATCATAAATATATAAAATAAAATAGAATTATTAAAAAATATAAAATCAAATAAAGAAAAAAAATAACACACAAATATATTGATCGGTGATTTTGGCAAAAATATACATACATATTATTATTAACATTATGATAGTTATTTATATCTATTTTATGATTAGCCACTCACCAATTATTTCACTATAATATACATGTATTTGTTAGTATATTGGATTTGGAGTATTTTTTAAATCTTTGTAAACCACATTCCAAGATTAATTAAGAGTCACTATTCCCACTAAAATAAAACATCCATCGGTCCACTTCCAATTGTAATCAATAGCCACTACTCCAACTAAAACTCCTATAATCCACTTCCGTCAATTATTATACACTTAATTTTAGAATTTAAAGAACCAATAGCATCGTCTTCACAAACTAAAATCGTCAAAATTTTACTGCTCTTTTCATTTTCCAACAACACTTGAAGATAAAATGACTCGGTTTGCTTAGAGCCATTTGTTGCACCTCTTATAACTGTAATAAAATACATATATAATTCAAAATTTAAATAATAAAATATATGTTACAAAATTAATAATATATAAATAGAATGACAACTGAAAATTTAATGATTACTATTGAAAAGAAAATTTATAATTATTAAAGTATGAAAAAAATAAATAAAATGGTGGTAATATATAAATTAGTGAGGACTAATAACAAAAACAAAAATATAATTGGCAAATAATATAGAGAAACCTAAATTTGGTGAATGCCAATAGTTCATTCCAATAACTAATAAATCTAATTTATAATTAATCAGACTAATAATACTATTGAGAAAGACTAAATCCATGCAAAATTGAATAGGAGTATGGCGGCAGTAACACACATATACCACCACATTGTCGACCTTCGTCCACGACCCTCTACTCATTCTCTTATGCAATTCGCCTTGGAATGAAAAAAAACACAGAACCACACGAAAAAATTAACTCCACAATGATATAAACAAAAACTAAAGATTAGCATAAATTTTCTAAACGTTTAAAATTCCACCATAAATCATAGAAGCACATAATGTAACCCTACATTAAAATTATACTCATACAACATCTATGCATCAATAAACTTATTGTATCCTGCGAAATAGGCTAACAATATAAAAATATAAGCTTCCAAAAGTACCAATGGTTGAATTTATATTACAACAATTACATGCATTCAATTAGCACTCCACGTTGTAGCAGTTTTTTACCTTTAAAACCATGTTCATATAACTGCAATATCTAAAAATTCTATTAATAATAATAATTTTAATCAATAAAAAGCTTTATAATTAAAATGGCATTTCTATAAATATTCTCAAAACCCTCCTTTTATATATGTTTAAAGATATTAGTCAATTTTTAAAAATATTTCTATATTTATATTAATATAATAAATTTTGATTTTTTTATTTATTAACACATATAAAGAGTGGGTATTTGGATACCCGATATGTCGGGTATGGATACCCGGGGCGGGCATTGGAGTAACCGAAAATATATCAGATCGGATTTTGGATAGACGTTTAGATGATTTTCGGGTTTAAGTACCCGTATTCCCACCCCTAGCCATTCCCCGCAAAATTAAATCTACAATTGAGAGCATGATTATAGGGGCATTTACATATCCATCTGCAATGCAATTGTAATAAGAATTGTAACTGCCATATTATTGCATTAGTAAGAGTGTTGATTTGCTTTATTACGTGGTGTATGATAATTTTTTAATCCTCACCCTGTCATTGACCGTCTGATAGTACAAATATATATTATTAATAAGAATAAAATTAGTGGGGTTTGTATTATAATGAAAATGAGATTGTGACTTCTTCAATACCATAAAAATTATACTGCCATAAATTAATAAAAAAAATTCAAATTAATCAAAATATACTGATCTTAAAGAATATTATTGTAATTTGAATAAGATGACTCAATTCATTGCATGAAAACCGAAACATAAAATCAATAAAATAGAAGAAAATAAACTTCTTAATAAATAGACATTATTTAGGGTATGAATTAATTTTTCGCACTAATTCTAGAAGCTGAATAAATACATGCAATAATGTAAAATGAGATCATGGACTCTAGAAGCTGAACAAATACTATATATTTGAAAACTCAAAAAACAAACGTATGTTTATCGTTTATGATTAACAATCATAATGTAGTCCAAGAATTTACACTAATTCTAGAATTATTTTGTAAATTATAAAAGATGCGCCTCACTTTCTAATTTCCATTCTTCTCAAATCCTCTGCTACTGATCCTGCTATACTCATTCGAAGGCATATCACTCTCCACACCGTCACTACTACCACAAATATGGAATTTTGATTGAATAAATGTGTTGGGTGAAAGATTATTTATAGAGAGAAAATAGGGTTTTAGGGGCGGGCTATGATAGGCGTTTTGTGTATATAAATTATACAAAGACTGAAATTGAATAAGTTTTATTGTATATAAATATATACGTTACTAATAAGATTGAATACAACTTTGTATTTAATGAAGGCAACGTGCGCATAATGGGAGAAAAGTTGCAATCCTTCGTTAAATCAATAGAAATACAACATCAAATTTCTAACAAATAATAAATGGCATCAATATTTGGATGAGAAACACCCGTAACGGCCTCATCAAATATTCCACCCCTCCTTAATTTCTTCTTAATGTCAAACAAATTAATGTACAAAATAAAATAAAATAAAATGAAACTAACGCCTGACGCATCCAACAAACTTCTCATATACAGAGTATAACTTTTGTGAATTAATTTATAATGAATTAATGATTGAAATTCTTCAATGTATATATACGTTAGCACGTTACTTCGGAAAACGCTTGAATCAGTTTGGTGTCCAATATTTTGATCTATTACAAATCTGGTCTAAAATTTTTAAATATTCAAACTGAAGCCCATAATTTAAAAATATTTAAAATAAAGCCAAAACTCGCCTTTTATATATATGTATAGATATCTCATTCAATGCCCTAATAACTTCATGATATTACCCTTTCTATTTAATCATTGTGTTTTTTTTTTAAATTTCTCTTCTCTAATCCGATTTTATTCTCTAATCCGATTTTAACATTTTTCCAGAGTTATTCTTTTATTAATGATTGAAATTCTTCAATGTATATATACGTTAGCACGTTACTTCGGAAAACGCTTGAATCAGTTTGGTGTCCAATATTTTGATCTATTACAAATCTGGTCTAAAATTTTTAAATATTCAAACTGAAGCCCATAATTTAAAAATATTTAAAATAAAGCCAAAACTCGCCTTTTATATATATGTATAGATATCTCATTCAATGCCCTAATAACTTCATGATATTACCCTTTCTATTTAATCATTGTGTTTTTTTTTTAAATTTCTCTTCTCTAATCCGATTTTATTCTCTAATCCGATTTTAACATTTTTCCAGAGTTATTCTTTTATTAATTTTTTTCAATAATTATTTTAAATTGATTTATGATTAAACTTTAATTTTTAAAAATTTTTTTTTACTGTTATATGATACGTACTAAAGTCGAAGTCAATAATAACTTACAGTTGTGATACTATACATTTTCATATTATATTTTAATATTATCAATTTATATTAAAAATATAAAATGTATTTTAATATAATTTCATAAATCAGTTTTACCAATTATTGTTTTTTGAACTATAGTAGCATATGATAATTAGTTTCAAACTTAAATTTTATTATAAAAATTATACAGTAAAATCTTAAAATAGAGTAATTTTTTTTGAAAAAAACATGCAATTTCTAATTCTTCGCCGCCATCTCCCACTGCTTAGAAAAATCAAAGTATAACATTAATTATAAATAACATATTTTGTAAACGTAATACTCCCTCTGTTCCATAGTAAGCGTTTCTTTTCGACACGGAGATTAAAAAAAATTGTGTTAAGTGAGTTAAGTAAAGGAAAAATAAAGTGGAAAATTAAAAAGATAGAGAGATGAAGAGAGAAAAAAGTTAGGAGAGTGTAAAGTAGGTGTGGAAAAATGTATTGACTTTTACTAAAAAGGGAAATGACTCTATTTATATGGAACGTACCAAAATGACAAAATGACTCTATTACTATGGAACGGAGGGAGTATATTTTTCCAATTACAAGGTTGATATAATCTAATAATAATAGCAATTAATATTATCGCTGTTAACATGGATTGCAATATGTGATATTATAATATTAATAGTTACTCTTAAGTCTCACCACACTTCTATGCTTTGACCAATAGTTAAAATAACCTCACCATCTTACTGCATTAAAACCAGCAAATAATAGTACTATTATTTAAAGTTGTAAAGCTGACTAAACATCACATCATTTATATATATACAATACATTTTGTATGCATATGAAACTCATGGCATATGAGGCTTTTCCCACTCAAATAAAAAGTAGACTTTCCTTAAAAAAAAATGTGGGTTTTCCCTCCCAAAAATAATGTGGGTTTTTCCTCTCTAAAATGGAGAGATTTCTTGGAGCGATAAAAAAGGGGAAAACCAGTGTAACATCCCTAACCCAACATATATAAATACACCATTCGATAGCCATAGAGAGAACATTTAGTATTATATTTGTAACATCCCTACCTCAATATATATAAATACATCATCCGATAGCCATAGAGAGAACATTTAATATATTTTAAGAGATTAATATAATAAATTAGGTATATGTTAAAAAAAATTGAATATTTAATTAGTTGTTAATTAAAATGTCGTAGGTGTACGTATATACATATATGATGTGATTTCTTTGCATTTTATATATAAGCCATTTTAACATATACACATACACGTGGAGTTCTAAAAATGAAATAAGTTCCACGTAGTAAATCTAGATGAACATTTTATTATAATAAATATAATGTAATTTATATAATTGTGTTGCACACATATTCCTATTTAGAAGTTACATTAGACGCAATTCTTTCAAAGTCAAATTCAACCATTAATAATTAATACCTTTAACAGGTTACATAAGTTAAAATCCGATATTTTTGTAAAGTAAATAAATTTTAAAAAAAAGGTTTCAGCAATCAATAGTTAATCCAGTATAATATTAATTGGTACTAATATATATATTTTCTGTCCAACCTAATGAGCTCATTTCGCCTCCAAATGGAAGCAAAGACATATCTGGAGAGTTGTAGATGGTTGAAGAACTTAGGAAGAAAATTTTGAGATGCAAAGCCATAGAAGAAAATGAAAAAAACAGAGAAGGGAAAGAAGATAGTAGCGTTGCAAAGAGAGAAGATTAGGTTTAAATAGTAGTAGAATATAGTTAGTGGGCTGGGCTAATTAAATACTAATATACGTATTTGTTTTTAGACTTGTGATAGGTTAATTAGTTAATCATATATGTATCATGTTATGTTATCACGTGGAGTATTTATTTTGTTTTAAGAGTATGACAATAGTTGTTGATTACTACGTATAGAGAGTTGAAGTGTGTGATAAAATGAAAAAAAAGTTGACATATGTAAAAAAAAAAAAGACATAAAGTTGACATGTGTAAGAAAAGAGATTAAAAGTTTATGTGACAATAAAGACAAATAGATGTATCATCATGCATTTTCATTCACCTATTCCTCATAACTATAGCTAAATATCAACTATTGAATATAGAGACAACCAATTATACATAACAAGGTTTTTTCTCCTAAAAAATGAGCATGGCTTCTATATAACAAGTATTTCCATCATAAAAAAAGAGCATGTTTTCCCCCTAAAAAAAAGCAGCAAATTTTTTCCCAAAATAATGGGAGGAATTTCCCTCCTAAAAAAAGAGCAGGTTTTCCCCTTTAAAAAAAAAGCAGGTTTTCCCTCTCAAACAATGAGAGGAAAATTTAATCATTTTTCAGAGCTAAAAATTTAAAATTTGAATTTTAAGAGCCAAAACTCAACTAGAAGTTGCCCTATAAATATTCATTCCAACAACAAACATTTCTTAATTCTAGAATCAAGGATAGTGAATATTTTTCTGAATTTAAAAATTAAGTCAAATGTACTATACGAAAAATAATTAGGACCTAGATCAGTGGCAGTTCATAAAATAAATCCAAAAATAACAAATTCATTTATATTCAAGTTTCCATTAGATATATTTATTTTTAATATTTAAATAATCGAACATTTCATTTATTTAATTTAAAATACACATTTTTTTGTTTAATTAGTTAATCCCTCATTTCGATAATATAGAGTCAATTTTATTCTTCTTTTCTCTTTTTTTTTCCCTTTCTTCCTCAACTCTATTTCTTATTTTCATCGCAAATCATTTAATCTATTTGATGCAATGAAACTCTCTTTTCTTTATAATATTTAATCTATTTGATGCAATTAATTTATTTTTTAGATTTTAATCGTTAAATATGGCTTATTAAATTTTGTCAGAAATTAATTAAGAAAACAAGTAAAAATTTGTTACTTTAGTGTAATGCTATGTACTTTATATCAGGTATGATCATGTAAATTAAATATCGTTCCACGTACTAATACATATTGAGTATATAAATTTAATCAATTTGGCTCAATGTATACATTTGCATTTTATTTAGGTTTTATTCAAAAATCTTTTAAAGAAGCTATATAATGATGTAACTTTTGGACTTTTTTATTGTCTTTGATAGATTGTAATCAGTCAATCAATCAAATTTTTATTTTGTACAATGGACAATTTACTTTTTATAATCTGCATTCCATATTCTTTTAATTTTTATACATGGAGTAACATTCCACATCATATGCATTCTATATTCTTAGTAAACAAAACAAATTCAAGAAATTTAGAGTAAAATTTGTGGCGTGAAAGAGGTAGAAATAACTAAGAAAGAGAGGCACCACTGGGAGGAATTGAAAAGTGCCGCTAGGAGGAATTGAATAGTGTTGTTGGGTTATATAGTGAATAATGCAGCCCTAAAAGTGAATTTGAGCAAGGCTAACATGTTTTGGGCAAAAAATAATTAAGAATTAACTAAACCCCACTTGAATTAATAAATGATAATTTGAAATTCAATTTGTGACCGTGTAGAAGTATTAGTTTTAGTAAATTGAAGGTATTAGTTTTAGTAAATTTTAATTATAGCCATGTAGGAATATTAGTTTTAGTAAATTGAAGGTATTAGTTTTAGTAAAGTTTTAATTATGGCTATGTAGGTGTATTAGTTTTAAAATTTTAATTATGACCATGTAGGAGTATTAGTTTTAGTAAATTTTATCACATACTTAAGATGACACATTTTTCTTTTTAGTTTGCCCAAATAAGATGATACTTTGATCTTTTTTGAAAACTTTCTTTCTTCAATTAATACACTTAACCATGTTTTTCATTCCAATTAAAATATCGAGTTCTTTTTCTCTATTCATTTAAATCATTAATTGTTTATTTTTGTGGATAAAAAATTAATCTTAATAATATATAGTGATATCAAAATTTAACGTTATTAATAATACTTAAGTATATACTTATTCAATTAATAAAGTAGTGCATCGTCCTGGGATTGCATATTTAGACAATATTTCATTAGATGGATGGAGCATATAACGATTTGATTCTAAAGTTCACATGTATCAATAATACATGATTATGTACTTATTTAATTACTAAAAATATCGCCAGTTGCGCATCGCGCCAGAGTTGAAGTGTAAATCCAACAATCCAAGGGTTTAGTAGTACATGAGGTTAGAGTATAGTATGGACTCAATAAAATAGCGTTTGCTATGTGATCGAAGTTAAATCCATCTCCAAAGGGTTTAGTAATCCATAGGGCTAGGTTGTAGTACCGATTTAGTAACATAGTTTACAATTTAACAACATTCTGCAATAATTTTTTTTCAATGTAATATTCTATATGAAATATAAAATATTAACTATATATATTTAAAATATTAAATAGAAGAGTTAAGAACATGTGCTTCTCGCATTTTCAAAAATTATATTTTCTTTTTAACATCCATCATAATAAAATACTAATTTTTAATAATTATTCAATATATCATACTATACCTACAATTAATTACCTAAAATTCATTGTATAGTTGTAACATCTTCTAAAAAGCTTCTCTATTGGTCATTGATTTACAAACAATCAAATATAATAAAAAATCCAAAAGTTAGAATGACCCCACCACCTTCCAAGCTTTGACCAATAGTTAAAAATTATCTATTGGTGGGGTCATTAACTATTGGTAATTAAAAATGATGCTATTATCTAATTTTTTATTATATTTGATTGTTTGTAAATCAATCACCCAATCAAGATTTTATTTTAGGTTATTATTCAATATAACTATTGGTCATTTTAACTATTGGTCAAAGCTTTGAAATCGAGTTTTCCCTAAAAAAAAGGGTGGGTTTTCCCCCCCAAAAAAAGAGAGGGTTTTCCCCCCAATGAAAAGGGCGGTTTTCCCACCTTCATAATAGAAACTTCTCTATAAATACCAGTTGTCATTGCAAACAATACTCTTGCTGCAGATTCTTATTTCTCTCTCTATTCCCTTATTGTTGCTTTTATATGTCTTTTATTCTTCTTATTTTCTTTTAATCCGAATAACGCTGTTTGTTTAACTATTTCTTATGTTGCAGATAGTAAAGGTAATATCTCTGTGTTTTCACGTTTTTGTTTTAGTGTTTTCTTATTTCGTTTTAATGTTTCCTTAAATGCTGATGATTTTTTGTTTTGCAGATTATAGAGGTGGAATCTTTCTTGTTTCATTGTTTCTGTTTTAGTATTGTTTCGTTTTTATTTTTTTTCATTAGTTCATTAATTTCTGATGGTTTCTTATTTTGCAGATTGTAAAGGTGAAATATTTGTTGTTTCATCGTTTGGGTTTTAGTGTTTTGATTAGTTCATTTTACGCTGATGATATTTTGTTTTGCAGATTATAAAGTTGAGATCTTTGTTGTTCCATTGTCTGTATTTTATTATTGTCTCCTCTTCGTTTTTTTCAAGAATTTTATTTTATTGTTTTAACAATATCTTCACTTCTTTTGCAGTAATCGTCTTCAAGTTTTAGGCAGTTGTTCGCTATTTTTCAGTGTGGTTTTTGTATGAAGAGCTGAGAACGATTTTGATGGAGAGACAATTTGAAGAGTGAAGGTGGAGATGGTTGGAGATGGAGATGGAGATGGTTGATGGAAATGGTTTAACATTCCGAAAACGTAGTTTGAGTTTGGAAGATGTCTCTGACAGTTGATTAACTGTGTAAAGTCGTTACATTGTGTATATAGGGCAGATAGATAGTGAAATATTGAGTAACAGTTGTACAGTTTTTCGAATGTTAAATAATTATTTGAAGTTAAGATAATAAAATAACATTGTTTTTGTCATGCATATTATTTTATTTTATTATTGAGTGATTAGTATCTGTGTCTTTGTGTAATAAAGCATTTGTATAATATGTGGAATGTTGAATAATCAGTGGATGTTCAAATAATAATATTCGAGTAACATAGAAATTGTTATGCATATTTGTGTTTGTTAATACACACAAAACTCTGCGGTTTAGTAGTCCTTGATTGTAGTGTGTAGCATCTACTTATTGGTATGAGTTATAATCTTAGGATAGTGTTCACTAATTGATCCGAGTTAAATCCTTCCCCTAAGGGTTTAGTAATCCATAGGGCTAGGGTCTATCACCTAATTAGCGAATTTTGTTTACAGTTTTATACATTATTTTTTTGTATGTAATTTTATGCATAAAATACTACATTAACCAATACTTATAATTCAAATGTTATCAAACTTTATTTTGATTGTAGTTATTAGGTTTTTGCGTCGATTTTTTTATAGTGTTTAATGTTGATTGTTTAGAGGTATTTGTATGTATTAAATTTAAATTTCCACAAAACTGTATGGTTTTTTGAGATTATTTATGTAGTGAAATTAGTCATCAAGTTATTTATTTTGGATTTTTGTAATTTTTTATGTTTTACCTTATTGGTATGAGTTATAACCTTATGATAGTGTTCACTAATTGATCGAAGTTAAATCCTTCCCCTAAGGGTTTAGTAATCCATAGGGCTAGGGTCTAGCACCTAATTAGCTAATGTTGTTTGACGTGGTTTCATTTGTTGTTGATTGACGTGTTTTTCAAGATTTTTGCTTAATTTAAAATTTATGATAAAATGTTTAGATGTGTATATGCATCCATTAGTTTATATGCATTGGTTAAATTTGTAATAATTATATTTGCTCAGAAAGTTGATATTGTCAAGATTTTGCATAGATTATCTAAATCACTGTTTTTGAGGTGGATTCATTTATTGTTGATTGACATGTTGTTCGAGATTTGCTTAATTTAAAATATATGATAGAATGTTTATATGTGTGTATGTATACATTAGTTTATATGTGTATGTTAAATTTGTAATAATTATCTTTGCGCAGAAATGTTGATATTGCCAATTAATGCAAAACTGATATTATTTGCAGTAATTGGTACTGCATTTATTACTGATTGACATAAATTAAAAATTTTACTGATTGTGAGTATTGGATAGATTTTGTTATTTAGATTATGAGTATTAATTTTCGTTGTTTGTTTTAATAGATTCAGAAGTCATGTTTTTAAGTAGATAGTGTTAGTATGTTGTTGAACTGTTGATAGTTTATTTGTGTGTATCTATTGAGTTGGTTGTTGATAGTGTGTTTGTATATATTTATTGATTTAGTTGTTGATAGTGTATGCAAAATTTTGATTTAGTTGTTGATAGTGTATTTTCCTTTTTGCATTGATTTAGTTGTTGATAGTGGATTTTTATATATTTTAGGTTCTATTTTTAAACAAATTGTGTTATTATTTTTTTATAGTTATATGTATTTATGAGTGAGGTGTTTATACTGTATTCTTCCTTTTTCTATTGAGTCAGTTGTGTTGTTTGAATAATTTCTTATAATGTAACGTATTTCATGATATCATGTTGATGTTAGACATTTAATTCCAGTATTTATTGTAGTTTAAATTCCATGATATATTGATTACATAATGTATTGAACATTATGGTCTATTATGTATATTTTGGATTTTGGTAGTTTCGATGTAAAAATTGGAATTGTCAATCGTTAGTTGTCTAATAATGATTCGAATATTTGTCATTAATATTTGTTGATTCGTTTTATATTTTGTTATGTTTTCAATGTGGTGCAGTTGTTTTATTTTATATATGTATATTTTTGTACGCATTGGTTGTTATGAAAAAAGGTTTATTCTTGCCTACCAAATATCAATTGTTGCTTGATTCTTGAAACAATTGATTTTAGATATGAAAAAAGCTGATTTTCTGAAACGGTGAGATGCAGATGGATTGGATGTGAATGTCAATAGTGTTATTTGTTGATCTGATGGTTCCGTCAACTTCTGTTCAAGGTTTTTTAATAGAATACATAATTATTTTTTATAGTATACATAATTATTCTTTAAGATATTTTTATAGTTTTCTTTATCATTTTGAACAGTAGTTGTTATTATTATTTTTGTTGTTCGTTTTAGATTATCAATTCAGTACATACAATCATACGTTATAAACGGTGAAAGCTTAAACAAAAAAAAACTGAGAAAAATGGTGAAAAATAAATAAATAAAAACTGAGATAACCTGATTAAAATATTCCAATGCAGAAAGCTTAACACCTATATATCAACATCATTGAAATATAGATATCATCGCATCATATAAAAATAAACAAATAAAATTCAGCCCTAGATAACAAAAAAAAAGAAAAAGGATTACCATTAACCACAATAGCATCATTAGACGCCATTGTAAAATTCAATGTTGAAGAATGTGAAACAGTAGAATGTGAAGTTGAAGTGTCGTCCATTTCTTGGCCTATTGAATTTATAAATGAGTAATTAAAGCATGGTGTGTTAAAAATTTTGTTGACAAAGTTAAAAATTTAATGTTATTGTTGGTATACTTTAGCACGTCCTGATTCATCAAATATTCTCACAAAGAAGAAATTGCTTGTGATCAAATGAAAAGTCAAGAAATCTGCATAATTTAACCTCTGATCGTTCTGGAATTGTTTCCATCATTCATCCAAGCACATTCTTCCATTTGGATGTAATCCTATCTTTCTTGAATTCTAATGTAGTAAAAAAATATTTATAATAATAATGTTTAATGAATAACTAACTTTTGTGGAGAAAATTATAAATTAAATTTTCACATTCATAATGATGGCACTTCATATGCTGAGGAATATTTTCAGCTTTTTCAGTTTGAATTATGGTGAGGAATCTTGTCAGGTCTGTTCATGGTTTTTCAAAAGCCTAAATAATGAGATGACTCACATTCTTTGGAATACATAAATTAAATGAAAAATTGTTATATTTTTTGAGAAGGTTGCTTATTTAATGAGCCATGCGTATGTGGTGAGGAGTGAGGACACCCAAAAATACAATTTCTTTAGTGTTGTCTCTCTTCTTCTATTGTAATAAATATTGAATCGACTCACAGTAACAATATTTTTTATTTGCTTCAAAGTTTTTATGGTTCAATGTTAGATGGAGATGATACGCACGTATTGTTAGGTATCAGAAGGATGAAATTTCAGATGAGAATCATTCACTTTTCGGAATGTGCGGCATTGGAAATTTTAGGTATTTTTAAAATTAATTTAGTCTTCATTTTAGTTTTGGAAGTGGAGTTGGAGGCGGTGTCTTAGCCTTATTATGTAGGTGGTGTGTATTTTCATGAGGATGATGAAAAGTGGATTTATTTTGTAGGTAGAAGTTGGTAGACAAGCTCAAATAATATTGCGGTGTTGTTTAATGTAATAGTGCGTGGGACTACATCTCGCATTATTAAGATTTTTACTCCCTATTAAAACGCGTGACGAAATGTGTTGGGAATCCTATTTGCGGATGGGGGGAGTATTAATCTAGCGTCATGTTCATGTAAATCCAAACATGGATTTACAAAATCTTGCCACCCATTGATGTAAATCCAAACATCGGATTATAACACCTTATTTTTTTTGATACTCTTGGTATCTTTGTATTTATATAGATTGAAATTGGAATTATTGTATCATGTATTAGCACGGATGATGTAAGAAAATATAGTTTGAACTTTGTTATTATTTGTTTGAGAGAATATGTCAATCGGTGACAGAGTCATGATTGATTTTAAAATAATGTATATGTATGTAGAATAGTTTGTAAGCTATGATTTAAATTGTTATAAATATTTTTTATATGAAATATTTTTTGTATATGATTTAAATTAAGTATATATTTTTTATATGAAATATTTTGTAATATAGTTTGTAAGCTATTATTTAAATGTAGTATATATTTTTTATATGAAATATTTTTTTTATATGAAATGGAATTTATAGTTTGTAAAGTAAACTTTTTATAATATTATTTTTGCATATTTGGAGGTGTTGAACACTTTATGGAAAGTTTGTCTTTATTCGCATAAATATTATTATTGTTTTAGATGAAATTTTGTTTTGCTGTTATATTCTGAATAACAAATATTAAGTTTTATATGTTTATAGAAAATTTTGAATTTATGTAAACAGATGTTGTTAAAGATAAAGTAATATAGTGAAAATAATTAGTTAAAAATTGAAACTCTTACCGTGTTATCTCATTATAGTGTTTATCTTCATATTGAATATACTGAAATTTTTAGTAGTGAACTTTTCAGCATTGTATATTGGTCCACTTTCAATCCAACTATACGATGGATAATCAAATCTCTGAGTGTTTGGCTGTGTAGAGTAAGTGTAACACCCCGACTTTTTATTACCCTAAGACTTAGAAAATCGATCTACATATATATAGGTTTCGCGTCTAACTTTATTATTACTTCTTATTATGATTAATCGTTGTGAAGTATATTTTGAGTAGTGAACAAAAATAGTAATATTCAATATAAATGTTTGCTCTAATAAAAGTCCGTTTGTGAAGACCAAGTTTCAAATAAAAGTTCGTACACGAGTTCAACGTTTAAGTAAAGATTAATTAAAAATAAAATACTCTCCATGCCCTTCGGATCTTGCTCAATAGTCACGCCTTGAATCCCGATACCTACACGAATGGATAAGAAGCGTGTTAAATCAAGACGAGACGATCGACGAAATGAAATCACATCAAACACGCAAATCAAACGGCGGCTCACGTTTTCCAATTGACGGCTCACATCTTTTTAAGTGACGAGACATAATATTCTTGTCATTTTAGGAAAAAGAGATGTTTGACAAGACAACTTGCCTCATTTGGCAAAAAGTCTCTACCCTTTGGACAATACATTTCCTCCTTGAATCAAGTTTATGACCAAGCATTTCCATGCACCCATTTTCTCTATAAATACCACTCCATCTCCCCTCTTGATCCTTTTGTTCAACCATAAACATTCTCTAAACAAAATTCTATCAAAATGAGGATGCACATAAGTGTCTGAAGAAGAGGAGTCCATCTTCCTACTCACTATCATTCTTCTCTTCCCTTTCTCAAGGTAATTCTACTAATAACTATTCTTGCTACATAGCCATTTTCATAATCATCCAAAGCATGAACACCATATTATTATTTTTTCCTCTATGCCTTTTCCCTTAATAGTTTTCATATCAATCATGCATATGACTTTTTAAAATAGCTTTTGCCTTACCTAAAGAAAACTTAGACAAGGAAATCAAATAAGTAATGCCTAAGCCCTTAGACAACTTCATCGCACATTAATAACGATCTTGGAAAGCTTACCTCGTGAGTGGGGGAGCTGCCGGACCCCGGAGATGCTGCCCGGCAGTGGCCCACCGGCGGCGACGACAGTCCGGCAACTTTCCGGCAGCATTCCGGCGGATGCCCGATTTTCCACAACGAAATTAATCTCTTTTGACCCCGTTTTCACGATCTATCCAAATCTTCACATTTCAAGACTTAATTGTTAGTCCTAAGCCTTCAATTTAAGAAAATAAAGAAGAAGAGAAAGAAGGAGAAATGGGGGAAATCCCTACCTCTCGGTCAACGGCGGTGAGACCGCCGTGTACCCAGCGGCGACGGCGGCAGCGGCCCGGCGGCGACGGCGGAGGTGGTGGTTCGTGGCCGGCAGAGAGAAGACCGAGAGAGAGAGGCCGAGAGAGAGAGACCGAGGGAGAGAGAGAGACCGAGTGAGAGAGGAGGGACGAGACCGGCGGCCGGCGTCGCTCACCGGCGACGCCAAGACCGCCGGCAGAGAGAAGACCGAGAGAGAGAGGTTGGGAGAAGGAGGCGCCCCTTTTCTTTTTTTTTCTTTTCCTCTGGATTGGTGGAGTGTATAGGGTTTTTTCTAATTTATTTGGGTATTGGGCCTCTCCTTTGGGCCAAGTAATTAATTTAGTAAGATGGTCTCTTATTTATTCTATTATGGGCCGAGAATTTAGAGGGAATGAGAATTTTGGGCTTTGAAGCTTAAGTGATAAAATGAACCTTATCTCTTAATTTTGGATTAATATTTCTTGAAATGTTTGAAGCTTTTAAATAATTAATCTTATGATTAATTAATATCTTACCCTCCTTACTTAAATAAATTCCTTGAAGTTAAGAATGTATGAGCTAAATGAACCATCTCCCAAGTAATAAATTTTAAGGTCTCTTATGAAATAGAGATCCACTTTTTAAGTGGAATGAAGTTATCTTGATCGAACCCCGAACGTAGGACGCATACTACATGTAGGATCATTTCATGTCATGCACCTTATGTATGTTCATAAAAACTAATTTAAATCATTATACTCTTTCAAGAAGGGCGTGTTCGTGGAGTTTGATTACCCAAGGTCGAGCTTTTGTAGAGTTTTACTTGGAAGCTTTGAGGTGGGCTTTATATCCAACACATTAAGTGTGGATAAAATTATTAAATATATGAAATGATTTTTGTTTGATAAAATCGCACTTACTTTTTTTAAAATGTTATCGTGCCATAAATTATTTGTTTTATGATGCCTATCTGCTTGGCGATGCCAAATGAATGAATGAATGAAACGAATTCGGCTCCAATAGGACCAAGATCCTATTCGAGTTAGTGTACACAAAGGAATGGACCGTGAGTCATCGTAAGGGTTGGCCGGTCAATGTGATCATGGAAGGTGGCCACCTTCCCGACACACAATGAACTATCAGATATGGCGGATTGATGGAATGAACTTAGCTTGATCAAGCGAACTTTATGAAAATGAACTTAGTAAGCTCGGGCCTTTAAGAAAACCCCGTGTGTTACTGTGATGGCATGATAATGACTTTTTCTTATATATGTGTAACTTTTGGCAATGTGTTCACTGAGTACCTCGTACTCAGCCCTGCATGTATTTCTAAATGTGCAGGTTGAGCAGTGATGAAATGGTGGCTGAGTGGAGTTGGTGGTCGTCTCATCTCTTTTGTAGGGTTCTTGTGGCATATGTCTTCACACATATGGCCATGTGTTTACAACTCCTTCCGCTGTGCCCTATTGTAGTATTATTTACTAGATGGATCGTAAGAATAATGATTAGTAACAAGTGACTGTGTCGAACACTCTTTTAAATTTCATCATCTTTCGTTGTCTTATCGTTATTTCTTTTATCCCCTTTCTATCCCCTCTTCTTATTTCTCTCCCCTAGTCATGATTCACCGAGCAATGCTATCCTTAGCAAGGTGGGGTCGTGACAGTAAGACATCGTTTGCTGAACAAATAATATTTTGGTAGCAATATAAGATATTAGTAGTATATTATTGATAATAAATAGTAAAATTTTTATATTTATAGATATAATAATTGATTGTATTGCTTTTGTAGTACTTTTTGATACATAAACATTTACCCAACTTGGTTCATTATTTGGTTGTTGTTTTCAAGAGTTTTTTTCTTTTATCATTGGTGTTATAACAAATTTAAATAGTAAAATTTTTAGATTTATAGATTTAATAAAAAGTATTTATAAAAAGTTATAACAAATTTAAATAGTAAAATTTAAATAGTAAAGTATTTATAAAAAGTTATAACAAATTTCATGATATTCTATATTGATGTTATACATTTATAGTCAAGTATTTATTGTAATAACACATTTTATGATATATTGAATATATATTATATTTAATCGGATGATGTACTTATGAGATATATTTTGTATTTTAGCATTTTGAATATGAAAGCAGAATTGTCAGTCGGTGGTAATGTAATGATTAGTTTGATTAGAAGTGTTTGTCATTAATGTTTTGTCGATTCGTCTTACGTCGGTCTTAGTAATTTTGAATTATATACTATATTTTACCGGAGTTATTATTTTAGTAGCTTTCATAGTGTAAATACAACAACATATTTATTTTTAATTATACAAATATAGTAACTAACAAAAGAGAGTAATATCGTAATAGTGAAATAAGGTATGTTGTTTCATAATACTACTTATTAAAAATAATGAAAACAATAATGTTTTCGTAGTAGTGAATATAAAAGGATAGATCTACTTGGAATATAAATTTAACAATTTCATACACACATACATCTGAATATTTTTATTTTTATATCATAAATTTTAGAGTAATAAAATCTAAACAAGTACTACTATGAATCAATTCATACAAATAGTACGATATGAGCAAGTAAAATACAATATTAATCTATACATGTAAATTATTACATACATACATGAATCTCAACATTCTATCATAAATTTTTAATTAATCAAAATTTAATTTAATATATGTTAATATTTGTAATGAATATCATGTTTTCTATAATAGTGTCATAAGCATAATACAAAACAGATATTAATTCATATGTACGTGCAAGTTAATCTTTTTGTATTATTATGAGATAATTCAAAAATTGATTTTAATTGATGAGTACATATTTGATATACATATTCATAAATATAATGTAATCGATAATTGCATCATAAATATAATTCAAAATAGATGTGAATTAACAAAGTCCATATTTGATTCTGTCACTGCGGATAGAGTATTTAAATCATAATCAATTAAAAATACATATTGTTTGTTCCACAAATCATAGTTTCTAAGATTCACTTACCTGATCAGCAATTCTTCAAAAGATTCCATTTGTCATAAGATTTTATTATTTATTTATCTAGCAATGTAATATCGTGTATTGAATTGAATTAATGCATTAATTATGTACTATTCATAAATATTGTTTGTCTTATTGATTTATTAAAAAATATCTATTCATAAATATTGTATTCTCAAATATTGTACTCCCTTTGTTTCGAATAATTTAGTAGTACCAAATTATGAATACATATTTGCATGTTGTATACAAAAGTTTTGGCACGGAATATCGTCAGCAACGCAACGCGCTGGGGATTCACTAGTACATATAAAAAGTAGAAACCCAAATGACGTGTTGAATTACAACTCACCTAACAATTCTAACTACAGTTGGGATATTGCTTTATTTTTTAAAACTTAATTAATTTAAAATAGGGCTTGAAGATGTTCAAATAAATAAGAAAACATAGGTATGACATAGGAGTATATAAATCTACGAATTTACTACTAGACCAATATGTTTTTTTATCTCATACATCAATAATATTGTTTGACAATGACTGAAATGAGATTTTTGTAATTTGTACCAAAAGTATTATACTAGTACTATACTCTACCGCTCTACTACTCCTTGTGTCCACAAGTAATAGTCTCATCAATAGATCACATGTATTTTAAAACAAAATTGAGTAATTAAGAAAATATTATTAAAGCATTATTAGTAAATAGAATAAAATAAATAATTTAATAACTAAGTTTTTAAAAAAATACTCTCTCCATCCCATAATAAAAGTCCAATTTTGCTATTTCGGTCAGTCCGACAATAAAAGTCTCATTTCACTTTGATCATAAATGTCACTTATTTCACTCACATTTTATTATAAAACTAATATATGTAACTAAGACCAAATAGGAGTACTATTGCGGGACGGAAGAGATATTTAATGTAAAAAAAAGTAGTTGGGGTGATACGAGCCATAACAAAGGGAGTATTAATAACAAATAGACATACATTGGAATTCGGCAGTTGAGAGTATTAATAACTTATTATTCATGTGTGTATTAACTTTTTATAGTATAGGTGGTGTGGCTCTCATTTTGAGCAGAGACATATATATAGAGAATGGCTGATTATGAGAGCTTACTGCAAAAGGATGTGTTCGTGGAGGGTTGCCCAGGCTGCGCGGTTGATCGCACCAAACGATTGCAGAGAGGCCTTCCTCTCAAGCAAATTCTCACCGTCTGGATCATTGTGCTCGCCTCTGGTAACTAAACCCTCACTCTCTCTGTTTATCGTATGCCTAATTGCTCGCGAGTAATGTTGTTTTTCTTAATTATCTACTGCATGTGAAACTCTCCATATAAGAAGCACATTTTTTGTGGTGATTCATCGTCATGTGTATTGTGTAGTACTTGTAAGGAGAGTGCGTGTGAGTGCACAAACTCAAATAATGTATTCTTTCCTCTTAAAGTGTTGAATTTAGGTTTATTTTAATTGCCTCCACCACTTCCTTGGTACTGAACCTTCTTTTCTCTGTTCCAGGTCTTATAATAGCATCTCTCTACCCATTCCTTTATTTCATGGTAAGCATTGCACTCTTTGGGATAATATAAGTTGTGTTCTAAGTTGAACAGTCGAATCGAGACCAATATAGGTAGTCCAGAAACTCGAGGGCATTTTAATTTGTGTCTCATCTCTCGCAGATAAGGGATTTTCACATTGCAGATACAGAAGAGGATATTGGGTACTATGCTGGTTTTGTGGGTAGGCCTGGCCAACCTCTTTTCTTCTTAATACTATTGTTAATTACCTTCCACTACTTATTCCTAACTTTATGAAGGTGCCTCCTACATGTTTGGAAGAGCTGTAAGTTCTACCTTGTGGGGAGTAATTGCTGATAGATATGGTCGGAAACCGGTCATAATTATAGGCTGTGCCTCAGTGTCAGTGATTGATTTCTTTACTTTAAGCTTCTTATCATTATGGGCATTCCAAATAATCAGGGGTTCATCTGTTTTGTTTTCAGGGTTGTATTCAATGGTCTGTTTGGCCTTAGTGTGAACTATTGGATGGCAATCATCACCAGGTTTCTTCTTGGTAGTATGAATGGCTTACTTGGACCAATAAGGGTATTTGCTGGCAATTTATATACATGCTAGTTGCTGTTCTTACTCATTTTTCCCTGTTGGATTCCTCATTTTATGGCGCCACTCTATGACCAGGCATATGCATGTGAAACAGTTCGTGATGAATACCATTCTTATGCATTGTCAGCGGTAAGCTGCTGTTGTATGCTTCATAGTAATTCATTGTGTGTACAATATAATATCTTAGTAGCTCTTCAGAAAGAGGGTCTGACATAATTACCTACTTTTGTTACTCATTTTCACATAGCCATTCCTGAGAACTCAAATTCAATTTTGCATAGGTTAGCACAGCATGGGGCGCCGGATTAGTTATTGGACCAGCGTTAGGAGGCTTTCTTGCTCAGGTACTAATATATACTATGTGGTTGAGTGTGAGTAGGAGAATTTCATCCTAAGTATGTTTCAGATAGTGCAATGGCCAAAGGTTGGATATGATTTTACCATTCTGTAACCATGAATTTGTAAACTGTATATAAGGCCAAGGGGAAAGTTCTACCAAGTCCCCTATAGATCATAAAATATAATCAAAGTTACCTAAGGGCCTATAAACTGTAGTTTGTTTTGTATTTATCTTTCGGCAGTCATATCTATAATTCTTCAATATTTTGTGAATGATTATATGTCTGTGTATATGTATGCGCGTGTCATCACCAACTTAACAGTTTTTTTTCCTTTGATTAAATATTGGAATTAGCCTGCTGACAAATTTCCTGGAATATTCACGTCAGATTCTTTTTGGGCGAGGTGCATATATTTTATTCCATCTCGTGTCTCTCTTAACCATTTCACCTTTAGATTCTGGTTTTATGAACTCTAATTCAATAACATTTTGATAGATTCCCATATTTCCTGCCCTGTCTGATGACCTCAATATTTGCGGCATTTGTAACTATCGCTTGTTTCTGGATCCCGGTATGTTTCTCCATATCTCTTGTTCATATATAGTCATAATTATTTTCATCAAGAATGTTTTGGTTTTCCAATGTCAATTTGATCTAATTAAGTTTTAAGAGATGCAGGAATCATTACACACACACATTTTAGAGAGTACATCTTCTGAAGGTTCTTGTCATACTTTGGAGGCTGCAACTCAACAGTCTGACATTAACAAAATGGAGGAAAATAAGGCTTCTAAGAAAAGCCTCTTTAAGAACTGGCCACTTATGTCATCCATAATAGTATATTGCATTTTCTCACTCAATGATATAGCTTACTCCGAGGTAAGTAACAATAAGTTCCTAACTTGCTTATAATCTTGGCAAGGTTAATTTTTTTTTTTACGAACACAGATATTCTCATTATGGGCCGAGAGCCCCCGAAGACTCGGAGGGCTTGGTTACTCAACCGAGGATGTTGGATCAGTTCTTTCAGTCTCAGGTATGGTTGAACAGTTCCTGCTAGAGTATCATATATGCCATCCTTTGTGTAGTTTTACACAGAACTAGGTCAAAGTATATTCTTTCGAAAAATTTCACTATGTCACTTTTTCATAAGCCTATGGACGAGATACTGATCCACACGATTACTTAGCTTTTGTGCAATAATATGTCATGCCTTAATATGTTTAGGGCCTTGGTAATGGTAGTTTTTCTCACTCACTCATGTCTGCTGGTAATATACTGCTCTCTCTAATTCAATTCTCACATATACAAATTTCAGGTTTAGGCCTTCTGGTCTTCCAATCTTCTTTGTATCCTATCGTGGAGAAAATCTTGGGCCCCATCATGGTTTCTCGAGTTCTAGGAGTATGGCCTTGGAACTAGACATATACTATATGATTTGAATATGATCTCCAAACATTATTTTGATGAGGTTTCTTTTCGAATGCAGATTGTTACAATTCCTCTCTTAACAAGTTATCACTACATAGCCATGCTTTCAGGGATCATACTATCCATAGTGTTAAATATTGCATCTCTGTTGAAGAATGTCCTATCGGTAAGTGATTAAATGCCTTCTTTTCCTTTTTACACCACAATTAGGGAGTGTAAGTTTAATGTTTTGAAGGCATATAATATTACTATAACTTATCTAGTTTTGTGATATAGTCATATATGCCATGTTCCTGTTTGCTACATGAGTTTGTTGATTCTTTACTGGCAGAGTAAATGTACATTGTGCATGCAAGTAGATCTAGTTGAAGCATATTCATCAATACAATGCTGCACCTAATAGATGCTTTTTTTTTTGTTTGAGCAGATCTCCATTGTGACAGGGCTCTTCATATTACAAAATAGAGCTGTGGTAATTCTCCAATCATTTTATAACTACTTGATATTTATAGAACTTTCATGATAATGCCTCTGATGTATGAGGTTATTCACCAAATAATGATCATAGGATCAAGACCAAAGAGGTGCAGCAAATGGTTTGGCCATGACCTTTATGTCACTTGCCAAAACTGTTGGTCCTTTAGGAGGAGGAGCACTGTGAGTTTCTATTCGGAGTCATGTTCATTTACCCTTTGAACTACATTAGATCGGGTTTGCACCCACAACTTCATAGTGCACCGATTGCCTTATACCTCATAAATACATATACATCTTGATAACTCTTCCTTGTTAATCTCAATGTGTGTAGGTTTTCTTGGACCGAAAAACGCCTAAGTGCTGATTTCCTTCCAGGTATGTGTGAATGAGTTTATTTGGAAAATGGCCAACCTGTAAGGTATTAATTTGGTGTACAAGTTATATGGCTGTGTTGTGATGATGCAGGAGACCAAATGGTGTTCTTCATCCTCAACATTATTGAGGCAATTGCAGTTTTGATGACATTCAAACCATTTCTGGTCGGACGACGAAATACTTGATTCAATGTTTCACTGTTTTCCTTTGCAACCAAAGCATATATTTGCATGAAGATTATCATGTTGTTGTAAGTTGTTACTAAAACTCTGATTCTTTTGTAATAGAAATGTCATGGAAAGTCTACGTATCTATGTAAAAATTGTACGTTACATTCATATTTTATGTTGCGAATGTTGATTTATTTAGCTTATTCATAGTTTGTAGTAGTATCTATCTTCATCGTTAATACTCCTATTTACTATATGTCTATTATAAAAACCATTGACAATACATCTCTTAGCCGGGTCCAAACATTCCAATTTTATAAAATTGGATATATAGTCTATGAATTAGTTATTGCGAAATTATGATTTTACACATCACAAGAGGACTATACTTGTAAATTATTATCCTATTCATTTAAAAGTGAGTAATAGTACTAGAAAACTTATAGACATCTTTGCCTGTTTTATTAATTTGATTATATGGAATACTAGTGAATAAATTATAAATAGACAACTACAATGTGAAATAAATAAGAAATGGATTCATCGATTTCAACTCTGAGTCTTGCTAGTTTTTAACCCTTCTCAAACAAAATGATACCGTTATTTTCTGGCCTCTCAAACAACAAATAAATTATTTTCCTCTCTAAGTCCAAATATTTGAAAATGATCCAACCCGAATTTCCATCCCACCGGCCGATATAACAGTTTGATTATGTCGTAATCTCGATATCTTGGTGCACGTCTCTTCAATATTAGTAGTATTATCTTTAATCGGAGATGATGAATATTTGGAGGAATGAACAAGATTGAAGAACACTTTCTTGAATTGAATTTCAGAGAGAGAATTACACAAATCGGGAGAATCGGAGAAAAATGAGCTAAGAGTAACTAATCCCCCTTTTAAACAACGTTCAAAGCTAACGGCTACTAACAACAAATCCTACGGCTAGGATTAACCTCCACAAATATTAAATTGTTTTAATTAAATAAATTAAATACTCCACGTTGAAGTTGGAGTTTGATTGACAATGATTGCAGGTTGAGTCAAAATTGAATTTGAGATTCATATATTAAATCACTTTGATTAATCGCACCATATTATCAAATAGTAACACATAACAGCCACTGAAGCAAGATGTCGGACTAAATTGCATAATTATTATTCTTGCCTGAAGAATAAATTCTGAATTTAAAATAAAGGGAACAGGATGAGGCATATAAATGTACTATAGTATTTTGTTTTATTCCGATCAAAAATAGTTCCCCGATCTATCGAATGGAGGGGAAGTGTACGATCAAAATGGTGAGAGAGAAGCAATAATTCTTAAGCTATGTTCTTTTGAATATCATCAAAAGACCATCATATTTTAAATGTATGAATCATAGGACAAAAATTGAAAATTTATAAATTAATATTCTAATTGACAAAAAATTATGATTAAATGTATAGGTTTGTGTTAAAATGACAATCCCTCTTAAAATGACACCGTGACACCGCTTATACAGCAATATTATAAACGCTACACAACAATATTACAAACACTATAGATTCTTTGTATAGTGTGTCGGATATTGTTGGACAAAGAAATATTCTTTGGTTAAAGACCCGGCCAATTCTTCTAGCCGTCTTTTTTGATTTTTTTTTGCCACGTGGCAGCTTTATTATTAGATTCACGTGTACAAATGATTGGTAGGAATGATGGTATGGTGTTATTTTAAGGGGTGGTGACACCCTAACATGCTCCTAAATGTATATTATCCATATATTTAAATATATTAGATTGTTATTCAATATTATTTTCTCCGTCCGCTATTTGATGTCTTATATTGTCAATTTGAGATATTTATCGTTGTATTTGTCATTTATAAGAAATTTACATTGCCATCGAAAATTGGTATACTATTAATAGTCCACGAGGAGAGGACCACGAAACAAAAAGAGTAAATCAAAATAGAAATGATTTGGAAATTTGGGGTAAGGGTAGTGGCACATCGTATTTGTCATTTATAAGAAATTTACATTGCCATCGAAAATTGATATACTATTAATAGTCCACGAGGACCACTAAACATAAGGTGTAAACGTCGATTTGTGTATATAGTTCCATTTTCATTACGTATACATCAACTCCATATCCAAACAAATTATACATATAAAAATACAACTCAAATGACGAGTTGAATTACAAATCACACAACAATTTTAAACACAGAGAGTATATTGTTTTATTTTTTAAAAGTTAATTAATTTGAAAGAGGAATGAAGATGTTCGAATAAGAAAACTTAGGTACTCCACGAGATATAAATCGGCAAATTAACTCTAACAGCATTAACTGAGAGATAAAAAAAGAAATACTTATATTTTTTTTATAAAAACTATATTTCTCTAGTGAAAAGAGAGTACTATTTAAGAAGATATTATAATTTCTTTAATTTTAATAAAGTACTACTCTTATTTACACAAAAGCTAAATATAAGATAAGTAGTTATTTTTTAGAGTAAAAATCAATTTTGGTCCTAAACATATGGCCGAAATACGAATTTGGTCAAAAACATTCACTTTTTGAAAAACGAGTCCTTAACAAATTAAATTCGTGTCAATTGGGTGCATTTTGACGGCTCGGTCAATTTTTGACGGTCAACCGTCGATTAGCGAAATTTTGACCCAATTAAGCCTAATCTCATATTATTAGTCATCTAATTACTTGCTAATTAAATTGTTTTTTAAGAGTTTTTTTAATTCCTTTTCCATTTCTAATTTAAAAATATTCCTTCACACTACACTCTAAATACTTGAAAATGAATCGACTCCCTCCCAACTCTCAAACTCTCTCTTCTATCTCTCTTTCTTCTTTCTCTCCACACAATCCACAAAAACCCTAAGTCCGATTCCGACCCAGAACGCCGTCGAAGCTGCCGATTTTATCTTGTTGGCCATGAGTTTTGTTCTACTAACGGACTTGTGAACGTCAAAGCAACGTGAGCCAAAAATAATAAAACAAGAGAAAAAAAATGAATTTGAAAAGCAGTGTCATTGCCAGATTTGCGATTAAATTATGTGGGCCAAAAATAATAAAGTAAGACAAATTTATAAAAGTGAAGAGAGATCAAAATATGTGAGCAAGTGAAGTAAGAGACAATAAATGTGTTGTTTTTGCTAAAAAAATGAAATAACTCATTTATAATGTAAGGAAATGAGTATAATTACTTTTATTTTATTTTTCATTTGTATATACCCCTACTTAAAACTGATATATTTTTTTAATTACTAGTATATGAATTTCTTGATTTATTCATAAATCTTAATTAGTCTGTTCATGTCCACAATCTTGAATGACACGTGATTTTAGGTGATGTAGTTGAGTATGATAAAGTATAGTAAAAAAAGTGATTGAATATTTTAATGAGAAAAGAGGAGAGAGGAATTTGTTTTCAAATATGAAAAGTAGACAATTCAAGTAGGACAAACTAAAAAGGAAATGTGGACATGTTTAGTGGAACGGAGGAAGTACTAGGAAGTTCAGATTAAAAGAAAGCCTGTTGTTGGCCTGTCTTGTTATTATATTTATTTTTCGAGATGGTCTGAGGTTAATCGTTTATGCAATTGCTTGGTGAGATTGTTTTATTCTTTGTCTGTTTGTTTTGTTTTTTTTGGATGTATGTAGTCTTTTTATATTAGTATGATTTGCATTTTTTTTTTGCTTGCTTATTGCATTATTGCATTATTGAGGATATTATTTGTAAAGTCTTGTGTTCACTTCTCCTAGGAATTGTATTTATGTGTTTTCTAGAGATACAAGTGATGCAGCGTCTAAAGGTGAATATTTGTTAGTTGTATTTTCTTTTTAAGGAATAAGTAGAGGTGCATACATGTTATGTGGCTAAACCATCGTATGATAATTCAAATACATCAGGCTCCGCAACCTATGGTTTCGTGTGAGTGTTGAATTTATATTTTTTTTGTCCCTTTGGTAGTGTCACCATCTCCCACGTGTCATTCTTTTCTATGGCTTTGATCTCTTCATCTATCGCGACTCGCCAATTTTCACTTGTTGTAGCTGCTTCAAAGCTAACTGGTTCACAATCAGCAAATAGGCAAAATAAGGTGAGATCTTCTAACCTTTCGGTGTCTTCATACACTCCATCTAAACTTCGTGTGCGTTCTGTGGCTCTTTCATTCAAGAAAGACGGTGGTGAGCCTCTGACAGCTAATGTAGGAGATGTAGGTGGAGTTGTTTGTTCTTGTTGCTCCTCTCCCGCTATTCGCTTGTTCTTTGATCTCCAAACGGAGGTATGAAGGTGAAGTCATATCCAAGCTGAAATATCATACTCCTTCTTCATCAAACTCCACGTCTCGGCTAATCATGGTTTTCTGCGAAGTTGGATCATATAACTTATAACCTTTAGTGTTAGAGTCGTACCCGATGAAGATGAATGGCTTGCTTTTGTCATCGAGTTTACCTCGTCTGGTCTGGTACATGTGCATAGGCTTTGCTCCCGAACACTCTTAAGTGGACGATCCCTGAATTTCTTCCACTCCAAGCTTCTTGAGGAGTCATTCCCCACACACTTTTTTGTTGGGGACCTGTTAGACAGGTACACGGTGCATGCCACTGCTTCTGCCCAAAGCTCTTTTGGCAAATTCTTCGTCTTTAGCATGCTTCGAGTCATCTCAATGATGGCCTTGTTCTTTCGTTCAGCCACTCCATTCTTCTGGGGGGGGGATCTTGGAACTGTTACCAGCCGTCGAATTCCGCTTTCTTTGCAAAATTCTAGAAACTCCCTGGATATGAATTCTCCACCTCGGTCGGTCCTCATTGCTTTGATTTCTAGACCACTTTCTTTCTCGACGGCAACCTTGAACTTCTTGAAGGCGTCAAATGCTTCTGATTTCTGCTTCAAGAAGTATGCCCGCGTTTTTCTTGAAAAATCATCAATGAAAAGTAGGAAATAATTATTTTTACCGGGGAGGTTGGCTTGATTGGTCCACATATGTCTGCATAGATTAACTCCAATGGCTTCTTGAGCTCTCGAACTTGACTCCTTATGGGAACGGCTTTCTAAAGTGCTTTCCAACCATGCATCCTTCACATAGTTGATCGGGTGCTTGATGGGCGGTAATTCTCGTACCATTTCTTTATTTGTTAGCAATTTTAAGCTACAAAAATTCAGTTGCCTAAATCGAAGATGTCATAGCCAAAACTTATCTTTATAACATGCTTGAAGACACTTTACCACATCATTTTGAATATTTAATAAAATATTTTATTCTTGGACATTGGCACCTTGGCGATTAAATCATTTTTGCCATCTCTTATTGAAAGGGTATAATCTTTTATGTGAATGTTATAACATTTCTCTAAGAATTCTCCAACACTCAATATATTGTTTCTTATATTGGGCACGTAATATACGTTAGAAATAAAATCACGAGCTCCATTCTTCAAACAAATTGGAATCTTGCATTTTCCTTTAACTGGAATTTTAGATTCATCACCAAAGGAGACATTACCACTTACTGATTCATCAAGCTCCACGAACATGCTCTTGTTCTCGCATATATGATTGCTCGCTCATGTGTCGAGGTACCATATATCATTTTTTCTTCCAGCTTCTACTTTATAAGCTAGAATAACACATCCATTTTCTTCATTTGTATTCTCCACGTAATTGGCTTTCTCTTCAACTTTTGATTTTGTGTCTCTGCACTCGGAAGCATAGTGCCCCATATCTATGACAATTATAACACTTTATTGAAGATTTATCGTACCTCGACTGTGGGGAGCTCCTTCCTCGTCCCATATTTGGAACTCCTTTCTTTCTTCATCATTTGCAAAATATCCTCGTCCACGCCCATGAGCATATCTCCGACCACGACCGCGATCTTGTCTTTGTCCGCGACCTCTTCCTTGTCGACCATCACCATTGCTCGAACTTTCTTCTTTCTCATTTGGACTTACTTGCAACTTTAAAAGTTGCTCCACAATTTCTTGTTTCTTCTTTTGTTTCTCCTCATATGCTTGTAAAGATCCCAACAAGTGCTTGATAGTAATTTCCTCCAAATCTTTTGTTTCTTCTATTGTAACTACCATGTGCTCAAAATTAGGGGTTAGAGAATGCAATATTTTCTTCGTGATTCTAATATCCTCCAATTTTTCACCATTTCTTTTCATTTGATTTGAAACCGCCAAGACTCTTGAAAAATAATCCGAAATTGATTCGGACTCTTTCATATGCAAAGACTCAAAAATTCCTCTTAAAGTTTGGAGACGTACATTCCTTACTCGCTCTGCACCAACACACGATATTTGGAGCTTCTTCCATGCTTCTTTAGCGGTGCTTGCACTCTAGATCTTCTCGAAATTGTCGGTCTCGTCTTGCGGCTCCTCGTAGCCACTCTCCACGATCTTCCAAACGTCGTGGGCTCCCAATAATACTTTCATCTAAATACTCCGATTATCGAAACTGCTCTTATTGAGCATGAGGACATGGAACGACGACAAGTTAATCATATTACATGTAGGAACTTATGGCTCTGGTACCACTTTGCTAGAATATAAAAGATATATGTTGAAGGAGTACTTTAGTTTGGAGAAAATATTTGAGAGGAGAATGGGTGGAATAGGTGGTAAATGATTTAAGAGAGGTTGGTTATGTGGGAAAGCAAAGGAACACTTTTATTCTCAAACTTTCTCATTCTCAACTTATACAAAATGTTACTCCCTCCGTCCCTCTGTAGTAGAGACGTTTCTTTTCGGCACGAGATATTGATGAAATTGTGTAAAAGTGAGTTAAGTTAAGGAAGGATAAAGTAGGAAAGGAAAAAGGTAGAGAGATGGAGAGAGAATAAAATAAGAGAGAGTAGAGTAATAGAGAAGAAAAGTTGGTGTTTTTTTACCAAAAATAGGAAATGACTCGGCTACAGTGGGACAACCAAAAAATGAATACGACTCAGCTATAGAGGAACGGTAGGAGTACAACTTACCCATATTTATAGGCATTCACTTCCTATTCTAGATACATCTACTTAATACTTTTATATTCTAAATATCTAGATTTTTATCTATAAAAGTCTAGATAAAAATCTAGATATTTCTTAAATAATATCTATAATGTAGACTATATTTCTACTAAAATATCTAGATATTCTACTACTTAATTCTAGAGAATTCTAAATAATATCTAGATATTTATCAAATCTAGATAATTCTACTAAAAAAATCAAGTTTATTTATTTTTTATTCCAACAGTACTGTCTTCCGTCGGATTAACATCAACAAATATATGAGTATTGCAACCTCCAGATTATCAGGATAGCAAACTACTGATCGGTATCATCACGGGGAGTACTGGTGTCAGCAGAATGAGGAGTAATCTCACCTTTACCCCTCTCATAATCACGATCTGCATTTATTAGCAGATAAAGTCTTAAACAAGGCAGAAGATAAAACATACTCCTTCCGTCCTCGATTAAGAGTCACACTTTGACCGGGCATGAGTTTTAAGAAACGTAAAGAAAAGTTAGTTGAAAAAGTTAGTGGAATGTGTGATTCATTTTTTTATATTGATTTTATAATAAAATGTGAGTGAATTGAGTTAGTGGAATGTGAGACCTACTTACTATTTATGGTAAAAATTAAGTATGACTCTTAATTGGGGACGGGCCGAAATGAAAAAATGTGACTCTTAATCGGGGACGGAGGGAGTAAATAACAAACAATCCAGCTAGCGACGGATCTACGTGGGAACAAGGGGGTACGAGTGTACCCCCAAATTTTTTTCGGATAACCTTCTGTTGGGAGCTCTCGGTGCTTTAAGTGGAAGGAAATGGCCGCCAATTTGTTTTTTCCAGAGAAGTGGGAGTGGAGAGAGAGTTAATTGGAATGTAGATTTTACATTTGGCATATATGTGTGGGGACCACTTTTATATCTACTTTTACTTTTCGTATTTAAAATGACAATCTGTTTTTTTTTTTTCTCATTTTAAGTGTGTTAGTTTATTATACTATTAGTTTCTTGTATAATTGTTTGTATTTATGATTTATTTCAGTATTTATATTTCATTAATATCTTAGCAGCTTTTATTTATGTTTTTATAATGGTATTAATATTTTAATAGCTCTATTCGGATATGACAATATATTTGCATCGGTAATAATATAAATATGCAATACTAATATTAATTTCAAAATTCATTTGATTTTTGTATTTTCATTATTACTTGCCATGAAAATTTGGCTCAAATGGATTTAGTCGTTGCCTATGAGCCTACGATTGCTCGGACTTCGATGCTTCAATTCATTATAATTGTTTATCGCACCCCCGAACTCAAAATCCTGGATCCGCCACTGAATCCAGCATTATCTATCTATTACAAAGTAGAATCTATCCAAATAAATAAGGCAGAAGATAAAACATAAATAACGAGCACACGACTGAGATCCAGCATTATCTATCTAATACAGAGTAGAATCTACCCAAACATAAATAATCGAGTACACTAAAATTACTCAAATAGGTTTCGATCAGTGCTAGCATTATCACATGGACGACGATAATGTTGTGCGAATGCGTTATAAGTAAGTTCAATAGGATTTGGCATCGCATGAACAGAAGCTATGCAAGGATGATCACGAACAAAGGTGATTAAAGGATGATAGGAATCCATGATATTTTTCCATTTATCAGGAGTAGTTTGCAAAATCAAGCTTATTAGCCAAGCAATTTTTACAAATGGTGAAAAGTAGGTTGCAATGTGATACGAGCCTTCATTAAGTTTAGATATATTAAGGATTTACATATCTTTTTATATATTTATTTATGGTTTATTAAGTAGGTATTCTAGTATTATAAATAGAATAGATGGAACTCCCTCCGTCCACGAATAGGAGTTCCGTTTTTTCATTTTAATCCTTCCATGAATAGGAGTCCCGGTTCATAATTACTATAAATGGTGAAAAGGCCCCACATTCTATTAACTCATTCCACTCACATATCATTTAAAACTAATATGTACAAGTGGAACTCCTATTCCACTAACTTTCTTCCACCCACTTTTCTTAACATTTCTTGAAACCAGTGCCGGGAAGAAATGAGATTTATATTTATGGACGGAGGGAGTATCATTTTATTCATTCGATCAATTAATGAAATCATTATCGTTTACCCTCCTGTGGTGTATCAGGAAATCCTAATTATTCATCGCTGCTGACGAGATTGAATCTCGCGCTCAGCTCTATCTCCGATGAATATCTCCAGAGATTCACCGGCGACCCAAGTTCTTGGGGCGTCGGATTAATCGACGGATTGTTATCTGTTAGCTAGTTAAGGGAAGGATGCCCTTAACACAATAGCACTTAGCTCTAGATCATTTGTTGAAGGAGGATTAGGTGTTGCCTTTGGCACTCCTTGGGAAAGAGTAGCTGCTACCAGAAATGTTGCATAACCGATATAGAAAGAGACAATGAAAATCGCCACACAATTCAAAAATCTCCTCGGAAGAACGAACACGATCCATATAGCCGCTAGGAGCAAATGGAGCGTATACACAGAGTCCTCGGTGAGCACACGATGGTAGTGATAAGAAAAACCTTAAAGAGGCAGGGTAAGAGGATGATCTGTTGAAATAGATGCAAGAAGAGAGCGAAAGATGATTTGCAAATGAAATAGAAGGGGAGAGAGCAATATAGGACAATCTCGACTTGTAAACAAGCGACATTTTGAGCTTATATAGTGTTCGCCGAAGACGAGCCAGGAGATTTTCACATAGCTGGGGAGATTTAACGGTGGTATTGAGAGGAGAGGTGTCGAGAAAGGGGAAAATAGAGAGAGGGTAGATATTAAATAGAGAATGTTGAGATATGTTGAGATTTAAAAAAATATATTCAGTTATAATAAATAAAATAAAAAAGATATGAAGATAAAAAATTGAAGATTATACTAAATTATAAGATACATGAATAATAGCAACTATAATAAGATACATTAAACCATTTTTGGTTGAACAACGAAATAGTTGATTCAAAGTTTCATAGTAATTCTTTATAATCCATTAATTACTTCCAAGCAACGGTGGATCCATGAATTGATAATCGTGGAGTCGGATCGGACAAGACAACAAAAAAAGATTTCCAAATCGAACAAAATTTAATACATTTATAATTTGTGAAAAGAAACAATAATTACTCAAACAGAACTTAGAAGCAAAACTATGAACAAAAAATTCATAAGTCGTGAAACACTTTTTTGTACACAACATTAACAGTAAACAACAGTTAAATTCATTAGTATTACATGCTTCGGACAAAAAATTCATAAGTTCTTAAACACTTGTTTGCAAACAAAATTAATAGTGGAAACGACTATCAATTTCATTTTTACAAACTAAAATCTTTAAATCTTCACTATCATTTTTACAAACTAAAATCTTTAAATCTTCACTACTTATAACTCTTGATACAACAACATAAAGTTGTCCATGACTAAAGACATGTTTTCTAAAAAACAATCCAACACGAGAAAGTGATTGAATTATGTTCATCAAGAACAACCCCACTTATAATTATGAGTGTCTCAACAGATCCACTCAAAGTAGCTGCATTGAAAAAAATTATAATTATGGCCCAAAAAATTCTACAACTATTTAAGCCCAAACATATTATCCCAATTATACTTCAATCAGATTATGGATTGCATGTTCAAAAAGTGGTCATTAATTGTATTCAATAGGTAATGAATTGCATGTTCAAAAGTGGTCATTAATTGTTTAAAAAATAGACTAAGAAAATTCTATTGTCATGTTTGTCGAAAATTATGGCTTTCAAAGAACAATTAACTATAGAGGAAGAGATCTGTGAAAATCATAGTGAATTAGATGATATACAAACTATACTAAACTATTTGATTTTGGTTTTAAGCATTGACAATGCTGGCATTGTTTGACATTTTCTCTTGACGTTATCTGTCACCTGTTGACGGTCCAAATAATAGTTTGGAGTTTGTATAATATATAGAGTTTGCATTTGATTACATCCCACAATTAATTTTTTTTTTAATTGAATTTCTCTCGGTCTTTTTTTACGAGAAAATGATTTGGGAAACTTTTTTTAAAGAAATCTACTCTTGTTGAAGGTGGGAGTGCGAGTTTAATGTTTTGAAGGTATAGAACATATAACACCATTCCTTCTCTAGTTTTGTGACATAGTCGTGTATGCCCTGTTCCTGTTTGCTACATGAGTTCATATTGTAAGTTGTAACCAAAATTCTGATTCTTTTGTAATAGAAATATCATGGAAAGTCTATGTATCTATGCAAAAGTTGTACGTTAAATTCATATTTTATGTTGCGAATGTTGATATATTTAGCTTATTCATTGTTTGTTTATTTTCATCAATAACAAATAATACTGCTACTAACTAGTATTATAAAACCATCCACAACACCATTCCAGTTTTATGAAATTGGATATATAGTATCATTAGTTATTGCGAAATTATGATTTTACACATCACAAGAGGACTATACTTGTAAGTTATTATCCTATTTATTTAATTTGAGTCCAAAATTGAGTCATTCTCAAATAAATGGTCACAGTCCTCGTAAAATTTGAGACTACAAAAATTCAAGCGGCTAGGTTAGTAACTAGAAAACTCACAAGACATCTTTGCCTATTTTAATAATTTGATTTTATGGAATACTAGTGCATAAAATATAAATAAAAAACTTAAATCTGCAATAAATAAGAAATGGTTTCAGCGATTTCAATTTTCAACTCAATTCCTATATTTCTTAACCTGCTTCATATCTCACAAACGATAAATAGTATTCCATATGTCTCAAGGTAATAGATATTTCTTTTGGGCTAGTGATTTAAGAAATTAATATATTAAAGTAAAGAGATTAAAGTAAAAGATAAATAAATTATAAAAGAGAAAGAGAGAGTAAAATATTAGAGTGAAAAAAACTTTTGCCAAATAAAGACAACCCAAAAAGCAATACTACAATTCAACTACTTTGGGACAGAAAGAGTATGAAATATACATCATTTTCTCCTCTTAGTCCCAATTAAGTTCGAATATTTAAAAATCATTATATTAAAAATAGGGAAAAGATATTCGTACATAATTTCTACGTACATAATGCCCTTAATTAATTAATTGGACCGAATCGGTTTTATTATTATTTATATTATTTACGTACTAAATTATCCCTATTATATTTTAATAGTAAAAGTATTAATCTTGATATAAATCTCCAAGATCTCCATATCTAAATACTCCTATTCATACTCATCGATTATATGAATTTTCATCAAATTAAATTACATATTACAACCTTGATATTTCTAGGTGAATTAGTAATTATATTTCTGATTAAATTTCTTATTCCTACTCCATCAAATTAAATCAATCCAATTCTAAATCCTTTATTCATACTCTATCGATTAAAACTTGAAATATGCATATTTAGTCCTAAAACAAACATAAATCTTGATATATAAATATCTCTACATCTAATACTCCTACTTTTATTAGAGTGCCGCTGATTTTTGTGATAAAATGAATAATCCTACTCCATAATTAGAGATAGCAAAAACTTGAACAACATCCATGGCTAAATAAGTATATTGTTTGAATTTTAAGAATTTTATAATTTTAATTTCTTATTTTCTAAAATTTAATTTCTTTAAATTCTAATATCTTGAACGTTACAGTCAAACCTCGATAAAAAAAATTACATGTTCTTATCTTATCTATTTCATATTTTAAATATATTCAAATAATATTTTCTCTTTTTCTTTATACAATACTACCTTTATCCAATAGAAATAAGCCGCATTTCCTTTTTCGTCTGCTCCACTAAAACATGCAATGAATTAAAATTTGATATATGGTGTAATATTACTAATTGAGTTTAATGTTTACAGATTTGAAAGTCTTTAAAGATTTGTAACTGATATTTTCTATTTATCTTTATAGAATATTAGATTTATTAGCTCAAATAATTATAACATGCAACAATTAAAATTGAATATATGATATATGAAATACTCATTAAGTTTACAGTTTTGATATTAAGAATTTCATAATTTCAATATTATCCTTTACTTTCTAAAATTTTTGTAGTTTCTTTCAATTCTTAATTTTTGGAATGTTAATTTTTGGAATATTTTCTTAACTCATCTATTTAATATTTTAAAGATATATAATTAATATTTTTTTAGAAAATATTATAGTCCTTGTTAGCTCAATTCTTTACTTTATTAAATTTTAATTTCTATAAATTCATAATTTCAGGAACATTACAATTGAACATTGATAAAAAAAAAACATCTTGATGCATATCTAGAAGACAAGACTTGGAAGCCAAGAAAATTATATTTTAGGTTTTATTTATTTCATAGTTAATAGAATTAGTAGATGGAAAAATATTGGGCGTAACTGTTTTTCCTTCGACCAAATTAGGTTTTCTTATTTTGTTTATTTTCCTTTTAGTTTTGTTTTTCATAAATTTAGGTTTTCCCTTTGCCTATATAAAGGCCTCTCATTATAGAACTCAAAAGACAGACTTTGATATTAATTTTACATTGAGTTTTTATACTCTAAAGTTTTCAATTGATTTGAGTTCTTTATCTACCAGTTCAGTTATTCTCATGCGTTTCTGCATCAGTCTGTATCATTTCATATGCATCACATCTTCTTAATTGATCTGTTTAATATTTTGTAGCTATATGGCTAATGTTTTTTTGCTTTATAAAATAGAGTGAATTACATAAATGGTACTTGATCTTTCACTTTCGCACGCAAATGGTACCTGATATTTATTTTATATTGTTTTTGGTACCCAGTGACAAAAATAACCCTAGGTACCAAACATGTGAATTTTTTTGTTATAGAAGATATTTTTGGAAATTTCCATCAAATAGTACCAAACATGTGATTATTTTTTTCTTCCTTTCTTATTTCCTTTTTTCTTCTTTAGTTTCTTCTTCTTTCTTTTTTCTTCATTTTCTTCTTCACTTTTAGTATTTTATCTGCCGTTCTTCTTTCCTTTTCTCTTTAGTTTATGTTTCCTCTTTTTTCTTTTCTCTTATTTTTCTTCTTTCTTTTTAGTGTTTTATATATACATCTAATTGCATTCATAATATAAATAAAAAACAAAACACCTAACTAATTAATTATTTAAAATAATTAAATCAATTAAACGTTTTTTATTGAATTATTTGATACTCGTTTTAGGGTTGAAGCACCTAATTAAAAATATTCCACTCTTAATATCAGTATGAATACAATTCACAATTTTAAATTTTTATTAAGATTATATTGATTAGTTATTAATTTAATGTAAATAATAATATTATATAATATTGTGTAATTCATAATTTAATTATACTATAATTATTTATTAATTATAACTAGTTTTTAGTATCTTACTAATAATATTATTACAATAATTAAATATAATTATAACTATAATTATAATTAGGTATATTTGAATGATATTAAAAAATAAATTAATTATTAATTTATAACATCAAAATAATAATATTAATATTGATTAATAATAATAGTATAAAGAGTGAGAAGAATGAGAGAAGATATTATAATATCACTTTTGGTACTTAGTCTTGGTTTATTCACTATATCATGCAACAAATTAAAATCTTATACTTATATTCCGTATGATATATTAATATAGATTGAGTTTGCAATTTTCTTTTTAATTATTCAGATTCCAAAATTATAATTTATTTAATTTCGTAAATTTTAGAACATTACATCAAGCTCGATGAAAAAATAATCACATTTATTAACCCACTTATTTAATATTTTAAAGCTATATAGTTAAAAAAAAATTTATAAAATATTAAAATTTATTTCTCAATTTACTGTATAATACAAGAAATTTTAATTTGATCTACAATGTATTAATACTAATTAAGTATGCAGTTTTTATTTACGATTTTTCTTATTTTTTATATTCATATATACGTTCCAACATTTTAATTATTTTTAGAACATTACTACTCGATCAAAAAATAATCACATGTTCTTATTTAACATAATAAAGTTATATAATTATTATTTTTTCATTTTTACAAATATTATAATTGCTAACTTTAAAAAAATGTCTGATAGATTTTATGATTCTCTATACTCTTAATTAATTCGTTGATATATGATATATTAAAATAATCCCAAATGATAAAAGTGAATTCATCCAATTATTTTTCTATTAAAAATAATGTATTGTTTTTAAAATTTTTGAAAAGTTATACTCGAATCTCGATCAAAAAAGTAACTGTATGCTCCAAACTTATTTATTTTTAATATTTTAAAGCTATATAATTATATTTTATTTAAAAATATTAGAGATCCTAAATAAAAAATAATACATGTAATAAAAGCGAAGAAAGAAAACACAAAAATAAAGAGTATAATTTTAAAATTTAATTTACTTATATTTTATGACTTCTTAACACAATTAACTTTATTAATACCCCAAATATTTATTGATTAATCACGCATATATTCGTTATTGGGATAATAAAAAGTTTGAAAGTGAGCTATAATATTAAAATTAAAATTAAATTTAGTGGTGTGTGAGTGAAAAAATCAATTTACATAAATATAATAGTGATCATAATTGTATGCATACAAAACATTAATTTATTAATAAAGAATTATGAACAATAATTTATACCACACCAAAAAGTTTTTATGCGTCCAACTCAAAATATATTTCCATATTTTAAGATATTATTCGAAATTATACTTTTGAATTGCTAAGCATATTATATTGTTGAATGAATATATATATATATATATATATATATATAGGGATGGGGGAGTGTTATATTGCTAACTCATAATTTAATTGCTAACTAAATAATAGCCATTAGATATTCAAATTAAGGGCTTAGATCATTAATTCCTAAATGTCAATACGATCAACGAAAAACGTCAATAAGGCCATAGAATTAATTCCAAAAAATATCAATAAGGGTATTAATGTCAATTAACTACGTGTTTAGTTATAACTAACTTTTAAAAGAAATCCAAAAACTTTAAATTCATATAACATATATCAAATTAAAGATAGTTTCATAAGGATTCCAACGATATCCTACATGTATATGTTCCGACGTCAAAATTTGAAAAAAAATTCGAAAATTTTTGATTTTTTCGTACAAGCAGTAATGTCAACATACTATATAAAATATGTCAACATAATACATGTAGAATGTCAATATAAGCAATGGGTTAACATTCTTAAAGCATTGTGTTGACATTCTCAAAGCATTGTGTTGATATTTTTGAAATACTATATTGACATTTTCATCCAAAACCCTAATTTGGAGGGTTTTTTTAATCTTTTTTTATTTTATTAATAAAAACGAAAATTACACGTGGCAAATTGTAGACCACGCGTTTTCTAAAATCCTATGACCTAAAATTAGTTGTAGTTAGCAATTAAATGATGAGTTAGCAATTGATCACTCCCCTATATGTATTCACATTAATGTACTATAAAATAAAATTTTATCAATATCAATATAAGGGGAGTGTTATATTGCTAACTCAATACTTAATTGCTAACTACAACTCAATAATAGCCATTAGATATTCAAATTAAAGGCCTAGATCACTAACCACAAAATGTCAATACGATAAAAAAAAACGTCAATAAGGCTATATGATTAGTTTCAATTAAAATCAATAGGGGTATTAATGTCAAGTTAGTTATAACTAACTTTTAAAAGAAATCCCAAAACTTTAAATTCATATAACATATATCAAATTAAAGATAATTTTATAAGGATTCCAACATAAACTACATGCATATGTTCCGACGTCAAAATTGAAAAAAAATTGAATTTTTTTTTTGAATTTTCGTATTTTTGACGAACAGATTTATGTCAATACACCTTACATAATATGTCAATATTATACTTGTAATATGTAAATATGAAATTGTGTTGACATTATTATGTCTTCGTGTTGATGTATTTCATACACTGTATTGACATTGTATTTCTAAACCCTAAATTTGATAGTTGTTATTATCTTTTTAGTATTAAAAAATAAAAACGAAATTACACCTGGCAAATTGTAGACCACAAGATTTCTAAAATCTTATGGTCTTAAATTAGATGTAGTTAGCAACTAAGGGATGAGTTAGCAATTGATCACTCCCATCAATATAATATCTAGTTGAGTATCTTCAAAACTTGCGGCAAAACTTCAAAATTTAAAAAATTGCGGCAATAATAAAGGGTCAAATTCAATATATGAAGATAGGAAAAAAGTTTTATGCGCCAAACTAGTTTATGGTGATTACAAGTGATAATGAATTTTAGAATAAAGAAAAAAGAGAAATTAAATATGGAAGAGAGGGGAGAAAAAATTCATACACGTAAATATCTTCAAATAGAAGAGAGTGGGCGAGTTGAAAAGAAATTGATATAACTGTGAACTCTAAAAATGTGGAGGAGAGAGAGGAGAGAGGAGGAGGAAGAGGAGAAAAATACACGATTTCTTAGCATATATATTTTCTGTAAGGATAAATGTGTAATACATTAATTTATTTTAAAGGTCCTGCAAAATCATGAACCGGGTGCAGGGTATAAGGTGAAATACCTAAAATAACCAATTATGTACGTAGAATCTATGTACATTTATCATTTTCTCTTAAAAATATTATAATCCGGTCCAACCGGCCTTGATTATGTTATGTCGCGTTATAACGATATTTCGGTTACCTCTCTTCAATATTAAATTGTTTTAATTAAATAAAGCATACCGGGTTGGAATTATGTTCATTTAAAATAGACTTGTAGATTGACAATGATTGCAGGTAGAATCAAAATTGAATTTGAGATTCATATAAAAAATCAACGGCTAGTTTAGTTTGTCAAATATTGCACGCCTCAATGTTTATTAAATCAGTTTAATTAATTAGCAAATACTAGTACAAAATCAGGCACCGTAGCAAGATGTCTGACTAAAATGCATAATTATCCATTATATTTACTCCGTCTGCCATTTAATATCTTATATTATCAACTTAAAATATTTATCATTATATATCTTATTTCAATTTTACTATTATTAGTAAATAAACATCATATTTCATTAACTCACTACTCACTCTTACTTATACTACTACTATTCAAACTCACTACTCACTCTTACTTATACTACTACTATTCAAACTCACTACTCACTCTTACTTATACTACTACTATTCAAACTTTATGGTTCGAAGGAGTGTAGGAGTATTTTATAAAAATAGAAATGATTTGGAATTTTGGGGCAAGGGAGTACAATCGTATTTGTCATTTATCAAGTACTCCATATCCAAACAAATTTTACACGTCGAGTTGTAAGTATATTTCCATTTTCATTACGTATACATCAACTCCATATCCAAACAAATTTTACATATTAACTCAAATGACGAGTTGAATTACAAATCACATAACACTTTTACAATCAGTAAGTACATTTTTTTTTTTAAAGTTAATTAATTTGAAAGAGGGCATGGAGATGTTCGATTAAGAAAACTTAGGTATGAGATATAAATCTGCAAATTAACTCCAACAGCATTAACTGAAGATATCAATAGAAAATATACATTTTCAGTTTATCTATTTTCCTTGGAGAATTCTGTTAATAATGTTATCAGGATATCAACATCGAGGTGAATGATCAACATTAAAATTATTTGCTTAAGAGAGATTTTTGTAATTCGTATATTCCATGTGTCCACGATCAATAGTCTTTATTAATGCATAATGTGAATTTCAAAACCAAATTGGAAATTGTAATAGTACATTAATAAGAAAAAGTTATTGAAGGTGAAAAGTGAGACTTATGGAGTATAAGATTAATTTTTATAGAAGCTTAAAAATGAAAAAAAAATATGAGAATTAGAATAAAATAAATAATTAAAATAAAAATAAAAATTAAAGTACTCAGTATGTAGATGTTTGGTTATTGATTCAATTATAATAAAACGACAAAGAGGAGTTATGATTGATAGTACTTGATAGTCTCACGACAAATGGAGTAGTAAATATAGGTGCTCAGCAATGCAATGGGGGTATTATTCACGTGCTTCGCATGTGTATGTATTAAGCGTGTATATATAGCTGCTGTGGCTCTCATTTTGAGCAGAGTGAGAGTGAGAGAGAGATAGGGAATGGCTGCGGTTGAAAATTCGGAGAGCTTACTGCAAAAGGATGACTTCGTGGAGGGTTGCCCAGGCTGCGCGGTTGATCGCACCAAACAATTGCAGAGAGGCCTTCCTCTCAAGCAAATTCTCACTGTCTGGATCATCGTGCTCGCCACTGGTAACTAAACCCTTGCTTAATCGCACAGACCTTCGCGATTCTTGTTTTTCTTAATTATCTATTTCATTTTTTGTTATTTAATTTATTTGACGCATCTACTTGTGTTAATTCATCGTCATGAGTACTAGTTTGAATCAAGGAGAGTGCAGAAACTCAAACATTTGCTGTGGAATGATGGAAACTTTCCTTTTCAAGTGTTGTTTTCGAATAACGAATTTAGCTTCATTTAATTGCTTTAGCTGCATATCATATGCCACCTCCATCACTTAGTACTGAACCTTCTATTTTCTGTTCCAGCTCTAACAATATCATCTCTCTACCCCTTCCTTTACTTCATGGTAAGCATTTAACTCCGTTTTCATCATCTGTTTATTTTGGGATAATATTCGTTGTTGTCCAAGTTGGACAGTTGAAAGTATATTAAAGTTTTTTGGTAAGTCGAGACAGTCATTAACTGAAGAAAGTTACCAATATGGCATTACATAAGGATTCTAGAAAACTTGAGGGCATTTTAAATTGTGAATCGTTTCTCCTTTGTGTCTGTTGCAGATAAGGGATTTTCACATTGCAGATAGAGAAGAGGATATTGGTTATTATGCTGGTTTTGTGGGTAGGCCAACCTCTTTTCTTCTTAATATTCTTTGTAACCTTCCTCTACTTATTCCTCACTTTATGAAGGGTCCTCATACATGTTTGGAAGAGCTTTAAGTTCTACCTTATGGGGAGCAATTGCTGATAGATATGGTCGGAAACCGGTCATAATCATAGGCTGTATCGCAGTGTCAGTGATTGATTTCTTTACTTTAACTCTTTAAGCTTTGTATCAATCTGGGCATCCAAATAATAAGGAGGTTATCTGTTTTCAGGGTGGTGTTCAATGGTCTGTTTGGCCTTAGTGTGAACTATTGGATGGCCATCATCACGAGGTCTCTTCTTGGAATTATGAATGGCTTACTTGGACCAATAAAGGTATTTAGTAGCAATTTATACATGCTAGTTTTTGTTGTTGTTCTTACTCATTTTCCCCGTTGGATTCCTCATTTTATGGCTCCACTCTATGACCAGGCATATGCATGTGAAACAGTTCGTGATGAATACCAGTCTTATGCATTGTCAGCGGTAAGCTTTTGTTGTATGTTTCTTTAGAAAGATCTTAAGAGGGTCTGAAGTAATGACCTAATTGTGTTTCTCAATTTATTCGTTTTCGCATAGCCATTCCTGAGAACTCAAATTCAATCTTCTATAGGTTAGCACAGCATGGGGTACTGGATTAGTTGTTGGACCAGCATTAGGAGGCTTTCTTGCTCAGGTACTAATATATCCGTCTGTGTTTGTGTGTGAGTAAATGAATTTCATCCTAAGTATGACTTATAGTGCAACGGCCAAAGGTTGGATATTATTTTACCATTCTGTAGCCATCTTGAATTTGTAAACTGTATATAAGGCCAAGGGGGAAGTTCTACCTACTCCACTACAGATCATAAAATATAATCAAAATTACCTAAGGGCCTATAAACTGTAGTCTGTTTTGTGTATTTTCTTTTGGCACTCATTGGGGACATATCTATAATTCTTCAATTTTTTTCTGAATGACTATATGTCTAAGTGTGTATATGTATGTGTATGTGTATGTGTATGTGTATGTGTATGTGTATGTGTATGTGTATGTGTGCGTGTGCGTGTGCGTGTCATCACCAATTTAACAGTTTTTTTCCCTTTTGATTAAATATTGGTCTTAGCCTGCTGACAAATTCCCTGGAATATTCACGTCCAATTCTTTTTGGGCGAGGTGTGTTAGCTATACTCCATCTCATGTCTCTCTTAACCATTTCACTTTTAGATTCTGGTTTTATGAACTCTAACTCAATAACCTTTTGAATTTTGATAGATTCCCATATTTCCTGCCCTGTCTGATGACCTCGATATTTGCGGCATTTGTAACCATCGTTTGTTTCTGGATCCCGGTACGTTTCTCCATCTCTTGTTCTATTTACTTCCTGAAGCTTAATCCAAGTTTTAAAGTGAGTATATTCTGAAAATCCACAAAAGATTAAATGAATGGAGACAAGAGAGTCGTGTGAAGAGAAATCAATAGACACATTAGGCTGTTGGACTATGTGCATGTGATTCCAAAGAGCAATTGATATGTTGCATATCTCTTGCTACTATATAATTATTTTAAAAAATTGTATTGATTTTCCAATGTCAATTTGATCTAATGAAGTTTTAAGAGATGCAGGAATCACTACACACGCACATTTTAGAGAGTCCATCGTCTGAAGGTTCTTATGATACTTTGGAGGCCGCAACTCAACAGTCTGACATTAACAAGATGGAGGAAAAGAAGACTTCAAAGAAAAGCCTCTTTAAGAACTGGCCACTCATGTCATCCATAATAGTATATTGCACTTTCTCACTCCATGATATGGCTTACTCCGAGGTAAGTAATAATAGATGGTTTTAACTTCTTAAGTTCCTAACTTGCTTACAATCACAATGGTTCACTTCTATTCGCACGCAGATATTCTCATTATGGGCTGAGAGCCCCCGAAGACTTGGAGGGCTTGGTTACTCAACCGAGGATGTTGGAACAGTTCTTTCAATCTCAGGTATGGTTAAATGGTTCCTGCTAATAATATAACATATATACATAGAAGTAGGTTAAAGTATATTCTTTCATGACATATTTCACTGTCACTTTTTCATAAGCCTATGGACGAGACGAGATACTGTTCCACATGATTACTTAGCTTTTGTGCAATAATATGTCATGTCTTATTATGTTTACCGCCTTGGTAATGGTAGTTTTCCTCACTCACTCATGTCTTCTGGTAATATACTTCTCTTTCTAATACAATTCTCACTTTTACAAATTTCAGGTTTAGGCCTTCTGGTCTTCCAATCTTCTTTGTATCCTATCGTGGAGAAAATCTTGGGCCCCATCATGGTTTCTCGAGTTCTAGGAGTATGGCCTTGGAACTAGACATATACTATATGATGCGAATATGAACTCCAGACATTCTTTTGTTGAGGTTTCTTTTTTTGAATGCAGATTGTTTCAATTCCTCTCTTAACAAGTTATCACTACATAGCCATGCTATCAGGGATCACACTATCTATAGTGTTAAATATTGCATCTCTGTTGAAGAATGTCCTATCGGTAAGTGATTACACGGCTTCTTTTCCTTTTTACACCACAATGAGGGAGTGTAAGTTTAATGTTTTGAAGGTATAGAATATGGGACGTGTCTCTATAACATTATACATTCTCTAGTTTTGCGACAATCGTATATGTCTTATCGTTAATAGAATCTAGTGGAAGCATATTCATCAATACAATGCTGCACCTAATAGAATCTTTTTTTTTTAGCAGATCTCCATTGTGACAGGGCTCTTCATATTACAAAATAGAGCTGTGGTAATTCTCCAATCGTTTCATACATAACAATTATAGAGCTTTCGTGATTATGACTCTGATAAATAGTGTGTTGACCAAATAATGATCACAGGGCCAAGACCAAAGAGGTGCAGCAAATGGTCTGGCCATGACCTTTATGTCACTTTTCAAAGCTGTTGGTCCTTTAGGAGGAGGAGCACTGTGAGTTTCTAGTCAGACTCTTATTCATATACCCTTTTAAACTACGTTTTACGGGTTTGCAGTGATGTTTTCATATTGCACAGATTGTCTTAGACCTCATATATACATAGGCATCCTGCTAACTTGCCTCTGTGTAACACAATTTGTGCAGGTTTTCATGGGCAGAAACACGCCTAGGTGCCGATTTCCTTCCAGGAGATCAAATGGTGTTCTTCATCCTCAATATTATTGAGGCAATTGCAGTTTTGATGACATTCAAGCCATTTTTGGTTGAACGACAAAATACTTGATTCAGCGTTTCACTGTAATTTTTGTAAGCCATTCAAACTTTGCAACCAAAGCAAATATTAGCATGAAGATTATCATGTTGTTGTAACCAAAACTTTAATTCTTTTTGTCATAGAACTCCCATGGATGGGTATGTAACAATGTAAAAGATGTACGTTAAAATTCATATTTTAGTGTTGCGATTGCTTATTTATAAGCTTATTCGTAGTATGTATCATCAATTTTCATCAAAAATATTATATCTAAGCTCTTCTAGTAGAGTTTCATATCACTGTTTTAAATCGGTTCAAACATTCTAATATGAATTTGGAATGGAGATTAATATTGCTAGATTAATGTTGTACACACCACAAGAGGATTACTCATTATTTTCTTTCAAGAACCACCTAACCACTGACAATGTGCATGCATTTTAACGCATTTTGTAGACTGATATTGGATTGGAAAGTGCGACAAATCACATTATTTTTTCATTGGCACAAATCACATTATTTTATTCCAAAAAAACAGAAAAAAAAAGTTTTTCGGCGGCCGCCGGAGCCCTACAATAGTGAGCTGCGGGCTGGGCCGCGGTGCCCCTCCATCCAGGCTGACTATCGTGGACGCTCTTAAGATGACAATATACCGCCAATGAGAACTCTTAGATTTAAGAGCAGATTCAACCTTAGTCTGCCACATGACAAACTTGTTTGCCTATGTATCGCATATTGCTTTATTATCTTTGATTTCGTATCACAGATCACTTGGAACCATATGCCAAGTTGCTTGCCTATATATCATAGATTGTTTGTCTATGTATCGCATATTGTTTCCCTAGATTGTCATTAACTATGATGTCACCATAGTGCTTCGCAGACTCTTTGTCTATATATCACAAATTGCTTGTCTATATATCAAAGATTGTCTGTCTTAGTTGTCATTTTAACTATGGTGACACCATGTATAGACAAACAACGAAACAGTTGACAATACTTGGATTGAATTAATGGATAAATTTGGCAGTGCCTATTGCCTAAATATAGAATACTATCACACAAGCACTAATGTTGCCAATAACTCAATTTGGTATTACTACCGTTTACAAAATGCATTTGATGGTATGCATCCATTATTTGTAAGGATGAATAATTGTAGCATTTAATAATGAATAACCGAATTTAAAATTCAACTCATACATATTAATAATACTACATGCACTATAAATAGCAGTGCATTCCCATAGATTGAAACACGGCAAATCAAAACAGAAACATAAAGATTTGCTCATAGCAAAGAAACAAGTAGCAATGGGTTACAAGCAATCCCCGGCCTTGATTGTGGTGGCTCTCCTCCTCTTGGCCACCGCGACTCCTCTTGCCTACGGCCAATTACTGCAGAATATTGGCTCCGTCACTGGTAGAATCTGTTGCACATCCAGCGGAAACTGCCCCCCTGGTTCGGTAGGGATCCCGGGAGTGGCGGTGAGGCTTAACTGCACCACTCTCTTGGGCAACGTGGTGACGCTCGCCCAAGGCGTCACCAACTCCACCGGTGTTTTTAACCTCACTTTGCCAAATTTACTTGGCTCGTTAGGCCCTGTCATCAGCACAGTACTACCATGCAACGTCGTCGCTAACCTTCCTCTCAATTCCACAGTCTGCCCCATCCTCAGCACTGTCAACGGCACCCTTACTGGCGTTCCCATTCTTGCGAAAACCCTCCTTAGCTCGTTGCTCCGTCCGATTTTTTGTTTTGTTGTGGCTGTGTTTAACATCGCGAGGATCAGTTAAGGGGTGGTATATAACATATCATCCTTTATAGTCTTCTCCATTTATACACCAACTAATAAAATAAAATGTACGTAGATTTAAACAAGCACTAAGCATGCTTATATGCATGCATATATAATTAAGCTTGTTTTCATGCCTCATTTTGTATCCGTTAAGTTCTATATATGATAAATAAATCACGGAGAAGATTATTTGTGCATTTTGATTTACGAACAACTAAAATGATTGCATGCAACACTTATTATTTGGATGCGAGTAAAACACGAAAGCATTGAAGACCATAATTCAAGAATCGAAATATAAGTTGAAAGCTTAGGATTCAACGATTTTGTACAGTAATTTTTATCGGATTATAAACAATATTACGAATAACAAAAGATGAATATCATCATATTAGTATCATTTTCACACACACTATATAATCACAACGATGAATGAAAATGATGTTTTATAACATTGGGGTAAGAGCATATCATCGGTGCAGAGGCACGGGCAAGGACCGACTCCTATTTTAGAAGCAGGGAGGATATGAATGAACCGAACCACGTCTGAAAATGAGGAATATCGAAAATATGCGAATGCATATTCGAGGAGGGATTACCAAGTTTATAGGTGCTATTGTATCACCTAATTACGTGGATCTAATTTTCCAGCATCGATCTCATAGGATCTCCAAGGTTAAGCATTCATAGCCTGAGGAGATTTTGAGATGTGTGAGCCCAAGTAATGAAATAGCCTTAGATCGATTTTAAAAAGGTCTTAATTGTAATTAATTATAAATGTTCTATTCATATACCAGTAACAACAACAACCACAATAATAATAATAATAATAATAAAATAAAAATAATCTTTAGATATTTTACTACTACTAAAAGTCAAAATAAGATAGTAAAAAAATTATAGCTGAAGCTCGTCAACTACAGTGGAATCAGATGCAGTTAAACTCTCAAACCTCAAACCCTAAACCTCCATAAAAAAATTTCGATCACAATTTACATTCATTTTGATGTGAAGAGAACACAGAAATTGAAGTAGAATTCGTTGATTCTCCAATGGCGTCTGAAATTGAAATCGAAATTGTTTCGGATTCAAGCCAACAGAAGCCTGCCAATGGGAACCCTAACGAAGTCCATATCGTCGACGTTTACTCGGCCGCAGCCTATGGAGACTTCGAGAAGCTGCGGAACTTCGTCGAAAACGATGGCGTTTCTGTCTCCCATCCTGACGGCAACGGCTACTACCCTCTCCAGTGGGCCGCTCTCAACAACTTCGCCGACATTTGCCAATACATTATTGAAGTATTTTCTCAACTAATTGAGCTGTTTCCGGTTGAAATTGAGCTGTTTCCGGTTGAATTTATGCGAAATTTTCGGTTTGCCAGAGAGGTGGAGATGTGAATGCGAAGGATAATGCGGGACAGACGGCATTGCATTGGGCTGCAGTTCGTGGATCGATAGCAGCTGCAGATGTCCTGTTGCAGAATGGGGCTCGTGTTGAGGCTGATGATTTGAATGGTTATCGGGTAATGCAAGAATTTTGTTTGAAAGTAAAAATAAAAATTGGGGAATTATTTTGCTGATGCTCTAGAATCGATGGTTTTGTAGTTTTGTATTGTCTTATTATTATGTTAGAACTTAGAACAGAAAGTGTATAACGATGCTGAAATGTAGGAGAGATTTCAATTGATGTCAATAGTAGTGATTTCTCTAGGTCGTGTATGTTAATCATGTGATAAAATTGAGTATATCATGTGATAACATTGAGTATAACAAAAGTAGAAACTTGCCTTATATGCATGATGAGACCAGTTTTTAATTGTGGTTATGGATGGAGGTATGAGCATAAATAAAGGGTTATTCATGTTATTTACCTGCTTTGCTCAAGTCTCTTTCTCTCCGAAAGTTATGTTTTGATGTTAGTTTATGACTTTTTTTGGAATTTCTGTTTCTATGCAATTCTCTTGGTCTATTTACTTGCATTCCAGAATGTATAGTTAAAAAATGGAAACATTTTATTAATTGAGTCATTCCTGTTCGTTGCTTTATGTTAATAATAAATCTTTTAGAACAGGCAGTTCATGTTGCTGCTCAGTATGGCCAAACAGCATTCCTCAATTACATTGTAGCTAAGTATCAAGCTGATTATGATGCACCGGACAGTCATGGAAGGAGCGCATTACACTGGTGTGTAAATAATCCTATGTCATTTATATAGTTACATTGTTTGTTTCCCAAAATTCTCTTTTCAACCACTTTTGTTGCTTATTGGCTCTCCTCTTCGTGTAAAAGAGTGATATTATCTTCTCTTGATTTTAAACAGGGCTGCCGTTAAAGGGTTTGCCGATACTATTAGATTGCTTTTGTTTAGAGATGCTTCTCAAGGAAGACAGGATAAAGAAGGTAGGATGTAATGTATTCTAAGGTTCTCTGAGCTACATATGACGAAAACAGATTATATCATAAAGTGATAACTAATAATTTCAGTTGACAAAATTGAATGATTCTTGGATAAAATTCACTGTTAATTTTGCCAATTATGCATTCTGTTGTTTATTCTTTATGATATGCACATGCAATCTGTTTTTTACCTTCATGTGTTTGTTTTAGCCTTGTAGTTAAAGATTTTAGGATTCCAGACACACTTACAGTAGATAATTCATTTTCTCCATGCAACTTGGAATTGGGAGAAGGCTGCATTTGTCTTTATATTTTCTAGTTTATGCGGCTGGGAATTTTTTTAATGGGGAAACTCAAGGAGGGTATTTTATAGATGCCCCAAAGAGCTTTTTCTTGGAAAGTACAAGCTAATTGGTTCGAGGCATAGGAAAACATTTTGATTATGAAAAATATATTGATGTTCTGTTGGAAAACATCCTTCATGGACCTTAGATGTCTAGTCATTATTGCTTTGTTGTATTCAGTGGAAAACTATTGGTGTCTAGTAATTTTTTTGGCTATTTAATTAGGGGAACCAGGAACAAATGCTTGCTTGTTTTTTAATCTATGGAGAAAGAAAAAGACTAAAAGAGTAGATGACAAAACCATACAGACAAGAAGTTTTTCCTCCATTTGATTTTCGAGGAAAATGTACATATAGTATACATTTTCTTATAAAACTCTACTTTGTTTTGTTTCAAAATATTAAGTAAAATGTATGATTTTCAGATAGATATATTTCTCGTTTCTCCTTTTTCTGTCTTCCATCATTGCCAACCAGTGGTAAAGTGTCTAAAATTTGTATCTAGTTTTGTGAGTAAGGGATCTATAGTATATTAGTAGAAAGTCACTATTTAATTTTCCCTCCTTTAAATTTTAATCGCCTTATTTTGTGGCATTGGTAAATGGTCAATTGAGCAACTGAAACCATTTACCTCCTTCCTTTTAACTTATGCTTATTACTTTTTTGTCTAGGCTGTACGCCTTTGCACTGGGCTGCATTGAGAGGAAATGTTGAGGCCTGCAGTGTGCTTGCACATGCAGGTTCGAAGGAGGAATTATTGGTGAAAGATAAGGCGGGGAAAACTCCCCTGGAGCTTGCTTCTGATAAAGGTCATCGGCATATCGCTCTTTTCCTTGTATGTAACTCCATTGGTACTTGTAGTTGCAGTAATTTCGTATCACATTACTTGTGGAGAAAAATGAGTTGTCATATGGTATATTTTTCAGAGATAGCATTTGAAATGTGTTTAACTTTCTGTATCGTTGCTGTTCTGAGAGCTGTGCTATGTAGAGCAATGAGCTTAAGTGCTGTTCTGGTAGTGGCTACTGTGTTGACTTGGTCAAGCATATTCATATAGATCATTGAGTTTAAAGATCAAGAAGTCATCAATCTATTGATATTTCTGTTTAGACTAGGCATGACAATAGTTGTGGAAATTAGTTCAGGTGGGGTGTGTAACTATGGCTTGCTTTATTTCAATAATCCTATTCAACTGAACGTTAGGTGAGTTTGTATAGATCTCTGGAGAGGAAACTGTATCCTCATCAGTAACGACAAATACTGTTAACTAATGACAATCTCTTTTTGTAAAACATCGTGATGTTTCATCGTAATTTGTAGAACTTTTTCACACCATCATCAGGATAACAATATATAATTTGGTCTGATGCAGTCAAATGCATTGAGGGCAAGAAGCAAGGATTGGAAACACAGGATATGCTCTAGACATGATGGAACAGTTGGTTATGCCCCAGTTCTTTTCTCATTAGTGGTTGTTAATGTGATACTGTTCATTAGCTGTGTCCTTTTTGGTAAGCCGACATGTGTTTTAATTTTTCCGAGAGCCATGTTAGCATACCAGTTACCTAACTGATCATTATTCTTTATTGTGTCAGCTCCTAATCTAACAAAAGTTACTGCAATTGTTGGACTTTGGGGATGGACGGGCGTATCTTTTGCTGTTGGCTCTTTAATCATGTTCGCCCGGTGCAGTAGGTTAGGCTTCTACTTTCATAGTATAATATAACTGATCTTGGAGAGTCCAAATGTATGTTATTGTTTGAAGTGAGGCAATGTACTATACTCGTATGCCGTGAATAGAAGAGCCTATACTGCATAGGAAGAGAAGTATTACTTCTACCCGTGTCATGAATAGATTGAAAAAATGGGGTTTTAGGAAAATTTTAGTGGATGATGGGATGTTTCTGTTATACAGAATTGATATCTATTATCTATGAACACGGAAATAAGGGCTGAGTTCAAGTCAAATAAAGGGAAAAAATATTTTCTGAGCTGTATTGTTTGGAAAAGTACATACTCTGAGTCTTGAAGTTTTTCTATAACTTTGAAACCTTGCATATTCTGAGTGCTGGACCCAACACTTTTTAGTGTAAATAAGAATACAAGGAAATTGCATTTTTGAATGAGAGTAAATGGACCCTGTCTAGTGTAACAAAATTACAAGGAAAGTTCTTTCTTTCTTTTTATCCTCATCTTGTATGTTGATTGTTGAAACAATCTAACCTTGTTCCTATTGCTAAAGCTTTTGATTGGACGTTAGTGATGATGTCTTACATTTTACTACAGTGCAGATCCAGGTTATATAAAAATTGGAACTGCTAACCATTCTGATGCTGAGGTACTGATCTCCTTTTGACAAGTCGGTTACAGCATGATTTTTTAAGCTAAACCGCCCTTGTCATAGTGTTTGTTACTTTATTTGGAGCTGATTTGACTCTATATATCACCCAGGATCCTTTATTGAATATTGATTTGAATAGCAACTGGAATGGAAATTGGTCTCAACTCTGCCCTACCTGCAAGGTTCCTCTATAATACCATACTTTGAAATCTGAATGTACTGTTAATTGCCGATCTCTTGGAATGATCTCTTGATGAATAGTGGCTTATATGTTCTGATAATTGGGTTATGTCTGATTGCACATTCCTTCCAGATTATAAGACCAGTTCGCTCCAAGCATTGTGCCATATGTAGACGCTGTGTGGAGCAGTTTGACCACCACTGTCCCTGGATCTCAAATTGTGTGGGAAAGGTACATGATTTTAAATTTCTGAATAATGGGCTATTCGGCATCTTTGTTCTGTTTTGGTTTACTTATTTAACAGGATGTTGGATCTGATTTAACTAGTTTTCATTCTATCAATGTAGCAATTAAGACTTTCTGCCAACACATATGCTCAAACCAAGATATCCCCATTCCCAAACCTCTGTAGATGCATGAATTTCTATTGACTTGTTTTCTCTTTATTATTTGGCGTCTGTGTGTTTTCATTCTTAGCACTTCATGTTTGGATTTGCAGAGGAACAAGCGGGATTTTGTTGTTTTTCTCTGCTTCGGAACTATAACAGCATTGATTGGCGGGGCAGTTGCTTTACAGAGTATGTTCTACTAAATGCATATCTTCTAACTGTGAATTGTAGAGATAGAGTTGATATTAAAATGTTCTGATATTTGTTGTTTGAAATTTGAATTCAGCATTGGAGCATGAATAAGCCTTTCTTGATTTGGTTTTCTTATAAAATCTAAAAAATGTCAATTCTGGATGGTAGGATCACTCAGGACTTGTTTAAATAGGTTAGCTTCAATGAATATCAGATGTTTTAGCAGCCACTTTGAGTTACCTACCCCATGATTGCATTGGACCTCAAGTATGCTTAACACTAAAGTTCTGTGAAACCCTATTTCTGTGGTTGCTTACCTCCAACACTCTCCATCCTCATGCACACTTATTGCATTGGTCAAAGTGCTTATTTGTAGCCATTTGATGTTCGTTTCCAGAACTTGTTTTAGCAAATACAAAGATGTTCGTCAAGTTAATGTCCAAAATCTTTTGCTTACACCTTGGGCTATGAGTATTTTCATGGTGATATACCCTGACCATATTACAAATCGCAGAATTCTGATCCTGCTTCTTTCCGGAAATTAATTTTCTAAAGCTAGGGATTATTTCTGATTTTCAATTAAAATGATCTATTATTTTTTGCAATAGGAATTTGGACATCTGTACTACCCGTGCCAACTGGTGAAAGCTGGAGCCATTTCATAATATTTAACCATCCCGGTCTAATCGCGTTCCTGGTTATGGACACTGCTATCTTTATTGCTTCAGCAACTTTATTGTCAATGCAGGCTACCCAGGTGAAGGTTTTTTTATTGTCTCAGATTTTCATAAATCATAATGCATTTTATTTTTAGGAATTGCTTGCCGAATTTTCCAGTATAGCTGATTGTTCTACGATTCTATCTTGACTAAATAACTTGCATTGGTCAACAAGAATTGCAAAAATCACAAAATTCTTTTTCCCGATACGGTTATCCTATTCATTCATCATGTATACACTTTCAATAATTTGGATGCATCTACACTGCTACCAATCTGCTCAAACAGAAGGATGCCCCCTTGAACTAAGCCTTCAAATTCTCTTCCACATTACATATCTCTTTGAATTCTTTTTAGTGTGTGATTAATAGCATGATTGCCTACAAAAGTTGAATTTTGTTCCACCTAGATTTGTAATTTGCCTGCAAATTCCTTAAAAAAGTAAATCATCTTTAGGTGTTGTTGCCGAAGTACATGAATTTATAATTTATCAGCATTTGTTGCATTTGCTCTGTGGCTCTCAACCTTTCCTCTATGTAGATTGCTCGGAATATCACCACAAACGAATTGTCAAACGCAATACGCTATGGCTATCTTCGGGGGCCAGATGGGCGCTTCCGGAACCCATATAATCATGGCTGTTGGAAGAATTGCTCGGATTTTGTAATACACGGCTACACAGACGACAACGAGATTTCTTGGCCTCCCCTGCAGCAGGTGGCCAGATAGCATATGCGAATTATAGAGAAGCCCCATGTTGTCACATAATACACTAATGTATTTGATTGTTAATATCCTCTTGTATAATGCAACATTACTGATTAAAAAAACAAGTTGATGTGAATAAAAATATGTTTCAAATAATTATAATGATGAATTTATTATTTTTTTTTCTATTTGAATTACATCAAAATCTAAATCAAAACCACTCATTCCGTCCCATACTCCCATCAAATACTTTTGAAGAATTTGCTTTTTGGCACATGATTTTATGTAGTGTTGATTTTATGTAGTGTTGTTTTATAAGTTAATGAAGAGAGTGGGGAAAGTAGAAATAAAGTTGTTTTCATTTTAGGAAATATTTCATTTTAAATGGGACAACCTAAAAATGAGAAAACAACGGCAGATTTTGGTAATTAATCAGGCTGATTTGCATAAATAATGAAGTTGACTTGAGCTAAAAAAGACTAAGTGAAAGAATATATGTAATATGCCCAAATGTTTATACTATTATTTTCCTTCTATTGAGTAAATGAAACAAAGGCAAAAATCGACTTAAATATTTGACATTCTTTTGGGAACAACTACAAAGGATTCCAAGAACTAACTTCTTATATTTCTTCCTTGTGGCTGTGGTCACAAAATTGTTAAAGTATTCCAAGAAGGCTGCAAAATATCTTGAAAAGATAATGCTTCCGACAAAGCAGCCAACTAAGGAAACAACAGAGAATACAGAAGATAACGAATTGCTGCAAACCACATGCTGATTGCTGGCTGTTTACACAATTTAAGTTAGGCCTGAAAACTATGAGTATAGCTTAGAAGTTAGAACTGAATTACAACAACAAAAATTGGTACACTTAATGTTGATGAGAATACTAAACTTTCATGTAGAATTACATTCTAGATTCAGTTAGAAGGTTAACTTGTAGCCTAGAGAGCGCACGAGGAGTGGTCATCTTCCAGCGAGCCATATTCCAATTAACTTCTTGGTCCAAACCGAGCTGCATAAATTCATGGCTGATGTTGACTGGAAGATACTGAAGTAGTTGACACCTTTTCTTCGTAGAAAAGAAAGCCGATCTATATCTCTCTTCTGAGCTCCTCAATCAATTTGCCATTTCTGCAGAACCATGATACACCACACGTTCACGTGCACCCAGAGATAAGAAAGATAAAGCAAATGACAAATATGCAAAGCGAAAGCAGAAGTGTGATATGGCCCAAAATTGTTTTTTAATAACCTGATGATCGGTCTCAAGTACATGCACCGTCACATTTTTCCAAAGTGTAAAGGTAGAGTAACCTAAGTGCAGTATACCAACCTTACTCTTATGTTTTGTGACACTGGAGTCACCTCTCAAATATGAACAGTGAGACAGCACTGGAGGAGATTGATTATTTACTGAATGATATGGAGGACTGATCCTTTCCTATTATTTCATTTCCCACATACATAACTTGGACAACCAATTATGCCAAAAGAGTGGCATTTGCAATGTTGAGGCACTGAGATTTGGAAATGGTAATGATGCTTTTTAAATATGTTGAATTTGATTCAGTTGGAGACTTCTATTCACTGATATTCCAATATGGTGATGGATTTATATACTAACAAGTATGCATACTAACATAAATTTGGAGCTCTAGTCAAGGAGCAAATATGGGGCAGAATTCACCTTTCTTTATTGAGGGGGTGCTGTATTTCACCCATGAATATCCACAAGCCAAAATCAGTTGCGCACTTACATGGACATGGGTAGGTGTTAAGAGAGGGGGGAGGGAGAAGTATAAGCATGTTCAGCAATGGTATAAAAGTTAAAAATTGGGTGCATAATTTAAATTTTGAGTTTTGTAAATCATTCAGTCTCTGTGCTTTTACTGTTTGTTTTAATAAGTTCTTGTACTAATTTTTCTGTTTTACTAGGGTCCTTGTTCTACTAAGAAAATGTTAATAGTATAAGGACCTCAAGATGTGTTTTTTCTTAGAAAAAGAAGAAGAAAGGACTTACCACCATTATCAATACCGGTACTTGTATTCAGTGACTCTTGGGTTGGCTCACCACAATCAAGCACATCTGTATCTTTCAACATTTGGACATAGTAGTTGACAATTTGTTGATCCAACTCGTAGTAATATTCCATTTTCTTCAACGGTTTCATGTCCAGGTCAATGAAAGATGCCTATGAGAATGTGGTCAGATTGCAAAAAACAAATAGATAAGTTATAAGAACTATATCCTGAAGACAAAATATAATTCTCCTTGAAAATTTAACACAGTCATGGATTTCCAGACAAGGTAGCAAAAGATAGAAGTATTAATAAGTGAACACTACAATGGACATGGAGATTTAATGCCAAAATGTTATTTACATGCATCTGTGACTAACTTCACAAAGTGCAAGTGATAAACAAGTAACAGGAACTTCATACATAAATCCAGATCGGGAAGCGAAGTCCATGCTTGTAAATCACATAGCATGAAAGGCATCATGTTAGTAAATTTTGTAGCCAGAATTTAACAAGTTCATGCTTCTATATCACAAACAAACCTTTTCAGAAACTCCATACTGAAGACTATTGATTCCCAAAAATAATAATGCTAAAAGTAAGGATAAATTGGTGTCCACCTTGTAATAAAAGGTCTGCTTGCTTGATTCCAGAAAGACAGCATGATGTAGAGATTCCTCCTCCATATTTATTTTGGACTTGAAACTAATCATCATACTTAAGTCCTTTGCAGTGGCTGATATCAAGTAATCCCTCACAATTCTCACTTTATCATCCCTTTGCATTGAATGAATTGATGAATACCTTGCTGGGGATTTTTTCCCACCTATTTGCCGACATACCACACAAGGCTGAGAAATAATATCATAGTAGGAATGAATTGCACCTTCTATATCAATAGCATCAAGCTTCTGTACTTCAAGAAGCCGATTTAATAAGCCAGACTTAAAAATAGTTTCAGTGAGCAGATCTACAAAACCCTTGATGTGCATCCCATCTTTTGCTGAAATGACATGTTTAAGTCCGTCATGGAATGATTGAGCAGCCGTAGAACTAGTGCTGTCTGCGGTGCCACCCATGCCTCCAAAAATAATCGAACCATTTAAGAAAACACGAAAATTATTCTGCGGTGTTATAAAGAGGGTTTCAATTGCTTTTCGTATTCCATCCTTGGATCCAGAAAACAAATCTAGAGGATGATATTGACTTATTTGAGATATCTGCATATGAAGAATCCCATCAGTTATGCTCGAAGAAACACTTCTATAAGTAAAAATAGTCCATGAAATAGAAGGGTCTAATGTCATTTACAGAGTTTAAAAGCTACAATGAGCATCAATCATAAAATTTTATTTCCAGGTTACATATCTAGGCATTACCTTTCCTCGATGCAATTTTAGAGCTTGGTGCATCTTAAATCGAGTAATTCTCTTTTTGACTGCATTTCCCTCAGCTATAAATTCTGAAGTGGGAAGAAATCCGCCTTTGGGCTGTTTTGCAGAGTAAGAGAAAAAGAGAAAAATGTAATGAACTCCTATAAAAATTGTTAAGGAAGTGGGCATCTGTAGACGAGATATAGTGCACATAAGTAGGACTAAAGCACTAGGGAAGCACCTTTATCTCAACAGACACACAGAAATCCTCTTTGAGAGAATCTGAAACTGAAAGAAAAACCATGATCATCAATTCATCATGTTTTCGTCCAACAATTAGGGACTCGCATGAAAGTACAACACCATTAATCTATGCATCAATTAATGAACAGTGATCCTTGATAGATAGTCTATGATGGCTACTGAGTTACAATTGAGTATAAATTACAGATAAAATTAATGTGTCAAACTTAAAATTTTGTATTTCAAACAATTTATCCACGTCTGCCCTAATTTGACCCACTACCCTCTTACCATCAGAAATTCATAGCTCGACACCCAAATAACAATTCATTATGAAGAAAACTTTTAGCAACTGCCAGTCTGCCACAGTACAAAGAAAATATGCTCCGAATAGCTCAAGCAAGCATAAACTGAAACATATGTTCAATAATTCATCTTTAATCAGAGAACCAATAGGAAAATATATATCCAAACAAACTTGAGATGCATCTCATACAATGAGGAAACACTGAATGATCAGAAATTAGAAGAACCGAGTCATGAAGGGAATTGATTCTGGCAGCATCAACACGCCATGATGGACGCTGACAAAGAACCTTATTGTCAACTGCCTCCAAAAATTCTCTTGACACAAGAACATGGATCTGCAGCAATTTGCATATAAATCCATTGTCTCAGTTACACCAGAAACAAATATATGAGTCCTTAAAATGAAAATAAAATGCTTCACTTTTTCATGTGAAGCCAAGTCACCAACCCACTATTCTTCATTGTGTGCTGTGTTGAATGTACTAAATATTGCATTTTAATAGTGTACATCCATTTAAAACGTCCAACTAAAAGAAATACACATCAACTAACCATTTATTTTGTTACAACATACAAAAATAGAATTGTAAACTAAGTACATGTACTCTGACATACAAGTGTTGGACATTGGGACGAACAAGCATAACGTGCATGAAGATGTTATTAATAAAAACACTACTAGGATTCTAAGTAAGTAGAATCATATATCATGATCTTATAAACAAAGGGGGGAAATGATAATGCTCGCTCCAAACTTTTCTAGAAAAATATCTTACCCCTGCGTCAACATGCTCTGATCCCAAGAGTGGACACATTACTTTCTGTACATATATGTGCTCCGCAATTTCCCTTGTAGGTGCTGAAACTATGCATTCAAATTTTCCCCACAAGGAGGATTCATGGTTGACAAGGGCTGAATGGCCATTCTCACATTCAGGTCTATCATTTGGAACTTTTTGTATCCTTAAAACTTTTCCAACCTAGATGCATGAGAGAAAAGTGAACGCATTTAGACATTTTTACAAAATGTAGCATATACTAGTGCCATGGTACCATCTATGGATGTATTAAAAGTCTCTCTTTATAACTTAAGTGATAGAATTGTGTATCCCCTTCATGAGATTATTCTTTTAAGGTCTTCTACTTTTATCAAACAAGAGATTTACCCTTTTGATTCATAAAATAAGTCGTTGCCTCTTCATGCACATAAGTCCAATATCAATACTTCGATCACTCCAAACATGAATGTGTATACATTAGTTATTTCATCCATTACAATTAATGATGATCCACCATAATATTTATGAAGGTAACTTACAGCAAGTCTAAGTTGAGGACCAACTTTCAAGAAATGTAAAATCTAGGAAGGCATCTATAATGACTTTATCATTTTTTTAAATAGTAAACCTAGAAGATCTTAATTCTTTGCACAAAAAAAATCTACTTACAAGGGTGCAAAATTGAGTTTATTCCATCCATCCCCCCCCCCCCCCCCCCAGCTAGTTTAAAAGGTTTAAAATAAAAAACACCAAAATCACACCAGGAGATGAGTTTTAATATCAATAAGTTGAATCTAAGAAAAACAAGATAACAGCAAAAAATAAGCAATTGTCCTTATACTTGCCTACAATTTTCTAGTTTCCAAAAAGAAAAAAAAAATGTCAACTCTAGCAATCAACTTCAGAAGATCTAGCATAGTTGCAAGAGAGAGAAAATTGTACAAAATGAGGAGAGCTTCCACAATAAGCAAGAACTAGGTTCACAGCTCCTTCTCCTCTGTAAGTCCATTCCTCCGCATCTTTGCCTTGCAAAATTGCACCCATCCACTTCTTTCCGGTCCCAATTTCGCACACAAGGAGGTCTAGAATCTGCAATAAAGCACTAATGAACAGCATGCATAACTGTAATCAAATTGCCAAAAAGAAAATGAACAGCATGCATAACTGTAATCCAAGTCAAGGTTCCTTCAATATGAAATGAATTACACAAACTAAATACTGGACTCAGTGAGTCTAAGCAAAAAAAAAATGAAAACTCAATACACAATTCAGTTGAACAATCATGATTCCACACATTGGCACATGCATTCATTCAACGCATCAAAACATATCAGCAGTAAATCAGAAATTATATCACACCATTCATTATTGGCATTTTTATAAGAGAACATCAAGGGAAAGGAGTGCAAATGCTATCGATACCAACCTCACTTATAAGGAACAATGTAGCCCTTGAGTTGCCTCACATATGTGCATGGTAGAAAAATGGTGAGGACACGCTGCTCGCTGGAGGATGGAGAGGAATTAGGGGTTTTATTCTCTGATTTCAATGAAATTCGGGGAAAAGAGTTTGAGAGCGGAATTGATGACCGAAGGGGAATGCGCGAAGAAGACGCGAAGCTGCTTTTCGGCAGTGAGGGAAAGCAGCGGCGGCTGTGGGAGAAGACGGACGGCGATGACATTCGCCGGAGGAGACAGTCGCCGAAATAGAGAGAGGATAGTTTAGAGAGAGAGAGAGAGAGAGAGAAAGTGCTGTTAATTTTGGGCCAAATTAATAAATCTTTGGGCTTTAACTAATTTAAAAGTTGGGCTAAATTCATAAATCTTGTTGGAAGAGGATTATTTGTATATGAAAATAACTACTATTTCAAAATTCACAACATTATTTACATACAATATTTCAAATATATGAATTATAGTAATTAGTGAAAAATGTTTGGCTTGATCCTAAAAAATCAATGATTGCAAGAGATAATCGACACAAGATTGTTTTTTTTTTCAAGACAACCGATATACTTTAGAATCATGTACATTAGTGAAGTATTATATTTCGACGTATTTCAGCATAAAAGTCGATATTTAATCGTGAATATACATATTTTCATTAACTACCCATCTACTATAGGTAATTTTGGTTCATTCGAACAATCCATTTTTCCTTATTTTCACTCCAATCCATTTTTCTCTTTTTTTCAATTCTAACTTTACTGAGATAAAAAGATATGGGGAAAAATTAAATGTGATAAATGTTTTCCATATTTTCTTATCCCTTTTAATGATAAATTTGTACTAGAAAAAGACCACATTCTTAATATTTTAAAAACGTAAACATGCATATGATATCTAATTAAGTTCAAAAATCAATACTTATGAATTCAAACCTCAATATATATACTTTTTTTAGGGCCAATCAATTTGCTACATTGAATTTGCGTCCGTATTTAAGATATTATCCAAATTTAATTATTTCCAACTGAGAAGAGATTTTCATTGGTGACAAAATATACAAGCAATAAAAACTTGATCATGTCCATTAATAACGATATATTCGAATATGCAAAGTAATTTATACATGTTCGAATTTCAAACTATGTACACTAAAATCATATTCTAATCATACGGCATAACAGCCACAACTCATCTCCTTCAATTTATTTATGGAATTACAATAGTAAAAGTAAGTAGAAGAAGATGAAATTAAAAGTGCATAGACATATACCAACAATTGATACTTAAATCATGGAATTATAACTAATAGAGTACTTAACAAATCAGATCGAAATAAAAGACTCACTAATTAAAGCTTAAGATCCAAATCAAGTCCTAAATCATCCTTCCCATCATCAACATTTCCCAATCTGAGCCTATTATCATCACCTTCATTGGTCCTAGTAGAAGAATTAGGGTTAATAACTCCAAAATTAAACTTATAATCACGTGACGGAAAATTTTCCAACTTCAAAGCAAAATCTGGTGTTGATGGTGATGGGTCAATTAGGTAGGGCCGGGGCATCTTCTCCCGAGGTACGGAATAGGCGTACTGCGACGGCAACAGCGGCGGCGTGTGATGGTAGGGGTAGGGTTTAGGGTGAATCATATTAGATTGTGCCCTAAACCCATGTGACCTAAAGATAGGCATGTGTGTTGAGAAGGGGTAGTAGGAGTAGCCTTGCATCGGCGGGTGAGCGTCGGGGCCCGCATCAACCATGTTGTGGCGGTGTTTGGCCAGTGCCCTCTCTTGTTTGTGCGCGTTTTGGTGGCCTCCCAGTGCTTGAGAAGTCGAAAACTCCCTCCAGCAAAAACTGCAGGTGAAAGTTTTCGACTTTGATGGTTTAGGGCCGTCGCTAGGGTTGAAAAGATTAAGCTCGTGGAGCTTTGAATTTTTAGGGTTTCCTTTATCCCTCGCCTCGTTGTTGGCCGGCCCGAGATCTAGCACGACACGCGACATGGTCTCGTGTTTCATGCTGGATTCATCCTCCTCGTCCTCTTCTTCCTTGATCGTGCGATTATTTTTTGATGTCACGGAAATGTTGGAGGCCTCCGAGTGACATGGCTCGAGGGATGCCATAGTGAATTAATATTCTTTTGTTTGGTGTTTGAAAGTTTGATTCAAGAGGGGTTATATATAGTGTTTGTTTGGATGATTAGAGAAATTAATTATTTATGGATCCTATGATTATGAAAAAATATCCCAATCTACCTTCAATGCGTGGCGTTACCTTTTGACGAATTTGGAAAATAAAACTTTGTTATTTGCTAACTTCTTAATTAACAAAGCAATAAGTAGACATTATGACTAAGTTTTGAAATTGAAAATTTAATTATGACAGCTACCTACTTAAACATGCAAGTTTAGGCTTTGATAGTCACACGGTTGAATCCTTTTATATTTATCCAGATTTTGTACAATTTCACTTAATATTTTTATCTTAATTAGATTGCAAAACCTCTTTGATTGTTATTTATGAAAATTATCTTTCTCCATATAACATTAATTTGGGTTAATTCCTCGAGGAGATATCAAACTTTGAAATTTCAAATTCGTGAAATTTTCCAAAAATGCTATAGTGGAAAATAGACACAATATAAGAGAGAAGTTGATATAATAAGTAAGAGTACAAGCTTTGTTTGAACAATATACTAAACTAAAATGAACTAATTAATCTAGTTTGATCTAATCAAAACATCTTCATTTTAATTGAAGTTCATGTATTTATCGACCAATATATTGTCTATGTTCATTTCATAATCTTTTTTAAGTTTTATACTACAATCAAAACAAGTTTTTAATTGCCATGTACAAAATCAGAAGAATCTTATATTAATATTTTTTGTGGCTGCAAAAAAATGTGCAATCCCTCATAAGTTGACAAGTTATTAAGTCCGGATATTTACACGCAATAATTTCTAATTTAGAAATATATTATTCAAAATCATCATTAATCTTAAAGGTTCAAATGTTCGAAAGAATGGATGCATCATCCATATATACATTTCCTCCTTAATATCTTCATAAATTAAAGTACATATATAATATATTTACTATATAGGATATACTCCACTTTTTGGATAGTTAAAGCAAAATAAAAATAAAAATAGAATTTTCTAATGTTGGGAGTAAAAGTCTTTCTAATTTTGTGAAGGCTCATCCTCTCCAAGCCAATTAATCATGATATCCTTTATCAAAATATAGAGATAAATGTATGTACACATAAATGCATGAGCTACATTTTTCGATTATGAAGCATCTAAACAAATTAAGACTTGTTTAACATGTTGCTCGGTATTTGGCTTCTTAAATGAAATAATTCAAAAATATAAATTGATTTGATAGTTCCGAGTGAGGGAGACAAGATTAGGGATAGATGATCATTTGGTTTTATTAATTTTAATTTCCACTTTATTTGATTATATATTCATTAAGGATATTTATTATGTGAATAATCATGTTGTGGCTATAATTTGTATGTTTTAGTTTGTGTGAATGTACGTTCTCTTTTAGTTTTCAAAGTGGATAGAAGCTACTGTTTCTATAGTACTGTAGTATATATATATATTGGGTAGCGATAAGATGCAAACTTATATACTGTACAAATTCAAAACTCTTCAACACAGTTTCAATACAATATCAATACAGTGTAAAATTTCAAGATTTTAATGTCAACACAGTATCAACACAATATCAACACAACATTAATCATTAACTACCGTTGAAATTCTGTTGACATTTTCCTGTTGATGTTTTTTTGTGATCTGTTGACATTTTTCAATGATCCAGATCATAGTTTTGAGTTTGTACAATATTTAGAGTTTCATTTGATCACATTCCTACATTAGTAAATAGTAATAAGGGGTGTGTTATATTGCCAACTCACCTAAATTGATAACTACAACTAAATGATAGACATTAGATCTTCAAATAAAGAGCCAAAACTATTTAGCCCTAAGTGTTAGTATCATGCACAAAAAATGTCAATTAACAATAAATTAGTTATAACTAGTTTTTAAAAAATATCTCAAAACTTTAAAAGCTTATAACTGTCTTGATTTAAATTATCATTTCGCACAACATATATCAAATTAAAGATAATTTTATAAGGAATCCAACGAGATCTTATATACATATGTTTTTCGATTTCAAAATTTAATAAAATTTTCGTAAATATTCATAAATTTTGTAAAGCAGCTTTATATGATTACATCTTACATGATATGTCAATACAATGTTGGTACAATATGAAATTGTGTTGACATTGTCATGTCTTCGTGTTAATATATTGTAATGCACTATATTGACATTGTGTTTTAAAACCCTAAATTAATAGTTATTACTCCTATTATCCTTTAATAATAAAAAAAATAAAAAAAAATTACGCATGGCAATTTATAAATCATTAGATCTCTAAAATGATATGGTCTTAAATTAGTTATAGCTAATGATTAAAAAATGAATTAGCAATTAATCACATTCTATAGTTACATATTTGTAAGTCTCTGACCAAGTGTCTAACTAACCTTTTTTGTAATAGAAAACTAGCCCACTTCTAGAACAAAATAGTAAACATTTTAAAACTTAAATTAAACTTAAAAGGTTTGTTTGAATTCAACTAAATTTGAATAAGCTCGTGAGATTTGAAGTATTGAGTAATTCAAGTTCGAAGCCCTAGCTTAATAATAGTTGAATAAGTTTGAATACAATAATATTCGATTTGGATTGGTTCCTCCATAACAAGTGCATCATAAAAAGCAAAAGGAATATACTTTCTGGATAATAACTAATAACCAACAAAAATACAGTCATTGCAGCTGGAAAATAATGTCATATTCAGGAAAGGAAATTTTTTAATCAAGGTCCATATTTATATGGAGAATTAAGAGATTGTATAGGTCTTTTAAGTATAGTGTGTATGTGTTACCTAATCGGCTAATCTTATTCATTGAATCCAGTATTTTTTTTTTCTGACTAGTCTCGTGATAAAGAATATCCAAATCTAGCATCTAATTAATACATAGTAGTAGGATAAAATTAGTGTTTATCCCTTGCATTCTAATTACTTTTAAGTAAAATGTTTTGGAGACATAATGGCAATGCCATAATGAAGTTAAAATAGTCATTTTAGATTATTATATATTTTTATTTAATTAAATGTTTTGTACATATACCATGCTACCCTTATGCATATAAAACCATTTATTTAAATTTAAGAATTACTTGCTTAGAAAACTTGTGTGCATTTATATGGATGACATGATTTAAGCAAATATATACTCTAATCATCTCACCACAATCTACAATCTCTCTACCTAATCATCGGTTGCATCATATACTGGCTTTAATTTTATACTCCACTATTTTGTTTAGGAAGTGTACATAAATTTCAAAATTTTAAATTCTCCAATGATACTAAATTTTTGAATTATTCTTTCTAATTTCAATCATGATTTTAAAAAAAAAAATTAATCTAATATAATGAATTTAAACTTTATTTTAAATAACACATTATACAATAAATTGTTTTAAATTTTAAACTTATATGTACTTAATAGATTTAATACTCAATCTTAATTTTATTATTAAAAAAATTATTGAATCTAGAATTTATATTTATAAAATTAATAAATCAATTTAATTGCTTGAGTTCTTATAGCATCAAATAAAGATTCGAAATTTATACATGCTTTATTTTATTAATGGACAAAATGTTAGGGAACAACAATTTAAATTTGTATACTAAAATTAAATTTTTATATGATGTCAAAATAATGTGTTTTAGCTATAGAAATTTAATAGTCATGCTTCAAAATAATTTGATTGATGTATATTTAAATAAAAGATAATAATTTAATATAATTGTCTTTTCTTTTATGATTAATTTATATATATTTATTTATTTATTCAATTATTATTTAATTCAATAAAGATATATTAGTCCACGTTATAATTTAACTTATGATAAAGTGATATAGGGATATTATGACTTGAAGACAATCATTATCTTAATTTAATTCTCCCACATTTCTCATATCCTAACATCAAGACCCAATAGCAGATTTGGGCCACAAAGGGTGCGATACAAAGCCCAAATGAAGTTTATAAGAAAAACTAAGGTTTTGTACTTTTCAACTTGTCGCCCGTATCCTAATTAAAGTCCTTTCGTCAATTTAAAGCGCGAATTCCTTTAAGTTTCAGTCTTGCTTTCGTACATCTCCCGGAACTCAAATAATTCGATTTTTTCTTAGGTATTGGCATAGTCTTAAAAGCAACATTAGTAAATCACGGTTTGATACAATACAAAAAAAACTCGCCATTTAGAACGGATTTTGTCCGACGTCACTAAACAAGGTTAGTGACCGATTAGTGTCGATATAACCGTAATTAAAAAGCTAGTAACTAAAAAATTTTAGTGACGGACATAAAGATTTAATGAACTACAACAACTTAAATTTCCCCGCCCCACAAGAATATGCACTATTTCCTTTTTAGTCTGTCCCACAAAAATATGCACTTTCTAATTTTGAAAACTCTTTTTTTTTCTCTAATGAGGTGGGACCTATTCTCCACTAACGACGCTTTAATTATATTTTCTTTCTACACTCTTACTTTACCAATTCCAATTGTACATTAAAACTTGTACCCGACACATAGTGCATATTCTTATTGGACGTAGGGAGTATATGTTATTCAAGCAAGAATAATCGCGGCTACTGGCACCATATTTGTCCTCCTATATACCCTTTAAGGGATTTTAATTGTACTCATTCCCAATTATCAAACGTTCGATATTGTTATTTATTGTTACTAATGTCAAGATTGAGTCGTTTGTGTGTCTACCTCCTTTGATATTGTGGCAGTCAGTCGAATTTCTCAGGCTATAATTCTCTGAAATCGAACTGTAATTCTCCGGAATTGAACTCTAATTAGTTAATTATAATTCATAGACATTGTTACGATGTGATATAAATCTAAATATTTACTTCCTCCACCCCAAAATAGATGTCACACTTTTCTTTTAAGTTTGTCTCACAAAAAATGTCATTTTCCTTTTTTAGAAAAAAGATATCTCTCACATTAATAAAAATATCTACTATTTTATCTCTACACATAACACACAAAACAACATTTCTTAAATTTTTGTGCCATTCCCCAAATATATTGTCTATTATGAAACGGAGGAAGTACTCTTTATCAAAATATTAATAAATTAAAGTATTAAAATACCATAATTTAACCATGTTTTAAATTATGTATTCTAAAAAGATAATATAAATTAATTGAACAAATTACTGTAAATATTAATACATTAAAGTACCATACATTAGCAAATAATCTAGTAGTATAACCAAACAAAGTAATAATATTTTACATAATAATAGACATAAATTAAACATATTATACCTTATCTTATATAGATATTATAATATACTATGGTGGTGTTCGATTTTCTAGATAAAATAATATTAATATATAGTATAAGATTGAGTTGTGAGATTAATTATCTTAATCATAGGGAGTTAGCTATGACTAAATTTCTCATGATTATCCATCTAGGATTGAGTTTTATTATGAACCAAACACATTATTTAATTCCGGGATACAATCTTGCAAACCGAATACCCTTGAGATAAGGTATAATATGTTAGAATATACTATGAGATAAGGTATAATATGTTTAATTTATATGTCTATTATTATGTAAGATATTAATCTTTTGTTCAATGCATCATTTCCACATCATAGTTTTTAAACATCGATTTCAAATAAGTTCAAAATCTCCGCCAAGAATTAAATAAAATAAACGAATAATGATATTCTTCGTAAAAAAGAAAAGAGCAGTTGTTTCAATTAAATAAAAATATTAAGTCAGTACTATTATAAAGAAGGAAACTGAATATGTGTACTAGGGCTGACAATTTTTGACACGACAAGATAACACGATACAAATCGGTACAAAATTAATGGGTTTGGGTTAAAGCTTATTGGGTTCGTGTCTTTATCGGGTCACCCGTTAAGAACACGAAAATTGTGTCATGTTCGTGTCGGGTTCGTGTTATCCATTAACAAATAATATTTTAATATTATTAGTTCTTATTATTTTCATTTTTCAACTTATTAAATCATTTTAAATATTTAATCACTTTCCAATACGTGTGGTTATCGTGTCGTGTTAACCCGAAGTGGTTTGTGTCATATTCGTGTCTGAGGGTAGCGGGTCGTGTTCTTGTTCGTGTTTGGAGTTTTTATAACGAGTCGTGTTCGTGTTTTTTTGTTATCGTGTTCGTGTCGTTATTGTGTCGACACGATAACGACCCGACACGTACGATTTGTCAACCCTAATGCGTACATATATACTCCATAATCCATATGAAATCATTAATTAAAATAAGAATATACTCCCTCCGTCCCGGCTAAGATGACACATTGCTTAGCCGGCACGGGAATTTAGGAGTTATTGGTTAAAGTGTTTAATTGGAGAGAGAAAATGTGGGTGTAAGTATTAAAGTAGATAGATAAAGAAAGATGAATATTTTAATGAGAGTGAGAAAAAGTGATTGAGTGTATTAATTGGAGAGAGAAAATTTCCAAAAAAGGAAATGTGTCATCTTAGTTGGGACAAACTAAAAAGGAAAATGTGTCATCTTAAGCAGTACGGAGGAAGTAATTATATATCCAAAACTGCGTTTGTTAATTAAAAACTTTCCTTTTAAAAATCCTTCTTGTCCAACTTAAAACTTTCCTTTCAAACTGAGACACTCTCTTTCTCGCATCTCGTAATCTATCTATCCCTTTGTTGTTGGGATAGATCGGTCTCATCTTGCGGCTCCCCGTAGCCACTCTCCACGATCTCCCAAACATCGTGGGCTCCCAATTATCAAAACTGCTCATCTTATTAAGCATAGGGACTTGGAACGACGACAAGTTAGCCATACCACAAGTAGGAACTTATGGCTCTGGTACCACTTTGTTGGAATATATAAGATATATGTTGGAGGAGTAATTTAGTTTGGAGAAAATATTTGAGAGGAGAATGAGTAGAATATATGAGAAATGGTTTAGGAGAGGTGATGTGGGAAAACTAAGAACACTTTATTTCTCCAACTTTCTCTAGTTCTCAACTTGTTCAACTTGTTCCACTTATTCAAAATAGTACAACTCTTACATATTTATAGGCATAAATCTCATATTCTAGAATTCTCTACTACATTCTTTAATATTTTATATCTAAATTTTTTTTCATAAAAATCTAGATATTTTCCTAACATTCTAGGGAATTCTACTTAAATATCTAGATATTTCTGTCGAAATATCTAGATACTCTCCTACTTAATTTCTAGAGAATTCTATAATATCTAGATATTTGTATCATATCTAGATAATTCTACTACAAAAATCAAGCTTATTAATTTTAATTCCAACATGATACAATACAAAAAAAAAAAAAAAAAAAACTCGTCATTTAGAACGGATTTTATCCAACGTCACTAAACAAGGTTAGTGACCTTTTAGTGTCGATATAACTGTAATTATAAAGTTAGTCACTAAAAGTTAGCCAAAAACTTGACTCAACTTAGTTTTAACACAAGTATACCCGCAAGTGTACGGGGCTAATGTAGCAAATAGTAAGCAAAGAGTATCGTATCCACAGAGACAATCAGTGTCAACCTAATTACCACGAACCAACCTCAACTACTATCTAGATGAAACGGAAAGTTTTGGTTTTCTAAATCTACATAAAAACAAGGTAAAAACAAGTAAAAACAACTAGAGAACTAAAAGCAAATAAGGAAAAACGGATGTAGATCAAGGATGAGAAGGGTAGAATCCTACGGGATCGATAGCAACTATCCTATGCTCAATTAACTTCCAAACTATGCCAACAAAGGGTCTCAAGGGTTATTAAGCTATCACTATGGTAAAACCATATCTTCTCCCGAAGCATACAATTTGTAGATTGCTACCTAGAACCGAAGTGTCATTCCTAGAACTAAGATAACAACTCCTAAAAGCTCCTAAGATACTTAGCTTCATTCAAAGGCTCAAATCTGTCGATTATATTGGCAAAGACGTCAACTTCTCTTCTTTCAAATTAAACTACTCATCTCCCGAGTATTGTAGTAAAATCCACATGCATTTATAAGGTGATCTCAAATAAATGTATAAGCACAAGAGAAGTCAAAATAACCACATGAGCCAAGACATAGAAAAAGGAAATCAATTAAACATAAGAATCATTGTATCTCCTCCGTAGAACTCTACGGAGAATTTAGCTACTCAAGTTCAACACAAAAGTCAAAGAAATATTCAAAGGAATAATCAAAAACATTGTTTGAACAAGAATCAAACTAAAAGGTGAACTCCTAGAATTGGATTGGGCGGATTGGAGGCCTTGTCTTCAATCTTGCGATGAATACTCGTCCTCTGCTCGTTCTTCTCTTCTTCCTAGGTGAAAAAGTGATATTTTTGGGGTAGGAGGCGTGTAAGTTGTGTTTGGAGGCGTTTCCTAGGCATATATATACCTAGGGTTGACTTTGGGCGTGAAATAAACTGTCGGACGAAGCTAGCGCGTCGCCAGGTTGGGTGTGCGTCGAATCTGGCGAGTTGTTAGCTGCCTACGGCGTTTTTCTCGTGTTTTGCTGGCGGGTCGCCAGGTTCGTTTGCATGCGAACCTGGCGGGTCGCCAGCTATGTCACTGTTATGCGCAGTCTTGGTAAAACGGCCATAACTTTTTCTACCGAACTCCGATTGAGACATTTAAGATATCTACGCGAAGCTCTTTCGAAAACGAAGAGAATGGTATGCATTATGTGCGAATTGGACTTCAAAATATCCAGAAAAACTGTCTCGAACCAAAACTTCTGCACATCCACATAGTTTATACATTTTTCTACACATTCTTCACAAAATGGTCAAAATACCAATATCATAGAGAAGTAGCTATAACCATATCTCAATGTACACAATTTATGATCAAAACCAAGTAAAACTTCCGTATAAAACCATGTAAAATCCAAGTGAATCAGTGACGAACATAAACATTTAATGAACGTACAACAACTTAAACTTTCCTCGTCCCACAAGAATACGCACTATTTCCTTTTTAGTCCGTCCCACAAGAATATGCACTTTCTAATTTTGAATTTTTTTTTCTCTAATGAGGTGGGACCCATTCTCCGTTAACGACACTTTAATTATATTTTATTTCTACTCTCTTACTTTACCAATTCCAATTGTACATTAAAACTTGTGCCCGACACAAAGTGCATATTCTTATTGGACGTAGGGAGTATATGTTATTCAAGCAAGAATAATCGCGGCTACTGGCACCATATTTGTCCTCCTATATACCCTTTAAGGGATTTTAATTGTACTCATTCCCAATTATCAAACGTTCGATATTGTTATTTATTGTTACTAATGTCAAGATTGAGTCGTTTGTGTGTCTACCTTCCTTGGATATTGTGACAGACAGTTGAATTTCTCAGGCTATAATTCTTCGAAATAGAACTATATTCTCCGGAATTGAACTCTAATTAGCTAATTATAATTCTTAGACTTTGTTACGATGTGATATAAATCTAAATATTTACTTCATCCGCCCCAAAATTGATGTCACACTTTCCTTTTAAGTTTGTCTCACAAAAAATGTCACATTCCTTTTTTAGAAAAAATATCTCTCTCACATTAATAAAAATATCTATTCCCTCCGTCCCGGATAATTCGTCCCACTTTGATCGGGCACGGGTTTTAAGAAATGTAATGAAAAGTGAGTTGAAAAAATTAGTGGAATGTGGGTCCTACTTTTGTATATTAGTTTTATAATAAAATGTGAGTAGGAATGAGTTAGTGGATTTTGGGTTCCACTACCAAAAATGATAAAAAGTGAAATGTGACAAATTATGTGGGACGGACCGAAATGAAATATGAGACAAATTATCCGGGACGGAGGGAGTACTATTTTATCTCTACACCTAACACACAAAACAACATCTCCATTTATGTGTCATTCCCCGAATACATTATCTATTAATAGAGGAAGTACTCTTTATCGAAATATTAATAAATTAAAGTATTAAAATACCATAATTTAACAATGTTTTAAATTATGTATTCTAAAAAAATAATAAGTATAAATTAATTGAACAAAGTACTGTAAATATTAATACATTAAACTACCATATAATAGCAAATAATCTAGTAGTATAACCAAACAAAGTAATAATATATTACATAATAATAGACATATAAATTAAGCATATTATACCTTATCTTATACAGTATATTATAATATACTATGGTGGTGTTCAGTTTCCTAGATAAAATAATACTAAGATATAATATAGGATTGAGTTGTGAGATTAATTATCTTAGTCATAGGTTATCCATCTAGGATTGAGTTATGTCATGAACCAAACACATTACATATTTAATCCCGGGATACAATCTTGCAAACTGAATAGCCCTATGAGATAAGATATAATATGTTAGAATATACTATGAGATAAGGTATAATATGCTTAATTTATATGTGTATTATTACGTAAGATATTAATCTTTTGTTCAATATTCATTTCGACATAGTTTTTTAAACATCGATTTCAAATTAGTTCAAAATCTTCGACAAGATTAACTAAAATAAACGAATCGAATAATGATATTCTTCGTAAAAAAGAAAAGAGCAGTTATTTCAATTAAATAAAAATATTAAGTCAGTCGTACTATTATAAAGAAGGAAACTGAATATATGTACATATATACTGCATATAAAATCATTAATTACAATAAGAACATCCCTATAATGATATATCCAAAACTGCAGCTATTTAGTTTGTTAATTAAATTCTTTCCATTTAAAATTCCTTCTTGTCAACTTAAACTTTCCTTTCAAATCACCTTAATTTTACAAATCCGTTGTCGTGTAATAATATGGGAAGTTGTATCCTTTCCATAATTACGATAATGTAACCACTATATATATATATATATATATAACATCTGCTTCCTCTTCAAATCATTCTTTGAATTACAAACCAATCACACAATACTCTCTACCTTTGAAACTACTTTGCTCCTATTTTTCACAATGGAAGCCCTCGACATCAAGCCATATGATGTACTGCAAGCCCTCTGCATCGAGCCATGCCACTCGGATGGCTCGGTCACCTCGGAAGAATCTTCTACGCGAACTAGAAGTTATTTGACCGAAGAAGAAGAAGAAGAAGAAGGCACAGGACACGAGGCTCTCAACACTCGTGTCTTTCTAGATCTGAAACATGAAGAGCCGGAAACCCCTACTTCAAAGGTAGAATGCACAAGATACGAGACTGCCACGTCTCGTGTCTTTCTAGATCTGAAACATGAAGAGCCGGAAACCCCTACTTCAGAGGTAGAATGCACAAGATACGAGACTGACACGTCTCATGTCTCGCTAGATCTCAAGCTAGCCAGTGATCAGGGCGAGGCGAGAGATCAATCCAACGACCTAGAGCCGTTGGCTAAAAAAACTTTCCCCTGCAAATTCTGCACGAGGGAGTTTTCGACCTCCCAGGCGCTGGGAGGCCACCAAAACGCGCACAAGGAAGAGAGGGCGATGGTCAAGCAACGCCGCAAAATGGTGGATGCGGCCGTGGCGGGTCCCACGCGGCTACAATATGGCCACCCATACTTACCCTACTTAGCATACCCTAACTTCAATAGGCCGATTGGGGTTAGGGCACAATCGATCATACGTAAACCCTACTCTCACTACCATCAAGCGATGGCGCGACGTCTCGCCCAGGAAAAGATGTCTAGAGCTTACTTGGTAAGGCCCTCACCATCAATGAAGGTTGATGGATCTCTGAATTTAAGAGGAAACCCTAATCAACGGCTGAGATCGAGGGATGGTGGATTTCTGAGTTTAGGGGGAAAGCCTAATTCTGCCGCTATTAAGGATGTGGCAACTGATAACGGCCATCAATGGCTTGGATTGAGAGTTGGTGGTGGTGGCGATCAACATGAAGCTGCAGAAGAACTTGATTTGGAGCTTAAGCTATGATTTTCTGTTTTTAAGTGTTATGACTTTTGATTTAGTTTGATAGTACACTGTTCATTCTGGATTTAGTGTATATTATTACTTGATAATATACACATTAACTTTTATGTTTTTTTTATTTACATGTTGAACATTGAAGTTTGCGATATTTACACAGAAGTTATTTGCATATCACTTTATTTGTGTTTTTTTTATTTACATATGGAAGTATGCAATTCATATTCTACAAAGTTATTTACACATCACTTTAACTATTTTAACCAAAATATTTGAATATATACACAAAATTAATCTAAATGAGGATAGACAATAATATACGAAAATAACAATGTTGGGTGATTAATATTTTAATCCAAATATATACAGGTACTTCTATGTGAACAGGCAATTATAATATATTAGAAAAATGTTTTGGAGACATAATGTCTAAGACATAATGAGGTTAAAGTAGTAATTTTATTTTACATTTAATTTTAAATTAAATTTAAATTTTGTATATATACTTTGTTGCCCCTGCATTTATATATGGAAGTAGTATTAATTAAGATCTTGATAAGGTTAATTTGATTATTTGTAAAATATAGAGTTCTTAACTAAATTTACTGTATCAAGAAAAATTAAATTATATTTCAAAATATAAATAACTTTAAATTATTATTTTTTTACATCATTGTTAATGCTAGTATTGACCATAATTAATATTTACTTTTCTTTATTAAATATTGAAATTTTACTATATCATATAGCAACAAATTTGGAGTATGCAATTTTGATTTTAAAATTATTTGAGATGCAGTTTTGATTTTTAATACTAATTGAGTATGTAATTTTGATTTTAAAATTTTTTAAATTGTAATATTAATTATTTACATTTCATTTTTACTATTATTTCTGGAATTACAACTAAAAAAAATAAATCACATGTTCTAAACTAATACTCTTATATTTTAACATTTTAAAGCTATATATTTAAAATCTTCTCATTTTCCTATATTAAAATTACTAACTAAAAAAGGATATTATTAATGGAGCTTATGATTCTTAATTTTCTTAATTCTTAATATAATTAGTTGATGTACGATATATTAAATAATCTAAAATGAGAAAAGTTGATTCATCCAATTATTTTCGCATTAAAAAATAAAATAATTTTTTATTTTTGAAACATTATAAAATTAATTTTCTAAGCACAATTTTATAGAGTCGAAGGCTAACTAGTACTTGTCAATCAAAATATAAAAAGATACATGTGATAAAAGTAAAGAAAATTAATAAAAAAATACAAAAAGATAACGCAAATAAATGATTCATCATAATAACTACTACTATTATTTAATCATACAATTCAAATTTGAATAAGACATTTAACAAAAAAAAAATAATAAAATTAACCGGCTATGAAAGTATAACATAAAAAAAGAAAATAACTCATAATTAAATTATCAACTGATTAGATAAAAATTTATTTGAAAAATAATAATATGAAGTTATCAAATTATTTTATTATTAAATAATAATTTAGTCTGCATTATAGTAACTAATTTATAATTTGAATTTTTATGATTTTTAAATAAATAAAATAGTATAAAATTAACATGAAAAAAATGATATGTAAACATATAAAAAGTTTCGAGCATGATAGTAGCTTATATCCAATCAAATCAATAAATATGCATTTAGATAAAGATATTTAATTTGATTTAATATTCCTTAATTAGATTTGTATCCATTTAATATAATATTGGGTAAAGTACTCATTATAAAAAATATATCTATGTCAAAATGCCACAAAGGTATTATGGCTTGGAGACATTATGTCTCTAAATCACTACTCATGTGGTCAAAAATTATAAGCACATAAACACTTTAACATAGCAATAAAAGCAAGTTGCCCAAACCAATGTTTTAAAAACCGGACCGCTGAGTGAATCGGCGAAGCTACTGGTTCATGGTTCAACCTATGAACCACCTATGAACATTTTTTTATCATATTTAATTATATATATATATATATATATATATATATATATATATAATATCATAATATTTTCAATTTAATGGATGATAAAATAAACTCTATGTATAACAAAATACATTAAATATATAAATATTAAAAAATAGTAGATAATAAGATCTAATTAATTTTTATGAATAAATATAACTAAATATACGAATTACTGGTACAAGTTAGTGTGGATAAAAAATTTACTATTTTAGATATAAAAATAGATAAGTTCATATTAATTCAAAAAAAAATGTATATGATATATATATGAAATATATAAGTAAATATGAAATATTAGTTAGTTTTGAAAGAAATATAGGTATATAGTAAATTATTTATTAAACATTAGGTATAACCACTACCTATATTATAGAAATACTAACAATTAAATATAGTAATGAGTAAAATTTAGTAAATGATAAATATATTATCATATTAATAACTACTCATTAGAATATAAATTTAAACATGAATTATTAAAGCATCCGCAGCGGAGGCGTGTCCGTGCCAGCGGCACGCCCCACCGCCGTCCGTCCGTGCCAGCGGCACGACGCTGCTCTTAAATAAGAGCACGTTCGTGCCGCTGAGCAGCCTTACGTGGCGGGCCATTATGCCGTTGGCAAATTTGACTTTTTCTTTTTTTTTAAAAAAAAAATTTGAAATTAATTAAAAAAACCGTGTTAAATAAAAAAAATATTTTCCCACTTCCCAATAAATTATATCCGTTTTCTACACACTTTTAATTTATTTTTCAATTTTCTTTTTCCCAAAATTCACATTTTCATCTATAAATACCCCCACTTCAACACAAAAAAATTCCACAGGGTATTTTTTAGTCTTTAATTATGTAATTTTTAATTTGTTGGATTTTAATTATGTATTTTTTTATTTTCTAGAATTTTAGTTGTGTATTTTTATTTTTTAGGATTTTAATTATGTAATTTTTATTTTTTAGGATTTAATTATGTATTTTTTATATTTTAATGTATTTTTATATTGTAGAAATGTTTTTAGTAATTGAAGTATTTAAATTGAATATTAGAATGGTGGGACTCTTGAGCTTGTCCTTGCGGAAGAACATGGATGCGGGTGCTGTGCTCTTGCGGACAAGGAAAAGTAGGTCCGAGCCCACCTCCGTACTCTTATTTAAGAGAACGGATGGGGATGCTCCTAGTTTGAGGGATAAAAAATGTTTTGTTTTAATATAAGAATAACTAATGTTCAAGTTATTACACCACTTGTTCTCTTCAAGAGATCATGGGTTCAATCCCCACCAAAAAAAATTTAGAAGTTAATAAATTTAGCAAATAATCCTTAAGTTAATAAATTTAGCAAATAATCCTTGGAAGAACTACAAAAATATTGTAAATTCCAAAAAAAGACAATTATTCATAAGTTAATAAATTTAGCAAATAATCCTTGGAAGAACTACAAAAATATTGTAAATTCCAAAAAAAGACAAATTTTGTCATATGTTTATTAGAAGTTGAAGAGAGACCTCTATGAACCAACAAATCTATATTTTCCCTTACACAACACACATGGTTTGCCATTAATAATTGCTTTTGAGCTGAAATTTAATCTGAAATATAACAAAATTAAATCTGAAATATAGCAAAATTTAATCTGACACTGATAAAAGCCACTTAACCCGTGCTGGTCTTGCTAACCTCATGCAGACATGAGCTAAACCTTCATTCTCCATTCCAAAATCAAAAGTCCACCGCCACACGTTGGTACAAGTTCGCTGGCAACCTCGGAGTAGCAACCGCCTCCAACGGAGTGCCCATGAAGGTGACCACGCCCGGTCTCTCTGCAATGTTGATGTCTTCTGGGTTCACCCCTCTCGGAGGAGCCCATGTGAACTGGTGCAGAAGGCGGCCTAGCATTCCCGTCACCATATCGAGCCCTAGTTGCGCTCCCGGGCATATTCTCCTTCCAGCACCAAAGGGTAGAAGCCTAAAATCGTGTCCTTTTATGTCAACATCATCCTCAAGGAACCTCTCGGGGCGAAACTCCAAGGGGTTCTTCCACACCTCAGGGTCACGTGCAACTGCCCACACGTTGACGTGCACGGTTGAGCCCTTGGGGATGTCGTACCCTCCGACCTTGACATTGGTGCTGGCACGGTGAGGAAGCATGAGTGGGGTTGGAGGGTGTAATCGGAGTGATTCCTTGGCCACACACCGTAGGTAGGGAAGGTTCGCGAAGTCCAATTCTGTCATCACACGTTCAGTTCCAATGACGCGATCGAGCTCTTCTTGAACCTTCTGTAGGACCCTCGGGTTCTTGATCAACTCTGCCATGGCCCATTCCACAGATATCGCAGTGGTGTCCATTCCAGCATGGATCATGTCCTGTAAGTTTATCAAAACAGAGCAATAAGTATTAAGGCTCAGCTCTACACAGATACATTCCTTATATTCTAACCATGATCATCGTGCATCAGGATGTTTTGAGTACGCAGATGAACATGAACTCACCCAGAGAAGGCCAATGATGGTGTCATCGGTCAGATCATATTTCTCCTTGAGTGTCAGCAATGCATCACAAAAGTGCTGCTTGGCTCCTCCAGTTTTCTGGCGAGCAACGTTGTGGTCTTCCATGATTTCTCGTGTGAGGCGATCCCTGCGTGCTGCGTGTTTTGCAAAGTCTTCTTCGTTCAGAGGGAACAACCACCGGAGCCACGGAACGTGCTCAGCAATGGGGCGGGAGGCACCGAGCCTCAACCTGTTGTCAGCGATGGACCTCATCTCCTCTCCTTGCTTGTGTATTCTCCCCTCGGTATCCACATATCTCTTCCCGAACGCAATTCTGGTGATGTTGTTGAATGACACTGCTCCTAGATATTTTCTTAGCAGCAAGCTCTTAGCTGAGTTTCCTGCACAAATTGCAATTAACATTAAGCACTGGAGAAAACACCAAAAAGTTGAAGAAATCAACAACAATATGAAATGTATCGCTCATTATATACTTGCCGATGGATCCATAATCTGAGTCTAAGGTATGCTGCTGCTGAAACAATCAAAAGTAAAACGCAAAATTCTCCTTTAATTTCTGCAAAATGTGATCTAAATCATACAGCTTCTATCTAACCAAGAGACTATGGTCGTCAAAGATTCAAACAATTAACGGTTCAACATAATCAATGAACTGCGATGGTAAATCTAGAGTGAATTTAGCGATTAACTTAATATCAATCCAATCCAGATCCTAATCAGGTATTCGCGTTCAAAATTAATTGATTCAGCTTAGTCAAAATTGTTGACTTAGAACAGAACAGTAACCAAATCTGGATCACCAATCCCAAAACAATGAAAAAATCGAAGGATCTAGGTTTACAAAGACGAGCTGAGACATACCAGGGGCGGTGCAATCATTGTAGATAGACTCAACCATGGCGGAGACCTCATCCTCCCGAATAGGCCGCAGCGACTCAAGGCTCTTAGCGGAGAAGAGCGCGACGGTGCAGACCTTGCGCACCTTGACGTAGTGAGGGCCATAGTCCGCCCAAATGAGGTCCTGGCCGTACTTGGTGAGCCTGGTGGCGGTGCGGCTGCGGTAGCGGTCGGCCAGCTGCTGATCCTTCTCCTTGAGAACCTCCTTGGCGAGCTCGGTGCTGGAAACGACGATGTTGAGAGTGGATCCGAACCAGACGGATATGATTGGGCCGTAGGAGTTGGCCCAATCGGCGAAGCAGCGGAACTGGAGCGGCTTGACGTCGTAGAGGTTGCCGACGATAGGCCAGGGGCGGGGGCCGGGGGGGAGGCGGAAGCGGAGGCGGTAGTAGAGGGTGTGGAGGAGGAAGAAGAAGGGGAGGGAGAGGAGGAGGAGAGCGAGAGGCGCCATTGTTGAGATTGAGGGAAAAGATGAAGCAGCGGTGGATTTGTAATATAGTGGGAAATATGTGACTATGTGAGCAGGTGTTGAAGGGTAGTTGGAAACTGTCATAAATTCCCACGTTTTTTATTTTTGCTGAACTAACACTAGTAGTTGGGTAAAAGAAAGAAGAAAAATCAAATATGGATGTTGGGTTTAGGTCTACTCATATAAATTGGAGATTGTGATTAGGTGGATCAGGGAGTCAATTATATATTTCATTCTATAAGATTAGATACGTACAACTATATTTGTAGTTACTCATCACTCCATCATTAATACTTCACTAGTGTTATCATTAATACTTCACTAGTGTTAATACCTGTGCATAAGCGAGCGAGAAGATTTTTCAATAATGAAAATATATTAACTTAAAATAAAAAATATAGAGTAATTAAGTATAAAATATATTTATAGATAAGAACTAATTAAAATAGGTATTTGCAATATTATAAATAACAACAAAAAATATTTTCGATTGTACTTCTTTCAACCCACTCAATGAACATTTCATATTTTAGCAGATGATTGTATTTTATTTTAATATTTGATATGGGTGTATAAAATAAAAGAAATAACAAAGGAGGACTGTGTGATGAAATGAAATAAGACATACAAATAAAGAAAAATGTAATACTACTATTCACAAAAGAATTAAAAAAAGCAAACTATTTGAAGGAACAAATAGTTCACCAGTTTGATTAACAAAATCAACTCAATTATAATTATGTGTAATTCTAGTAATTTAAATATAAATATATTTATAAATTATATATATTGAATATAAATATATATTTATAATGATTTTCAACATATTTAATTAAACTAATATATTATATATAAAATTGTATATTACATAACAACAACAATTAATGTTATGCAATATTGTTATTTGTTTTATAATGATATTAATTTAGTTTACTTTATATCATTATTTATTGGTGTTTCATAATTACTTGGTTTAGCCACATTGGTCAATATAAACATATTTTAAAATTTTGAGAAGTAAAAAAAATAGAAATATGAGTAAATAAAAAACAATTCAATTTATACAACAACTTAAATATAATTGCTTAATTCAAAAAAATAATTCAAAAAATGTAAAAGTCAATAAAATTAGAAAATTTAAATTAAAACTTAGTATGAATATAATAATATAATACACCACTTAAATTAAAACTATAATCTATTAATAAAAATGTACCCCTACTATAAATTGCATAATTTTTGTACCATTATTTGAAATAAAAAATACTATACAATAAAACCTTATTACATATAAATATACAAAAAATGTTTCAATAATTTCAAAATAAGATCATAGTACCTTATTATAGTACCTTATTATATGGACTTTAATTTTATATTTTTAGATTTTACTTTTTATTAATCTTACCTATATAGTAGTATTTATTAAATTAAACATAAACCCAATTTATCGGTAATTTTCAGAAAAACATAATTAAATAATTTAATACAATTATTCATATTGATATATAATATATATTAAAATATTATACATTCAATAATATATATAATAAATATATTTGCTTCTAGAAATAAATAATTATAATAATAATTTATTAAGATAAAATGAATCTTATATAAAATGTTTTGCTAAATAATTAATAATAAGTTATAAATAAAAATTAATATGTTCAAATTAAAAAATTGAAACCATCTTCAATCTAAAGTAAAATATATCGTGTGTCCGAGATAACATTTTTTTTTTTGGAAATTAAGATTTAAAAAAACATATTTAATTTTAATTTAAATTTAAATATACCCATTTAAATTAAAATTTATTTTAAAATTAATTAATCTTTAAAAGTTAACTAAAACATACTTGTTTTTTTTAATTATATAGCCCAAAAAGCCCAACTTTTAAGACCATTAAATTTAAATTTTTTTAAAACCTAATGAGAAAGAGTCGTCGTTTCTTCGCTTATTCTTCTTCCCCTTTTTTCCGTTTCATATCTCTCATCTCCTTTTTTCTTACAGTTTTTCTAAATTTTTCCCCCCCTTTCCGCCCGCATCCGCCCCCGGGCCTCCTTCCAATCCCCGAACTTCTTCTCGCCCAAGCCGCTCCAAAGCTCCCTCCCCAAATTTCCCCTCCGTCTTCGCCGCCGCAAAAACCGGGCCCTCGCGGGGGTAGTGTGCTCCGCATTCAAGAAGGTATTTTTTTTCGGAGGATTTTGGTGGGTCAACGCGCCAACGGCCCGGGCCCGGATTGCTTTTCTCTCTTCTCCTTCCTTTTTTTTCTTTTTTTCTTCTCACCTTTCTCTGCTCTCATTAGCTTTGGTTTGATAGTAGACCAAAAAAGTGGAGAAGCTATAATTTTAGTGGACCTTTTTTTCCCCAAATTTTTGGGTAATAATATTTTTTTTTACCCAAAGTTCCCCAATTTATAAAATAAAAATAAAAAAAAATAGCTTCCATTTCCCTAAAGACAAAATATTTTTTAAAAAACGTTTTTGTTAGTATAGATTTCTTACCATGGTTTTGAAACAAAAAAAATTAGTATAATATGGGGTTGATACCTTTTACATGGGTGTTAAATGTTAAAAAAATTAGTAAATATTGGTCCTTGTGTATGTAAGTATGTTAGTTTTAAATATTGTGACTAAAAAGAGTTTGTATATTAATTTTAAATATAATGTAGGGTATTAAATGGGATTAAGGGATCCTAATGGGGGGCGCCCCCCTTTCCCCCAATCAATATTTTATCCTCCCTCCTTCTATGGAAAAGGGCGGACTATAATTAAAAAGCCCCCCCAAGATTTTATTTCTTTTTGATTTATAATTTTGAAATATATCAAGCAAAATAAATAAATAAAAACAACCAAAATTAAGGCAAATTTACTTTCTTTAAATTAAAAATTACAAAATTGAAATTAAAAAAAAATGCCTACATAAAAAAAACACTAGCTAGTCTAAAGTAGTCCCAACCTGGGGGCCATCAATCTTTGATGGATGCCTTCCCGATTTAAGGTTGTCCTATGGGGGGTTTTGGGGTCAACATCCCATAGCGGGGGGAGGCCACCAACTGTAGGGATGTGGCAAAAGGCGGCCAGGTCGCCTCGGGGGGGGGCTTGAGGCCCGGGCGGGCGCCAGGCGGAGGGGTCGCCTTTTCCCTTTGGGCCCTTGGGGACCCCATCTTGGGGGGGTCGGAGGACTAGGTGTCAACTCTCATCCCCGAAACCATTGTTGAGGTCCTTAAGATGCCCTTTTTTGGGGTTTTTAATCGGTGGTGCGCCCGACCCTCTTCTTGCCCCGGCGTTGGGGGAAACACACCACCAACGAACCTGCTTCTCCTTCAAGAGCGCCCCAGGACTTAATTTTCCGTACAATGACATGTACAATTGCACCGTTAATTTGTCGATTGGGGAAGCACACCACCACCGACTTGGGTAACTCCAATTCATTTTGTTTGACATGTAGAAAATGTAGTGTTTTGAGAGTGGAAGGAGTGAAAAATGAAGTGAAAAATGAGAGGTATATATAGGTTTTTAAAATTGAATAGAACTAAATAATAAGCGTCGCCTTCGTCATGACGCCACGTGGCCTGCGGACGATGCGACGGACGATGAGGCATCCTCGCGCTTCGTCCGGACGATGGATCGTGCGCGGACGACATCGTCCGTCGCATTGTCCGTCCCATTGTGGATGCTCTAGCGATGTTTGGTTTGTCATTTACGGACTTTGCTAGGCAGAGTTATGGAGGCATGCCCGCCTAATAAAGGCTGATAGTGTTAGTTGCCCTAACTCACGAAATTTGTCGATTTATAGGTAGTTCATTTAAAAAGATATTACGTGTCACGACCGCATTTTGCTAAGGATAGCGAGCGGGTAGAACCGTGACTAATAAGAGGGATTAAAGAAGCGGGGAAAAGAAAGGGCTAGAACTTGAGAATTTCACAGGCAGTCATTGATAAAATAGAAGCCAAGTATTTCATTACACGGTCTTGAAAACGAATAGACATCTCCTCAAATAGCGAGTTGATGGTGAGTTTCTATAATTCTAAGAGCACGCGTAATAAGTCCTTGCTAAACGACTTCGTGTATGAAGCACGAATCGTTGGGAGATCAACTTGATAACATCGACTCGATCATCACTCCATCCTCTTGCGTTCAACCTGCACATTTATAAATACATGCGGCTGAGTACGAAGTACTCGGTGGACACGTGCCGAAAACAAAACATACATTATATAGTTGTCAAGCCATCCAGCATTACACGGGGTTTTCTTAAAAGGCCGAGTTTACTAAGTTCTTTGTGAGCTAAAAGTTCGACTCTAGACTAGGTTCTTTCATCATTCATCATTCATTCATAAATCCATTCCATTCGTGAATCCATTCCATCTATAAATCCATTCCATTCGTGAATCCTTCCATTCGTGAATCCATTTGTTCGAACCCATTCCATCTAAAATTCATTCCATTCGTGAACCCTTCCATTGTGAACCCATTGTTCATAAATCCTTCCATTCCATAATTTATTCAGGGCTTAAAATCTTTTTTATAAAAAAACTTTTGGGGGTGCATAATTTTAAAAAGAAACATAGCCCCTTTTGGAAAAGATGATTTTCATAACTTCAAATGTATTTGTTTTATACCCCAAACTAGTGTTTTTTGGATTTAAAAAAAACCCCTTTTTGGTATTATTCCTTTTATTATTTCGTTGGCCTCAGGCCCGGCTTTTATTTTTGAAAATAAATAGTACCTTTGAATTATTTGAACTATTTCTCTTTAGAAAGAATGCATGACCTATGACATAACACCTATACCCTTTGGGTCGGTCTCATGGATCTCAAACCCTTTTCTCGGCCCACTAAGTTGTAGGATTTTTATTTCACTTCACTAAGTTGGAGAAGTTCATTTTCTTAAAAAAAATACTTGGCAATTAATAAAATATGGATTCTTGGAAAATCCCTTCTTAAATCTTTTGTTTGAATTTTCTTAAGGCCATCCATGGCGTCGCGGGCGCCAGTCATTCGCGTCCCCCACTCTCTCTTTATTTTCAAATCTAAAAATTTTCGGAATTTATACATGACTTTGGGCTTCAACTCAAATTTTTCCATCTTGTTTGAATTATTGGGAAATTTAAATTTTTGAGCTCCAACTCAACCTTAAATTAATCCCACCCCCTTTCCCCAAAATTTAAAATCCCCCAAACAATAATAATAGTCTCCCTTATTTCTTTTTTAAAAAATCAGCCCCCTTTTTTTAAAGGGGTTTAGCCCATACTATTTAAAATTTTCCCAATTTTAATTAACTGACAATTTGGGCCCCAAACCCTTTTTTGTTAAATAGTGCAGCCCAAATATCAACCCATCGTCCATCTCTTCTTCTTAAAACTAAACCATTTCAAATCCTAAATTAGAACCCCCTAAATTAGAACAGAGAAGCGCGAGGGTTTCCCTCTCCTCAGCTCGTCGCCGCCTCCGGCGTTGCCACCGCCTTTTTTCTCCTCCGCAACTCTCTCTTTTTTCGTTCTCTCTTCGTCGAGCCCTCTCTGTCAGCTCGCTCTCTTTCTCCGGAGATCCGCCTGCCATCCTGAGCAAGCGTCGAGGGCTCCGCTGCGCGTGCTCTCTCCGGCTCGCGTGGGAAGCCCCAAGCCCGCCATCCCACCGTCGGCCCGGCAGGCAAACCCGCCGTCTCCCGCCCATGGGCCCCCCGCAGCTCTCCCAGTACCCCCACCCCCAAAGCTAAGTCTCCTTCCCCTTCCCCTCTATTCCATTTCTTTGAGCTATGGCAGCAGCTTGGTGTTGTTTTTGTGGTATGATCTTGTTGGAGCATTTGTTAATCTCATGATCTAAATCTTTAGAGCCTACTGGATTTTTCCCTTTCCCTTTGGGTTTTGATTCTTTTTGCAATACTAGTTACTGATTTATCAATTGGGGCACTTAGCTTACTGCATTGAGTCTCTATTTCTTACACATGCTTACTGTGGGAGAACTTGAGGGTTTCTATTGTTCCATACTTTTGGAGAATCCCATGGAAATTTCTAAGTTCTTGTGCTATCTTTTGTTGTTCACATGATGCAAAGGTTTTGGGTGTTGGGGTTTTTACCTCACTTTATGAATCCTCTCGGATGGGATGATGTCCAGCCTCAAAATCTCCTGCTTGCTCCTCCTCCCTTCCTTGCTATATTCCTTGACTTTATGTGGTTTGGGGTGTCGATTTTTGTGGGGGGGGAAGGGAGATAGGCTTTTATATAGTGCTCTATTCTTGGCTTTTTGTGCTTGAGACTTGGAGGCAAAGGCTCCTATTTTGGGGCTGCCAGCTCTCCCTCTTTTGAGTTTAATGTTTTTGTCTTTCTACCTCTTTTGGTGTATGTATGGTTGTCTCTCTTTGGGTGTTTCCTCAGCCTTGATCGATGGGGAAGAGAATCTGTCTACTCTATTGTGGGCTTAGGCGATGACTTCTCATGGAAGATTCTATTATCTCAAATTCTAGTGGAGAGATATGAGGATATCTTGATTCTTGTTTTTTCTTAGACTTGGCTGATTGTTTGATGGGGACATAGCATACTTGGCATCTTTACTATTTTGGTGAAGGTCAAGACTTTATCTTTTTTGGGTTGGGAAATCACTAACCCCCTTTTTGGGGCTTGACTTGCAGGAAAGGCTGCCACATTTGGAGCATGGTGAGGGGGGAATCGAGAAGGATGGGGGAGAAAAGAAGATCTTGAACTGCAGCTCCCTTGATCAAAGCAACTTAGTTTTTTTTTTATCTTGAGATTAGCTACAACAATTTCCGTAGAGTAGAACTAGCCACCATTATTTTTTTCCACTTTGAGAAGGGTCTCCCATGTGCTTGAATCCAATTTGTTGTACTTTAGTATACACATGTGCATTTCTTCACTTTTCTAATAATAGTATTTTCTCTACTTTTATCCTTGAATTAAAATTTTCTTGCATTTTATCTTTTTCAACCTAAAATACTTAGATTATCCATAAGCTGAAAATACATCGAGGAAGTACGATTACACCACTTCTAAACGAAATTAGATAGGCTAATAAATCCGATTTATCTCGAAAGAAAGGAACGAAATTACGGGCGTTACATTGTGGGGCAATTACTGAAATACCTCGCCATTTACTCATTCTTGACAAATGGAAAGAAATAGAGCCCACATGCCATATGAATTGAACACATATTATTTTTTAAATTGAAGGAACAATAAGTGAGTAAAACGTACATTTGCTCATTTTATGGAAACTACCCTAATAATTTTAATTATGGAAGTGAGAATTGTGTTATGTACTAGCTACGGTTGAAGTCTTGACAGGATTAAACTTTTTGGCAACCTTCATACTATTCTATTTGAAATAATATACAATTATTTCCTTTTTGATTTTCTATTTTTATTGTTTTAAAATCTTGAATTTTTATATGCTAATAAAAAATAATAAAAATTATAGGACTAATTTATTATACTAACAAAATTTAAGTTATAGTAATAGTTTTTATTTTAATTTTTTTTATATAGCACTATATAAATATATAACAAGAAAAAAGGTTTTACCCATAAAATTTCAAAAAGTACTATCTTTTTTTTTTTTTTTTTTTATTGTTTTAAAATCTGGAATTTCTATATGCTAATAAAAAGATAATAAAAATTATAGGAGTAATTTATTATACTAACAAAATATAAGTTATAGATTTATACTATCAATGATTAAATATCACATATTTGATAGGAGTAATTTAACACAGTTTCAATACAATATCAACATAGTGTAAAATTTTCAATATTTTAATATCAACACAGTATCAACACAATATCAACACAACATCAATCAATATAGAAAGTTTTTCAAAAATTGCAATAGTCAAATATTTATATAAGTACAAATTCATACATATATTTTGCATAATTTAAAGGCAAGTCATATGATGGCATTTTTGAAGGGGTTGATAGCAGAAGCGTTCACATAAATCGATTACATAATAATCCTGATCTATTTAGCAGATTATTTAGACAAATTTTATTCGCGCAATTATCACATGTATCATGCTCATAACTCAAATAAATCATGCTTTAAATTAATTAAAACCTAAAACATGCTTTTCTACGGTTTAGCTATTTTACCTTGATGATTCTCCAAAGAATCGAAGATAGCTAGCGTCTTCTTCACGTGAAGATCTTTAGTACTAAACCACGGATGCTTCTCGTTCCGGTTCGGACCGTAAACCGATATCAGTCAGTCGGCCGATCTTGTTAGAGTTTGTATACTAGAAATCACGTTTCGAGTGATTAAATACCGTAAAACTCTTATTTTATTTTCCAAGGAATAAAACATATTATTTTTGTCATAATGTTGTTATGTTTTACATTTAATGGATGTTTATGCACGTTAATGTATAAGTTAACTTAACAAAGTCTAAGTCTTTGTTTTAGTAGACTAGTTGTGGGCGACGTCCACTTTAAAGTAACACGGTCAATCCTAAACAAAGAAAAAGAAGAATTTCATGACCTAGATGGAATTAGACTATCCATCGTGAAAGGTTGCAATGTCAATCCGCATATTTCTAAGCCTTACTTAAATAAGATGACATTGGCGTGTAAAGCACTGAACGGATCTAACAGCAAGACTTGTCCTTGGGCTATCTACTGAAAGGCAAGGTCTTGATAAATATTTGTTTCTTAATCAATGTAGATTAGCATTGAGCATACGGTATTGATTATGCATTACTTTGACTTATCAAATGGTGCGTAGTTTTTCGTAACCCAATAATCCGGATATATTGGGTAGTGGTGATTAATATCTAGCGATGCTAGGATTGCTATTATATTGAATAGTGCGCGAGGTGAGTCTCGTTTGATAATGTCCTCAAGAGGAGCACGAAACGAGGTTTTATTATTTGGAACCTAGCTAGTTGGAGTTTGATTACTCTATGAATAATAAATAAGCGTTTTATGTTGAGTCCACTCTTGGAATTAATAAGAAGTTAATTAATTAAGTCCATAGCAGACATTAATTAATTAATGGACATTTTTATCTTAAGCACGGGAAATGAAAGTTAAAACGGAAACCCGGATTACTTATAATTTCGGATGGATGGGGAGAGTTCAATATTACTTCTGTAGTGGCTGCTCGTAATATTCCAATTAAAGCTTATATTAAATTGTGGGTTCAATTTAATTAGTAAAAAGTGAATTGGAGGAGCCCATATCCAAAACCTTCCATAGATCACTGTCTGGGCCCAAAAGGAACTTAGGACAGTTTATTGGAAATGCCAAGAAATAGGCCCATTTTTAAGTTTAATCCAATGTTCACTTTCCTTCCCCCAATTGTGCATGGCCCTAGAGATGGCTTGGGCCCGCACTGTTCAACTTCGAAATAGCTAAAAAATAATCTTGGTGAAGAGCTGGTTTTTGAAATCTGTCTGGGCCCACCAATCCAGAAATAGAGTGAAGATTACATATTTGCCCTCGAATTTTTCGATTTCTCCATTTTTACACTTTCTACTGTGTTTTTTGGGATCAGATTTTCAAAACCCGTCGACCTCCTTCACCCAAAAAGGTGCAGCAACACCACAGTAATAGGCGGTGCTTTTGCCCTCCGTCGACCGAAAATTTTCAAAGAGGAATAACGTTTTCCTTTGGTTGCGGATACAGAGATTCTCGGTGGGTCTCGTTGTGGTAGATGTACTCCTATGATTTCTGATGTATATCGGAATAATGTGAGATTAAAGATGTACTCCTATGATTTCTGATGTTTGTTTGGGGGCCTTTGAGGTAGACACTCCGAGGGAGTTTGAAATCTGAGTTGGATATGATGAAAAGGATGAAAGGGAGAAAAAAGTAACAGAAAAAGGCAGAAAACGAAAAAAGATTGAATCTTGAGAGGTGCCAAATTTGTAATAATGGGGGAGGAGAAAGAAAACAAGATTCAAACAACTTTTATGTGAGAGACCAAGATTCTAGTAGTTTGAGTTTGCTTCCACTAAAACATACCAATCCCTACTTTTTATGTGATCTTTATAAATTTGTTGGATTGAGTCAGTGGTGGCGGTGGATCGTACGGAGGAGGAGAGGCGGCGAAGGCAGCTACAACAGAGGAGGAAGTAGAGGTGGAAGCCATGGATATGGAGGTAGCCGTAGCTACACAGAGGTGGCGGTGGCTATGGTGGTGGAGGCGGTGGCTACGAAGGAGATGAAAATGGCAGACTGTATTTGGGACGAGATTAAATTGGTCAGATTGTAATATTTTAATTTAAATAAATTATTTATTTCATCAAATATGGTGTTATTCCTTGAAAACTAAAAACCAGATAATAGTCTTGCTATGGTGGGCCATCCTCCTTCAAATCTAACGTTGTTACAAATCTGAATATTATGTAAAAGGAAAACTGAACAGGCCCTTAATATAAATAGGAGAATAAAGGAGACAGAAAAATATAATACGATTCAATATTATTATTTTTTTCAAAATTTTCGCCCTCCACCCTATAGAGCTGGGAGAAATTTTCCTCTCCTCTTAGGAGTAGAATTTCTGTCTTCTTTATTTAAGTCCTAGTATTCCGATGAGATCAACCCACATTGATATTGGAGTACAGTTCGGGAACCAGAGAGAAGATCCGTGGTCTAGTATTCAAAGCGTCACGTGAAGAAGTCGCTAGGCACATCAATTCTTTGGAGAATTAATTAGTTATTATTTCTGCTCCATAGAAAAGCATGTTTTAGGTTTCAATATTCTTAAAGCATGATTAATTCAAGTTATGAGCATGATACATGTGAAAATTAAGCGAATAGCTTTTGTCTAAATAATCTGCTAAATAGATCTGATTATTATGTTATTTATTTGCTCGATTAATAATTATTAAATTATGATAATCCGAACGCAACGCTTCCGCTTCCAGTTCCTTCAGATCACACCAGTATACTAGGACTTAAATAAAGAAGACGGAAAACCTTTCCTATGAAGGAGAAAAATTGTCCCTCACAGTATAGGAGAGGGGGACGAAAATTTTTCTAGAAAAATAAGTGTATTTTCTGTCTCCTTTATTCTCCTATTTATATTAAGTCACATATGTTCGCCCAGACACTCGGCATCGGGATCTATGGGAGGTTTTGGTTACCTTTTTTACTAATTAAATTGAACCCCAATTTAATATAAGCTTTTAATTGGAATATTACGAGCAGTCACTATAGAAGTAATATTGCACTCTCACATCCAAATCCGAAATTATAAGTACTTCGGGTTTCCATTGCTTGATATTTATTTCTCGCGCTTAAGATAGAAACATCCATAAATTAATTATTGTCCGCTATGGACTTAATTAATTAATATCTTATTAATTCCAAGAGTGGATTCAGCAAGAAAATACTTATTTATTATTCATAGAGTAATTAAACTCCAACTAGCTAGGTTCCGAATAATAAAACCTTATTTCAAGATCCTCTTGAGGATGTTATCAAACGAGACTCTCCTCACGCACGATTCAACATAATAGAAATCATAGCACCGCTAGATATTAATCACCACTACCCAATATACTGGGCTTATTGGGTTGCGAAAAACCCGCACCATTTAGTAAGTCAAAGTAGTGCATAATCAATACCGTATGCTCAATGCTAACGTACATTGATTAAGAAACAATAATTTACAAGACCTCGTCTTTCAGTAGATAGCATAAAGACATGTCTCGCTGTTAGATCCATTCCAGTGCTAGTACCACACCAACGTCATCTTATTTCAGTAAGGCTTAGAAATAATGCCGACCGACATTGCAACCTTTTCACGATAGGTAGTCTAAGCCTATCTAGATTGTGAAATTCTTCTTTTTCTTTGTTCGAACTGACCGTGTTACCTTAAAGTGAACGACGCCCACAACCGGTCTACTAAAACAAAGACTTAGACTTTGTTAAGTTACTTATACATTTTAAACATGTACATAAACATCCATTAAATGTAAACATAACAACATTATGACAAAAATAACCTGTTTATTCCTTTGGAAAATAAAAATAAGAGTTTTACAGTATTCAATCACTGAAAGGTGATTTCTTGTATACAAACTCTAACAATCTCCCACTTATACTCAAAACAGCTTTCGAGTATACAAAAAAATGTGTACTTCGTCTAATTCTCCCACTTATACTAAAAGCGAGTTCAGGTCTCGAGCGAGTCGAACTCTCATTCCTTCAACATGGCGCTCGAACGGTTTCACCGCCAATGCCTTTGTAAATGGATCTGTCAGGTTGTTCTCTGACGCAATCTTGACCACTTGTATGTCTCCACTCTGCAGTATATCTCTAATGATATGATACTTCCTCTCTATGTGTTTGCTCGCTTTGTGAGCTCTTGGTTCCTTCGAATTTTCCACGACCCAATTGTCACAATAAATGGTGATGCTTTTGGGGGCGATTGTAACCACACCTAAGCCCAAAAGGAAGTTCTTGAGCCGCAACCTCCTTTGGGGCCCCCGAAAGAGCCACTATTCGGCTTCCATGGTAGAGTGTTGATAAGGCTAATTTCATGCATCGGTAATGTGCAAAAAAATGTTATAATTTGCTGGGTCTAACACGTTTCTAAGCCGGTGTGTGAAGAAAATTGCTAGATCAAGGAAGTTATGAAGGAAATGGTCTAGCGGGAGAATGGAACGAAATGAGGGAATTACGGGGGAAATTTGGCGTGATAAAGAAGTCTACGGGGCAACAAAGTCATTATCTATACCTCGGGGCCCACTAAAACGCCTATAAATAGAGAAGAGCATGCGCGCAGGGATAGTTTTCCACTCTTCTGCTCGATTTTTAAACACACTTGGGAATAGTTCGGGGGTAATCGTGATGGGGGGTATTTTCTAAAGATTTCGTGCTTGGTAACAGTCCTAGTGGGGGAGAAGATACAATTGCTTTTAATTTCGTATTTTTGCTAGTTTCCACTCGAACTTCACTTTTGGAGTCGACTTTGATTTTAAGATGTTTAAGCCTTTCGTTCATGGATCCTTTGGGGTTTAATTTCAAGTTATTTTGCATAGATCTCTCTTTGTTAGCATAATTCTTCAATTGCTATGTCAATCTCTGTTGATTTCGTTGTTAAGGTGTTTGATGTGGAATTTGGTGACATATCTGTGGTTGTTTGAGTATTCGGAGTTCTTTTTGTAAAATCGCGTGATGGAGAGTTTTATCGTTTGGAGTTCATGACGGACGCTTGGATCCGGAGTGGATTTAGCGTCGAGGTTGGATTTGGCATGTGGAAAGACGATAGTTGTTAGATTTGTTTTATTTCTTCTTGGTTTCTATTTCACTTGTCTAGGGTATGCGGTCTGTTTAGTTTTTCGTTTATTATGCATAAATTTGATTTCAAGTCAAGAGCTATGTTTTGATTTGCTCATGTTGTTCTCCTTAAAAGTTTTACGCAAATTTGGTTGTAGAAGACGATGTCAACGTCGTTAGTACGAGAGTTAGTTATTACGCCCAAACTTCGGTCGTACCTTGCTTTTTAGACATGGTCCCCACCGCGATTTAATTCCTAGGTCTGTTTAGGTTAAGTTTTTTTAGGTTCCCAAGTCAATTCCCTTTAATTTTCCTCAACCAAGAAAATGCGTGGCGACCAACACCAAAAACACTCCCAAATCCTTGATTATGAGTCTTACGCATCCTTCTACGTGGATCGATCCCTACTTCCCTATACTAGGTTTAGTAAAGTGGTTGAGGGTTTTTTAAAGAAATAGTGCTTTGTGTGTCCGACATTTGGGATTCCTGCGACCCAAGTTCTGGAGCGAGTGATCTAGTGGACTTTTGGATCTAGGAACTGTTATTTTCTTATTTAAAGGACCTTAGCACAAATAAAACCCCTTTCAATTTTGCAATGCATTTCGCTTATAGTCTTCAAATTACGGCTCCACTCCTAAGGTAAACACTATCCATAGTAGACTTTCTCGAGTCTGATCGGCGAAAGTCTAAATCGGTATATCGAAGGACATTTTGCTTTGTAAACTAGAACATAGTCTTTAGCCCGTTTAAGGTACTTGAGTATGTTCTTTCTTGCGACCCAATGTCCTTGGCAGTTTAGATATCTTGCTACCTGCCAACGGCAAAGCAAATATCGGGCCTTGTACAAAACATAGCATACAATTACCAAGCTGAAGAGCGTATGGTATCCTTCCATCTACGCTATCTTAGATGTTGTCTTAAGACCATCTCTTGAAATAAATGGTTTGAATGTCAAAAAAGTAAAACCTTTCTTGGCATCTTGCATGCTAAAACAACAAAATACGTGTCGATGTAAGGTTCTTGAGATAAGCACAACATTCTCTTTCACGGTCCATAGGACCTTGATGCCTAGAATGTGTCCGCGTCTCCCATATCATTCATCTCGGCGGTTTGACAACCACGTTGTGCGTGACAACATCTTTTTATTGTTTCCAATTAGAAGAATGTCATCTACATATAAAACAAAGAACACCACATTCCCTTTCTCATCCTTCGCTACACGCATTTCTCGTTAGGGGCACTTTTCAGTCAAACTTATGAGCAGGTTTGATGAAGCCGATTCCATGATCTAGATGCTTGCTTGAGGCCATAAATGACCTTCTTGGCTTCCATACCATGTGTTTTTTGCCCTTGACGGCATAACCCTCGGGTTGTTCCATGTAGATGGTCTCCTCCAAGACTACGTTCAAAGCGGTTTTAAAACGTCCATCGCCACACATCCCAATCCATGTGGGCACTACGAGACAAAAGAATCAGTCGATTTGAGCATGGCCACCGGGAGAAGGTCCTGTAATCGACACCTTCCTTTTTGGGTGTCCCCCTTAGCCACTAGTCTCGCCTTAAAGATTTTAACTCGTCCATCGGGTCACGTTTATGTTTGTATATCCACTTGCTCCCGATGTCGGTACGGCCTTGGGTAGGACGGATAAATCGTAGACGTCTTTGTCTATCATAGATTGTAGTTCCGGACCCCATTGCTCTTACCCATTGCAATGATCGACATCCGCTGCGTCTGCAAAATTCGGGGATCTAGTACATTGTGCCCGGGGAGTGATCCATAGATTCTCCCATAGATTCGGGTGGTTGTACAATTGGTACTTGTTCTTGGTTAATGGAACTTGTGGTAGGCTGAGCTCTTCTAGAGCCACCTCCTTCTTGGGTTTATGATTCATAACAAAGTCTTCCTCTAAGAATGTCGCGTGAGTGCTCCCCAATGACTTCTTTGGTCTCGGAGACTATAGAATTCATAAGCTTTCGAACCTTTTGGGGTAACGTAAAAAAATACATCGTCCTTGAGTCGCTTAGTTGGATCCTTTTCCAAAACATGGTGAACACCCTCATATCTTGAGATGCTCTAGATTGGGCTTGCGCCCATTCCACAACTATATAGATGGAACAGTTTTGGATGGGAATTGTCCCAAATGGCTCAGGAAAGCAAGGCATGTCGAAAACGAAAAACGTCGTGCATACCAAATCATCGATCGGACCATGTTTAACAAGGTCTTGTTCCTTCTTTCGCTACGCCATTCTGGGTGGGAGTGCCCGCGATCGGTTGGGATTAAAACCCCCACGATAAGTAGTCCAAAAACTCGGCCGAGGTATTCCCTCCTGATCGGATCGTAGGCTTTTGATACGTTTTCCATGCGCGTCTCCACATAAGCCTTAAACTCTTTGAACTTGTCAAAAGATTCGGACTTAAAGCGCATCAAATAAACATATCCAACTTTCGAGTAATCATCGATAAAGATGATGAAATAACGCACTCTTTCCTCGGTTAACATTGGTCCATACATGGTATGAATGAGTTCTAGTACTTCCTTGGCCCTATTTCCTTTCAACCTAAAAGGTCTTTTAGTCATCTTGCCTTAGCGGGATTCACACGTGGAAAACGACTCGGTATATAGACCTTTAAGAAGGTCTTGGTCCTGAAGTTTGAATCCTCCTTTGGTTGGCATGATGATGCCTATTTAGGAACGATTTGGTCGTTCTTAGTATCTAAACCATGATTCATGTCTTATTTTGTTTATTTTATCTATTATGGTATTTTGACATGTTTGTGAGAATTGTGCATATTTGAGCCAAAAAGATAGGAAAAAGTCGAAGATGGAATCCGGACGTTCAAGCGCCCAGGTGGGCCCTGGTGTGCGCAGACCTTTCCCAGCGACGCTATGCTTTAATCGGTTCTCCGAAAAAGTTGTCTTGAAAAGTACGAAGACGCCGGTGACCGCTGGGGCATGTCGGGGGCCGCTCGAGGTTTTGTACGGGTGGACTAATTTGCTGACCCAGCTACGGATGTCGGTGGGCTACCCAAAGCGACCGCGGCCAAAGCCGATGGTCGAGCTATGAAAGCGGTGCATGAATTTAATAAGATTTTCTCTGATTTTACCAAGATTAGCAATCTTTTCCTATCCTCTTGGATTGAATACTCCTATTATCTTCCTTAAACCTCTTCATTAAAAACAATCACACTCTTTTGCTTCCAATTCTAGAGCGAAAATATTTGAGAGTTCATCAATGTGCAAGAGGTTGAAGACGAAATCAAGTGAAGATCAAGGCTACGGGATTCTACCTTTGGGTTTTATCACTTTAGTTCTTATGTTTACATTGTTTTCCCTTCAAACTATGTTTTTAGATTATACTCACGTGTAACTAAATTCATAGGATTCTAGGGATGTGTTAATAACATACTCTTGGTTTATGCAATTTCGTTTTCTATTTAATATCCATTTTGTTTATACTTCGTTTCTTCCTTAAGTTTTTCCCGTAATACCGCATGTTTGAGTGACACATTTGATGCTGATCAGCTATAACTTGCTACATAATCGTGAGAGGAGGTTGGCTAGTTAGATCCACTTAATAGACACTACAATTAGCTTCCTTAAAACGACCTTGTTAATTAAGAGTGGAGACTTTTCAAGAGTCTTAGGAGCTTCTAGGAGTTACGTATCTAGGATTGACAACCCTAGTGTTAGTAATCTACGCTTGTACCGCATGGAGAACTTATGTGACTCGTCTATCGAAGTATAGGCTGTGCTAGGGTATTGTAGAAGGAATTTGTATAACCATAGTTGGAAACGCACATCCCAGAATTCTCTTATATCATTTATTCGATCTCTAGTTTGTCTGCATCCACCCGCTTTCTATTTTTAGTTTAATTGATTTCACAAAATTCTCGGTTCTCCAAATAGTAAAAAGAAGCTTAGTAGAAGATAACCATTGGTGATCTTATTCCCCATGTTTGACAACCTAGTATTGACCTTTAGCTATACTAGATCTACCATGTATACTTGCGAGGTATATTTAGTGCTAATAAATAGTGCATCAAGTTTTTGGCGCGTTCTTGGGAATAATATCACTTTGCGATTTTTATCTACCAAAGGAAAATTTTACTACTTTGGATTTTATTGCTTTCTTTTTATTTTTATTTTTCTTTTTCTTTATCTTTTAATTGAATGGACCTCTTCACGGGAATGGAGAGTTCATACTGCGAAAGCACACAGGCGGATACTATGAAGATACTACGGCCCGATCAAGGGGGATCATATTATGACCAGATTGCTCTAATGTTTCATACGACGCACAAGACCCTTATATGAAGATGATGCAAAAATTTGTGCGGAATAGAGGAGCAAACCTCCTCCAAGTGGAAAGAAATCTTGGAAGTAATCATCATCGAGATCCGGGAAAACAAGAAAGTGACATACCAACAAATAGTTCAACTGAAAGAACATAAGTCCGTTGGAGAAAGCGGACCGGCAACCTTAATCATAAGTGGGGGGAGCCGGGAGCTCCATTAATGGGGCATTAGCTACCCAGCAGGGCGCAGCACACGCCAGAAAAAAGAACGCTTTCCGAGTCTACTGTAGATCAACTTAAATAAAGTGCCATGCCTTGCAAACATATGGCTGACCACATATCACCTCCGAAGCATCTGACCTGTAGCGGGTGGAGTTGCTGGTGGCCGACTGTCCTGTGGCCGGGCCAACAGCCTCACAACGACCGGCGCACCACTTTGCGCCGTCCACTACCCGAGCTCTTTAACTCCGCCACTCCAAGGGCTTCCTCCGCATTCCCATCATCCCATATCCCCGTAGAGAGAAGAGCCAGGGGCATGCCCAATTCAACAAGTTCTTGAGGCAATAAAGAAAGTCCACATTAACATTCCATTGGTGGAAGCACTGCAGCAGATGCCGAACTATGCTGCTTCTCAAGGATGCTATATAAGAAAAGAAAGTGGGGGAAGTACAAGATGGTGAACCTGCTGAAAATCACATGGTTAAGCATTTCCTGTAGTGGCTACCAACCAAGCACAAGGATCTAGGAATTTTATTTTATCTTGTGTTTTGGGGAACAATGTGGGCTGCAAGGATTTCGGGGAGCCAGTTAATTTAATGCCTTTATTTTTACAGAAGCTCGATATTGATAATCTTCCGCCCCACTTCGATCACCCTACAAAGACAAGCAGAGAATCACAACAACACCACGGGGACTGCCGTAGGATGTTTTGGTAAGAGTTGGTGAATTCATTTTTCCCGCTCGATTTCAGTATTGGACAGCGATGAAGACAAGCAGGCCCTTGATACTGTAAGACCATTCCTAGCAACCGGAGGGGCCATGATAGACGCCTGGGAGCCGACGTTGCGGCTACATAATGAAAAAAGATCACCTTCAACATTTATAACGCCCTCACGTTTCATGGAGCGAAGGAACGAAGGCTATCAAGAGTGAATGGTCCAAGTAGTCATGGACTACGGGGAGAAGTGGAAGCAAAATATCGAAAACCAAGATCTCTAGAAATCGCGTTCAGTGGCCTGCTTCACGCCACCTGATTCTTCTTCATGACGCTCGATGTGTGCTGGGCGACCGGCAGAGTTTGAGGTACTTCCCGAACGATTCCTCGACCTTGGGGAATACATTCTTGCCCTTGCGTACTCCCGAGGAAGAGGAAGAGAGAAGGCGCTATAGGAAACCATAAGGACCGCCTAAGTGTGGAATAAAACCGCTCCGAACATCTCCTATCGCATTTCTAGTGGTCGATAGTGCCACTTACCCCGTTGTCAGGTCCGCGCTTGAGTGATGAGGAGTGTGATAAACCGTTACGTGTTTTAAACAAGTATAACCGCATGATGGTCCATTTAAAAGGCATTAGCCCAACCACAAGATGTACATCAGATCTTCGAAAAAGGGCATGCACTCGTGCAAAACTGAACGTGATTTCAATTCAATCATGCAAGATTTAGAGGAAAGAAGGATTAAACTCGTTAGATGCAGAATTATCTACCATATTCTTGATGCTGAATGGGTTAGTCCTACGCAGTAGTAGCTAAGAAGTGCGGACGATCAAGCAGTTCCGGGAAGGATGGTGAGATGATTTCCACGAGAGTAGCCACAAGTTGGAGAGTTTGCATAGGGACACAGGTAGGATGCAATACAACACTAGGAAAGATCATTTTCCCTTGCCATTTATTGATCAAATGCTTGATACTAAATGTGGATACAATTATTACTCAAGCCCTAGATGGTTATTCGCTATAATCAGCAATCGCCAGCTATGATTTTGCAAAGATGTAAATGAGACTAACTCTTGTGCCTCCAATGGGAGCATTTCATGGTAAAAGAAGGTAATGTTCTTGGACACAAAGTATCATGCGTGGATTGGAAGTTGATCGAGCTAAGATTGCACACGGAGATCACACTTGGCCCAAATGGGGAAAAAGGCCGTGAAGTTTCTTGGTACACGCAAGCTCTATAGTGATTTATCAAGCACTTTTGAAATCTCAAAGCCTCTTTGTAAATTACTTGAAAAAGATGTGAAATTTAATTTTACGTCTCGATTGTTTGCATATGAAGAGTCAGTTAAGGCCTTAGTGAAATACAGTCATCCTCATCACCCCAGATTGGAGCCAACCATTCGAGATCATGTGTGATGCAAGCGATGTAGTTGTTGGGTCCGCTTTGGGGCAGAAGAGGGATAAGATTTTTAGGGTCATTTACTACGCTAGCAGAACCCTAGACTCTGCACAAGCGAATTATACGACCATAGAAAGGGAGATGCTTGCAATCGTCTATTCTTTTGACAAATTTAGGGCTTATCTCGTTTGAACAAAGACTATAGTTTACATTGACCATGCAGCTATTCGTCACTTGTTCGCAAAGAAGGAGGCAAAGCCAAGGCTAATCCGCTGGATCTTACTACTCCAAGAATTTGATGTTGAGATCAGGGATAGGAAAGAGAGGATCTATCACGAGAAATCAATAAGGACTTCCCCGACGAGCATTTGTTCTACACTCAAGCTATTTTCCCATGGTACGCCGATTTTGTCAATTATTTGGCAGCTAAGGTACACCCTCCTGACCTCACTCCCTATCAAAGGAAGAAGTTCTATAGAGATGTTAGATCCTATATTTGGGATGAGCCCTACTTGTTTAAGAAATGTGCAGACACGATATTAAGAAAGTGCGTACCACAAGAAGATTGGGCAGCCATAGTGGAGAGATACCATTCGTCACCAACTGGAGGAAATTTTGGAGTACAATGGACCACTATTAAGATCCTACAAAGTGGGTTCTATTGGCCAACCATTTACCGAGATTCAACCAGCTTTGTGCTGCAATGCAATGAATGCCAACGCACGGGGGGGATATCAAAGAAAAAGGAGATGCCCATGAACACCATCATTGAAGTGGAACTATTCGACGTGTGGGGGATAGACTTTATGGGACCCTTCCCAAAGTCAGGGAGTACCAATACATCTTACAGGAAGTTGAATACGTGTCTAGATGGGTGGAAGTAATTCCAACCAAAACTAACGATTCTAAAGTCGTAACTGCTTTTGTAAGGAAGAACATTTTTTGCAGATTTGGTACACCCCGCGCTCTCATAAGTGATGGGGGATCAAACTTCAACAATAGGTGGCTCGACAACGTATTGGACAAATATGGAGTCAAGCACAGGGTTACTTCACCATATCACCCTTAAGCGAATGGGCAGACCGAGCTTGCCAATAGGGAGATTAAATCTGTCTTACAGAAAACAGTGAGTACTAATAGGAAAGATTGGGCACTCTGTTTGGATGATGCGTTGTGGGCATACCGCACTGCCTACAAGACTCTTATAGGTATGTCGCTTTACCAATTAGTCTTTGGGAAGTCATGTCATTTGCCTTTTGAGATGGAGTACACGCCTTATTGGGCGATTAAGAAATTGAATCAAGATTTCCACAAGGCTGGCGAGGAAAGACGTCTCTTTCTAAATGAGATGAATGAGTTTCGAATGGAAGCATACGATAGCTCGTCCACCTACAAGGAGAGGATAAAAGCATACCATGACCGGATGATTAGTCCGTGAGAGCTCACTTTGGGGATGTTGTTTTGTTACACAATTCACGCCTCTCCCTGTTTCCCGGCAAATTGAAGTCCAAGTGGACCGGCCCTTACATGATCAAGAAGATTTATGACAGTGAGACGGTTGAATTGTTGGCCCCAGCTGGTAAGTTGTTCCAAGCAAATGGCCATCGTGTGAAGAAGTACTATAGTACGGACAAAGTGTTGGAGGAGGAAGTGGATTTGGTAGAACCCCGAAAGGACTAAAAGGGGTGAAGTCGAGCCAACGAATTTAAAACAAAGGCGCTTGTTGGGAGGCAACCCAACAATGTTTTTGACAATTTTTTTTTATATTAAGTTTTGGGTTTTTTTTTTATCTTGAATTTTTGTTTTTAAAGCCTTGAAAATATTTCGCAGGTTTCTGGACTCCCGCCAGCGACCACTGCGTAGCTCGCAGCGGCCTGCTGGCCATTCGCTGGAACGTTTCGACTCGTCCGTAGCTACCGCTAGAGGGCCCCCAACGACCGCTGCCCATTTCCAGTTTCCATCGTGTTTTTCGATCTTTTTGAATTTTCGCCACGTCCGAACCCCACGAGGAAATTTCAACGTATTTTTATTGCTTTCTAGTTTACTCACGACCCTACCGACTCTACAAACTTATTTTATACTCTGTTGTAAATAAGTTTGGGGGATGAAGGGGTGGACCGTGAGTTTTAGGGTTTTTGTTTTTGCTTAGGTTTTTGTTTTTGTTTTTGCTTTGTTTTGAAAGAAAACCCAAAGATGAATCCTTGTGAAAACCTTGAAAAATGTCGTGAACTTAACATGAAGAACTTAGGAACACGCATGCTTAGGGAAACACTCTAGACCGGGTTGCCAATGATATTACATTCCATCTATGTTTAAGTATGGCTTAATGTTTTGATTTGATGGTTTGGTAAAAAAGGTGTATAATTAGTGAATTGCTTGTTCTCCTTGAATCATGCTTATACCTTGTGAGATTTGAGCTTTAATTTCTTTCTTGTGTGATTTATCTGCATTCATGTATATGTTTCTAGAATTTGCTCCTAGTCTGCCTAAGTTTACATAGTGTTTAAGTTGATAAGGGAAGATGTTAGGCCATCTTTTCTAGCCTACTTTTTACCCAAAATTTTCGACCCTCTCAAAATTTTCATAATTTTTCCCTTTGGAACCAATTTTGAGCCTTTAAGTCTATTCTTTGGAAGCCAAATTAAATGGGGACAATTCCTTGAGTTAGTATAGTTTCTATATCTTTTGTAAAGGAATTGGAGAGATAAGGAGAAGAGTTGAGAAAAGTAGTGTGCTTAAATGTAGAAAAAAAGTACAAGTTGTGAAATAGAAAAAAAATTCAAAATATGTGCTTGATCTAGAAAAGATGTGTATGAAAAAGAAAAAAAATAAAAAAAGAAAAAAAGTTGTGAAAGGTTGTGAAAAGAAAAAGAAAAAGAAAAAAAAAGAAAAATCAAGGAATTGGAAAGTAAGTCAAGGAGAAAAATAATGAGTTTAAAGTGTCTTGGGTTTTAGAAAAGTGGAGTCAATTTAACTCTACTTGGGATATTTTTATGTTTAGTCACTTTTTAGCCAAATATTCCTTACCTACCAAAGAGCCTACATTACAATAAAAAAGAAAGACCTTTCTTGCTTTTGATTCTTAATGACATCTAGTAGAGGAGGGATTAGACTTTGAGCAAGCCTATGGTAAACTTTGCATGATGCATGATTTGAGTGTTATACACTTAGCCTATATACACTTTGAGAGTGAGGGAAAGAACACTTCTCATCTTTGGAAGTTTGCCACATGTGTGTGCTTGAATTCAAGGTGTTCCACGAGTTAGTAATGAAAGTGCACTAATGATTCTTGCTTGATTTGATTACGTTAATACATGCTTAATCTGCTCTTTCATATTTTGAGGCAATTATGATGTCTAGTCCTTTTGCAATCCGTGCGCCTATACTTGTATCTTTATTGTTTTGTTTGAGGACAAAAAAATATTTAAGTTTGGGGGAGTTGATACGATCGGATTTTGCACTATTTTAGGACCCTTATTTGGTCTGCTCTTAGTGTCTAAACCATGATCCATGTCTATATTTCGTATATTTGATCTTTTATGGTATTTTGACATGTTTTGTGAGAATTGTGCATATTTGAGCCAAAAGGATAAGAAAAAGTCGAAGATGGAATTCTGGAGCGTTCATGAAGCCCAGCGGCGCGCTGCGTGTGTCGCAGCGACCGCTGGCCCACAGCGACCGCTATGCTTGAAGCGGTTCGCTCCGGAAAAGTTGTGCTGAAAAGTCTGAAGACGCCCAGCGACCGCTGGGGCATGTGCAGCGACCGCTCGAGAGAATCTCGTAGCCACTGGACTAATTTGCAGCGACCGCTGCAGGATGTGCAGCGACTGCTACCCAAATCCGCAGAGGCTTCGAAAAATCCACAGCGACCGCTGGCCAAGGCGCAGCGGCCGCTGCGAGAAGGCAGTGCACGAATTTAATAAGATTTTCTCCTGATTTTACCAAGATTAGCAATCTCTTCCTATCCTCCATAGGATTCGACTTACTCCCTATATATACTTCCTTAAACCTCTTCATTCAACAACAACTACTTACACTCTTTGCTTCACAATTCTAGAGCGAAAATATTTGAGAGTTCATCACTTTGCAAGAGGTTGAAGACGAAGTCAAGTGAAGATCAAGGCTACAGGATTTTACCTTTGGGTTTTATCACTTTAGTTCTTATGTTTACTTTGTTTTCCCTTCAAACTATGTTTTTAGATTATTCTGTCATGTGTAACTAAATTCATAGGATTCTAGGTGTTACATCCCCATTCCAAAATAAAAATTTATAAGCATTTATTATCATGTGTATATTTTTATGATGTATAATGCATATGTATTGCTTTAAAGTTAAATATTAAAGTAATTGTGTACAAGTATAATAATAATACGTGTGTGCATGAAAGTACTTGTGTATGGAAAATATATATATAATGGTAGGTTCATAAATGAATATTATATAAATAGAAGTTAGTATGTATAATTACGGTGCATGCACGTGTTTACAATTTTAGTGCCACTAATCTTATGAGCATGACAAATGTCAAGTTGAAAATAGCATGCACGTATGCTAAATAACTTTATAATTTATAGGGTGTAATAGTTTGTTTTAATATGGTTGCCAGCAGCCTCAAATGAATTTATATATATATATATAGATAGAGGGATGTATTCAAATCCTTTTCATATTTTTTGTCTTTTTTTTTTAATTCAAGTTCTACAATTTTGTCATCTGACGGTTAGATTAATGTCACATATCATTTAATAATGCACATTTTCATTCTAATAATGCACAGCGGCTAATAATGCAACATTATAGACTAATAATGCACATTTTCATTCTAATAATGCACAACGGCTAATAATGCAACATTATAGACTAATAATGCATTGATCACAACCATCCAATTCAAGGATCCAAGGCTGAGATTAAGAAGGAAATAGGACACTTAGGGTGCAAAGGAGCCTAACGCACCCCTATATATATATATATAGGTTTGTGTTAAAATGACAACTCCTCTTAAAATGACAACGTGACAACGCTTATACAACAATATTATAAACGTTACACAGCAATATCCAACACGTTAGACAGCAATTTATAGATTGCTGTCTAACGTGTTGGATATTTGTTCAAGAAAAATTTGTTGTTTAAAGCCACATATTCTGCTTAGCCCTTTTTTGGCGTTTTTTTTTTTTTTTTTTTTTGCCACGTGTCAGCTTATTATTCGTCCACATGTACAAATGATTGGCTAGGAATGGTGGTATGGTGTTATTTTAAGGGGTGGTGGCACCCTAACATGCCTATATATATATATATATATATATATATATATATATATATATATATATATATATGGTTTTGATCTATGAGAAGACCAGATTTAAATACAGAAACGCAGAACACGGTCATACGTAAGGCATTTTTAGGTCATAGTTAGTTTATTTTTAGGTCATGCTAACAAAGCATAACCTAAAATGATCTTAACATTTCACGAAACTTAATCCTAGGCGTCCATAGATGAGATCTAACGGACTATATTGGTGGTATGATGTTATTTTAACTATGGTGGCACCCTAGTGCACCCCATATATATATATATATATATATATATATATATAGGGGTGTGTTAGGGTCCTTACAGCATCTTAGTGTAAAACACAGCACTAATTACAGCCCTTGGATCATTAGATTGGATGGTTGTGATTAGTTACATTATCATACTAAAAATCTACATTATTAGCCGAGGTACATTATTAGACTAGAAATGTACATTGTAAGACTAAAACTGTACATTATTAAACTAAAATGCTACATTATTATCCGAGCTACATTATTAGTCTAAAATTCTACATCATTAGATGACACGTGGCATTAATCTAACCGTTAGATCATAAGATCCAATGGACTGCAAGTGTTTTGAGTTTTACTTATACTTAGCGTTCTGACCTGAATACATCCCTATATATATATATATATATATATATATATATATATATATATATAGGGTCTTGATCTATGCAAACCCATTTTTAATACAAAAATACAGAACCAAGCATATGAAGGTCATTTTTAGGTCATCGTAAGCTTATTTTTACGTCATTATAATAAGGATGACATAAAAGGATCTTAACATGACCTCAACCTCAAAGTTTATAATATGACCTAAAAGTGCTTTATAATGACCCTCCATGTTTTTCTTTAATTATTGACCATTAGATTGTCAAATCTCATGGTCAAGATTTGGTCTGGATTTTGTATTGGGATCAATTTTTGTATTGATCATTTTCCTATAATATATATATATATATAGGGGTGTATTCAGATGAAAACCATAATGTATATTAAAACATCAAACCATGTAAAATAATGTACATTATACACACTAATAATGTACATTTTATTCATGTATAATGTACTGTCAGCATAATGTACAGAATTCATATAATGTAAATGTACATTATTAGTGTGTACAATATTTAGAACAGTACATTATACATGAATAAAATGTACATTATTAGTGTGTATAATGTACATTATTTACATGGTTTGATGTTTTAATATACATTATGGTTTTCATCTGAATACACCCCTATATATATATATAGGGGAGCACTAGGGTGCCCCCTTATTTAGAGTCACAACGTACATCCAATCTGGTGCTGCCATGTGGCACAAAACATGCAATATTTTAAACACAAAAATGCAATCTAGTTGTATATGCATTTTCACAGATTGCATTTTAGTTGTATGTAAATTGCATTTTCTAGTGTTTAGTTTTGCATTTTCACATAAATTGCAATTTTTATTGTTAAGTTTTGCATTTTCACATATAAAAATGCAATTCGTCTATATATAAAATGCAAATTTAAACAGTCAATATCAAAAATGCAAAACTCAATGATAAAAAATGCAATCTGCATATAACAAAAATGCAATCCGCCGAAATTCATTTATAGCTTCTACAAATGTGTATTGCATTTTTCTGTATACAATATTGCATTTTTCGTGCCACATGGCAGCACGTGGTTGGATGTACGTTGTAACTTTAAAATTAGTTGTTATACTAGTACATCCCTATATTAGAATGAAAATGTGCATTATTAAATGACACGTGGCATTAATCTAACCGTCAGATGACAAAATCGTGGGGCTAGGATTAAGAAGGAAAAAGGACAAAAGCATCCCTATGTGTGTGTGTATATATATATATATGTATATATATATATATATATATGGATGTATTCAAATCCTTTTCTAATATTATGTTCTATTGTTCTTTTTAATCTTGGTCTTCCATTTTAGAGATCTAATGGCCCAAAATAAAGGCTGATTTATTTACTTTTAATCCTTAAAATTCACGACAAGGGCTGATTAGTAATACATAATGGAGTTGGTTATGGTAACTCCTTGATTTTCTCCATATCATGATCCCAGCGGTTTTTTTTACAGAAATAAACGATACACTCTTTTTCTTTCTCGAATCTTTCTCCCTTTTTCTCTGTTGAAGACATTCCAATGTTGAAGACAAGCGTTGTTGAAACATTATCCGTAAACTATTATTTTTGGTTTGTCGTCGAAAACCATTTTTGGGAGCAATCGTTGATTGATTTCGTTTTCTACAAAATGGAAGAAGGTAATTAAATTTCTCCATTGTACGATTATAAAACCGATTGGCTCACTTGAATACCGATTAGTTGGAGTAATGGTTCATTGCAAATAATTTTTTGTGATCGATACAATAAGTTTTTATGATCGTTTCCGTAGTCTGTACGTGTTTGTATATTTGGCGCAAGTTTCATTTATTCCCCAAGGGTTTAGCAATGCTTGGGGGCTAGGGTGTAGTACGTAGTAATTACCACGTCTTCTCTTCAAAGTGAACGAGTTTCAGTTAATCCTCTAGGGTTTACAACTCCGCTGGGTTAGGTAGTTCTTTTTACCTATACACGTAATGGACATGTAGCATTATATAATGCCTATAATAGACTCTGTAATGAACGATTTATGATATGTAATGCATATGTTTGCTGAGACGTTTTTTCTCTCGTTTTATATAGTGTTGTATGTTTGGCGCAAGTTTCATTTATTCCCCAAGGGTTTAGCAATCCTTGGGGGCTAGGGTGTAGTATGTAGTAAGTACCCCGTCTTTCTTCAAAGTGAATGAGTTTCAGTGGATCCTCTAGGGTTTTCAATTCGGTTGGGTTAGGGAGTTCTTTTAACATATACACATACTGGACATGTAGCATTATATAATGCGTATATTAGACTCTGTAATGAACGATTTATGATACGAAATGCATATGTTTGTTGAGTCGTTTTTTCTCTCGTTTTATACAGTGTTGGTTGTACCTAAATGTTCTCCAGATTTGAAGCATGTGGTTGGTCAGAAGTTCCAATCGCTTGATTTTGGTTTCGCGTTCTACGATGTATATGCCCGCGCTGTTGGTTTTGATACGCGCAAACAAGGCATGAGGAAGACAGACGGTGTTATTACTTGGTACTCTGTCGTATGCAATAGGGAGGGCAACAAGAAGTCGAGCGAGGGTCATGCTAGCAGCTCTGCGAGCCGCCTGATTTCAAAGAGAGAAAAGGCTATAAAGAAGGCGAAAAGACCTCTTAGACAGTGTAAGGCGTGCTATGAGATGGACCATCACGACTCTAGAAACTTCCAATGCTTAAAGAGATGGCGAAGGAGAAAGAGCTTTGCAAGGGAAAGAGGAAATCTTGATGTTTTTTGTACCTACTAACATTGTTAGTTTTCATTTTCGGTCTAGTCTTATTAAAACCAACAGTTTATGCATAATAAATCCGCATTTTTTGGACGTTAATGTGCATTATAAGTGAAGAAATTGTTCTTTATTTTTTTCTAGCTGTTAACTTATCACTTTAAATGTGTTATGCATAGTAAATTTGCATTTTAAGACCGTTAATGTGCATTACAATTACAGATGTTTTCATTATTTAGTTGTAGCGTTTAACTTTATATTACAAAAAATTGTATTAGCCTTGCATTATTAACCTTTACCGTATATTATCATTCGCGAATATGTACATTATTGCAATCAACGAATAAACTTGTTGTAGATTCCATTTCTGGATCAGGTCATCAATAAGCACATTATGTCCATTATTCGATTTATTTCTCCAATTAATCCTTAACAAGCCTAGCAAGTGTTCATCAAAATCCAGTTAACTTGTTAGCCTTTTTCACATTATTAATCAGTACATTGGCATTACTTGGATCATTACATACATTATATATGCTTTAGTTATCAAGAGCTATGTATTGTTCAAAACTGGCCAACAAATAAGTCGTCTTTTCTACCTTCTAAAATGCATTATCCAAAAAAAACTACATTGTTCAAAATAATGTAAATAGCGTTTCAATGACTGCTACTCCAATCAATTCAGCCCGTACTCTTCGATCCACTTCTCGAAGACGAACTTAGGCGGCCTCTCCTTCCAAAACTCGGTGGCATATCTATGGTTGTTTGCACCTTTTGAGTTATGTGCGGAAGTCAGCAGCGCAGTAGCAACCTTAATTCTGAACATTTCCAAGTCGCCTTAGCACCTTCTGGGCTAAGGCGATTGGAATCAAATCGTCAATCGCTTGGTCAAAAGCAGTTCGTCATTGCTTAGATGTTGTAGTACAGAATAGCAAACAGAGATGTATAAGTTTGTGTTTTGTGTAATGCATAAACCAATTGTCAGTGAAAACATAATGCCAAAAACCTAATAGAGTAATGCTCACATTCCAGCACATAATGCACGAAATTAAATGACATTCACTACACCAAACACCAGTTATGCAAACCAACCCATAGAATCTACAAATCACAGGATGCACAGTCGATGCTAATATAATGCAATGAATCAGACATATAATGTAACTAACAGTAAGTCATGCTTTTCATTTTATAATGCAATAAATCAGACTACTAATGCAGTAATGTCCAATGTGTAATGCAACATACCAAACTAATAAGGCCTAATTGAAATTAATACCAATCATAATGCACAGACTAGCCTACATAATTCACAAAACCAACAAATAATGCATCAAAATAGGGGCACCAAGTATGTAACCTTCAAATAATTCATGCAATCATATAACATTCACTGAACCAAATACCGATTGCTTATTGATTCTCAAAATTAATCAAAGAATGAACTCAGGAGCATTGAGCTTCTCCAGTTATGCAAACCAACCCATAGACTCTACAGATCACACGATGCACAACCGATGCTAATATAATGCAATGAATCAGACATATAATGTAACTAACAGTAAGTCATGCTTCTCATTTTATAATGCAATAAATCAGACTACTAATGCAGTAATGTCCAATGTGTAATTCACAAAACCAACAAATAATGCATCAAAACAGGGGCACCAAGTATGTAACCTTCATCATCTGTTGGTTGGCTTGTGTATGTTCTGTCTCTCTTCGTCATTTGTTCTCTGTAAGACACAAAATCGACATCAGTTTCATTCTTGAATCCAAATCCACTACAAACCCAGAAAGCTACCGAAAACGATGCAATTTTACAGAATCGAAAACAAAAACGACCAAATCAGTAAAGGTTTGAACCCTAAAATCGACGAAGCAAAAAAATAACTCAGAAATCAACTACACACTTCAATAATGAGAAGAACCCTAAATCAAATGCTCACAATCTCATATTTTCCAAAAGAAAACAACCACAACTTTTGTGCATTATTCGAAATCGAAGTTCAATGGACGCTAAAAACTGTGAATCGCCTACTACATTGTCTCCTAAAAGTAGACAATCGACGATTAGGAGTGTTTCTAACTCAAGAAAGGGATTTTTGAAGCACACCGTTTTCGTTAGTTCCTCTTTAATCGACGACCGGCGGCACGCTCAAAACAAAACCGAAACTTTGTAGTTGTGAATCGTCGATCCACGGTGCTCTTCACAACAAAAATCGACGGTGAGTGCATTTTCGACAGTGAAACGGCGTCGGAGGGTTGAATAAATGGTGAAAATCGTCTTCTGGATTGATTTTGGTGGGAGGAAGTGGCGGCTAGGGTTTGGAAATGGGTGGGAATTGGGGGAGACGAGATTGAGTCGTGGGTTTGAGGAGTGAGACGGTTGGAATGAGAGAGAGAGAGTGAGTAGATGGAAGGTCTATGAAAATCCCACTGAAATCTCGCTCCTTCCGTTTTAATTCATGGTTGTTTTACAATTTTACCCATATAATGCACAGAAACAATCTAATAATGCAACACGGGATGATTTTGTGAGGCTTCATCTAATCCGTCCATCATACTAATCTAATGGTTGATATTAAGAAGGAAATAGACTCTAAGGGGGCAATAGGACCCTAATGCTCCCCTATATATATATATATATATATATATATATATATATATATATATATATATATATATATATATATATATAAATGTAATTATATAACTAGTTTTAAAGTTACAACGTACATCCAATCTGGTGCTGCCATGTGGCACAAAAAATGCAATATTGTAAACACTAAAATGCAATATATATTTGTAGAAGTTATAAATGAATTTTGGCAAATTGCATTTTGTTATATGCAGATTGCATTTTTTATTGTTGAGTTTAGCATTTTCACATAAATTGTATTTATATATTTGAAAATGCAAAACTTAACAATATAAAATGCAATTTATGTGAAAATGCAAAACTCAACACTATAAAATGCAATTTACCTACAACTAAAATGCAATCTGCGGAAATGCATATACAACTAGATTGCAATTTGTGTTTAAAATATTGCATGTTTTGTGCCACGTGGCAGCACCAGATTGGAGTACGTTATTATAAACTCAACACTGAATCTTTCTTTTCTTTTCTTTCCTTTAATTCAATATTATTGATTCTAATTTTGTGTTCATGATTACACAATAATTTCTCTTTCTTCTCTCACATAACTAACTCGATTTTGTACGTTGAACACGTCTGGTGGTGTAGTTTCTCACCTAAACCCGAATTTGGGAAGTATTCCATGATTGCTTTCATTTTTTCAACAATAAGAAAGTAATTTAATTAATTTGTTCATTGATTTACAGATTTCGTGCTTTCTTTTCGTAAGTGTATAATGTAGATTGTATTAATGTACAATTGTAGTTGTATAATGTATATGCTGTCATTGAATAATTTACATTACAATGGGTTTAATGTGTGACAGAAGTTAAATCCATTCCCCAAAGGGTTTAACAATCAATGGGGCTAGGGTATAGTACCGACTCACTAACAAAACCTTGACAACGGGAAGGGAGTTAGAGTCATTCCCATAGGGTTTAACAATCCATAGGACTAGGGCATATTACTAACTCATACATCAAAATTCATTTTTGAATTATGTACGTGTTTCAGGGAATAAATGTTTAGGCTAAGTAGAACTAAACATGTGTAATACTAGTGTAGTATTTAATGTTTGGCGAGGGTTGAATCCATACCCTTTGGGTTTAGCAATCCATGGGGCTAGGTTGTAGTACCCACTCACAAACAGAAACCATCACAAAGGGCAGAGAGTTTGAATCATTTCCCTTGGGTTTCCCATGGGGCTAGGTTATAGCACCACCACATGAATTAAATTTCATTTTTTAATGCGTTTAAGTTTTGTTACGGTAAATAATGTACCAATAGTATCTAATAATGTACATTCGGATCAGTGAATAATGTACAGATTAGAAGAGAATAATGTTGAAAGGAAATTGAATAATGTACAGATTGAAGAGAATAATGTTGAAAGGAAATTGAATTCAAACCATCCCAATTGCTTTACATCGTCATAAATCTAGACAAAATACCCTACAAATTTATTTCAAATCAGTTGGACACCTCCTGAAAAAGAAAGACGAAAGCTCCAAAACCCAGTTCATGGACGGCTTCCTTCTGCCGTGGAGTTAGGCTTTTTAAACAGTTCAGGAACTCGGTTGGGGTCCGTCGACAGTAGAGATGGTCGACTTTCTTCCCCCTCGACTTCCTTTTCTCTGCGTCTTCATGAGAGGTACTCGTCTCGGCCCTTTGCTCAATCAATCTCCCGGAACTTCAAAAATCAATAATGTATTGCATTAATATTATATAATGCACACTACTTGTTGTATAATGTACACATTGAAGCAAATAATGCACGATTGAATATAACATTCAATCAACAATTGATCGATTTTTTTAAAAAAAACACAAAACATAATGTATACCACTGTCTACAGTAATGTACGAATAGCAGCAAATAATGCACATATGACTACAAATTTCACTCATTTTCAGGTATTTTATCACAGCGTACAATAATGAACAACAGAGTGCTATATAATGTACAAAACCCAACAAATAATGCACAATTCAAGGGAACCAATCATTGTAGCTGAACACAAACTCATCATATACACCATATTCTACTATAATGAACAACTTCTCGACGCTAACAAAATGCAAGTGCAACATATTGCTATATGATGTACAAAAACCAACAAATAATGCACAACTTCAAAGGACACAATTCCAAGTAGCTTAACACACAAAATTCATATAAACAACTGGCTTGAATAAGGTATAACTTCTTGAAGACTACAAATGGAAAAGACATCATATTGCTCACCTGCACTTTTGGTGTTTTGGGTATTAGATTGTCTGCCTCTTTTCGTCATGGTTGTTCTGTCAGACAAACCAACAATCAATTAAAAATAATAAGATGTAGTCTGCAAAATCCACCATTACATAATTATAAAGCAGTAATTAACTACAAACTTCAACAATGGACAAAACCCTGACAAAAACGACAACGATTTCATGATTTACGGAAAAATAAACAGACGATTTGTGAAAATCGTGAAAAATCAACCCAAGGTTTGTGAAAATCGGAGATTCAAAGTGTCCATTAACCAAAAAATGGAACTTTTAACACCTACCTGTTGTCGACTGGAGATTGACGGTCACGCGCGAAGGGATTGAGTCTTCAACTGCGAAATGACAGCGGAAAGTTGATTTAACGGCGAAAATCGAAGGTTGGGTTGATTTTCGGTGGCTTGGAGTAGCGGCTAGGGTTTGGAAATGAGGGGGAATTAGAGGAGACAAAATTCAATCGTGGGTTTGAGGAGTGAAGCGGTTGGAGTGAGAGAGAGAGAGTACATGGAAAATCCCGCTTAATTCTCGTTCCTTCCATTTTTATTCATTGTTGTTTTACAATTATACCCGTATAATGCACAGAATGAACCTAATAATGCAACACGAGATCAGATCTCTCCTCTTAATCAAGTCCATCCATTCCATCAATCTAATGGATGATATTAAGAAGGAAATAGACACTAAGGGGGCAATAGGACCTTAATGCCGTAATGGGCTAAATTTGTGGCCTATTGAGCTTATTTAATGAAATAGGCTAGGTTAGTTACTACTACTACTATTAATACTCCCTCCGTCCCGGCTAAGATGACACATTGCTTAGCCGGCACGAGATTTTAGGAGTTATTGATTAAAGTGTTTAATTGGAGAGAGAGAAAGTGGATGTAAGTATTAAAGTAGAGAGATAAAGAAAGATGATATTTTAATAGGAGTGAGAGAAAAAGTGGTTGAGTGTATTAATTGGAGAGAGAAAGTTACCAAAAAAGGAAATGTGTCATCTTAGTTGGGACAAACTAAAAAGGAAAACGTGTCATCTTAAGCGGGACGGAGGGAGTATTATATAAGATAATTATGTTTATAATTTCTATTTTCAACTATAATTCCATTCTAATTTATTGATTTTAAAATATGTTGATAACTCAATCACATGATTATTTTATAAATATATTTAAATATAGATTTTTAAAAATAAATATTTAAGTCAAAAGATAAAAGTAAAATTATTTAATTTGTGCAACTTCTATTCGGCATTAGGAGTCCATTTTGACATTTTTTTTAACCGGTTATAAGAGTTTTATTTTACTTTTACTACAAATAGATATAAATTTATTATTCTATTAATTTATTTTATTATAAAATTAATATACTCCATAAAAGTGTGATTTAGTATTTTGAAATTTGGACTGAGTTGGGGATTCGTGCTTCCATAAATAAGTTTTTTAATTTTTAAAATATTTTATAAGTACTCTGTCCGACCCTATGAACTTTGTATCCTGCGTCCGTCATTGCTCACGAGATTAATGGCACTAAAATATTAAACACGTGCATGCACCATAATTATACATACTAACTTCTATTTATATAATATTCATTTACGAACCTACCATTATATATATATTTTCCATACACAAGTACTTTCATGCACAAACGTATTATTATTATACTTGTACACACTTACTTTAATATTTAATATTTAAAGCAATACATATGCATTATACATCATAAAAATATACACATGATAATAATATGCTTATAATTTTTTAGTTTGGAATGGAGATGACAATCTTTTCCCCTAAGAATTTTGTCCGCAAAATTCATTATGTATTTATTGTAACATCCTCAAAATAGGCTTTGGCAAATTTTTAATTTGATACTAAAGTTATCCGATTGTGACTTATTAATAGATATTATGAGGGGAAAAAAAGAAATAAAATAGATATTAATGAAAATTTATTTGAATTAAATATAGTATGTGCTATTATGATATAATGACATCTATTCTTGGAAATATGAACAATTCCCTAATATCTAGAAGTGTCGAGAAATGTGGAGAGTCTAACAGATACTCCATATTTTATCTCCAACAAATATACTTATGTGTAGAATAATTTAGAGATGAGTTTCACTTGTAGTATTTTTTAGAGGATGACATTTGTCACAATATTTAGCCATATATTGAATATTAAATTAGGAAAAGGAAAACATATACGGAGAGGTTACCACTTTATTGAGGGGGACGGATTTTGGAAGAGGAAAAGGCACAACACCAATAATCTTTTGTTTCTTCCCCAATTTCTCAAAGTAATTCGTCATTTCTCCTTGAAATATTCTCCAAATATGTTCTTCAATCGTAGCCACGTTTTAGGTGACTTGAGCAGCCAATTGTGTGTGGTCTCTGCTAAATAAAAGGTAGTACTCTGACTTTGGCTTATTTTATGGCCTAAAATTAATAATGTATTGAGTAGACTGCTATATGATTTTTGTTATTTTGGAATTGATATGTAATTGAGGCTAATGAATAATAAAGCTATAATGGATATTTGGCAGTAAAAAAAACTTCTAAAATTAGAAACTAGCGCTATATTACTGCTGACATATAAACTTCGGAGTGCTAGAAAAGGAGTTTTTTGATTAAAACAAACAAAAGAATTTTATGTTGTGATATTAAAAGGGGAGAAACTTCAAAGTTAGAATCATAGTTTGGGGTTCTTATTTGCTTCCGTCCAAGTTGAGTTTTGTAGTTTTTAGAAAATATGAAAAGAGCATTACGTGATTTATTTGATTTTTAAGACTGGAGTTATGTAGATGATTAGAGTTGGGATATTTTTTGGAAAATGATCAAGATTAAGAGGAACATGACAAAGATTAACTAGTTTAATTAACAGTTATAAAATATGAGTGTTACATTTATGCTCATAGATACATCAAATTCTTGACTAGTTAACATAAGCTAACAATTTTTTTCCTTTTTTTTTTATTATAGATATTATAACAGTTTGATTTTTTTAAACAATCCAAGTGCCCATACTAGCTAATATACGTAAACGTAATTTTAAATAAATACTTACTAGTACTTGCAAGGCATTATAACTTTCCTCTCAACTTTTACTGTTTTGTCATTAATTGTTTTATCCTAACATTAGTATATTTACACAAATCAATTTTTATTTCTCAAACATTTACTTTTACTGCACGCTTCAATCCACATCATTTAAGTCTAATCTCATTTTTTTTTCCCAAATTTATACGTATTACTTTAGAACAAAGCTAACTTTAAACTATCTATGCATTGTTTTATAAAAGCGGGATTTGAATAAAATTTTTAAAAAAAAAACTTTACTAATAGATACCACAAAACAAGAATATCATGTTTAACTAAAAAGCAAGGTTTTTCAACATGTAAACATATGAGCTATAAAGAAACTCATTTTCTAGTATTTCAAAAGACCTAGGAGGAATTTAATTTCTTAGTTTAAAAATAATGATGTTACAAAAATTGGGATTATGTGGAGTGGTCAATTCCACACAACCACCGTCTCTGTCATGCGGAAACTCGACCTATACTTTGGCAGTCTTATGACCTTATAAAACGTAGACTTCTTGATACTGAATATATTTTGGTTTCAACACAGATCTTTCAATACATCACATTTTTTAAATCGAAACATTCTCAACTTCAAGGGTTCACCCCAACAAATGTAGACCATCCCAATGAGATCATGCCCCCCTTTCGATACACTTAAACTGTCACCCCCCCAACCCTTCTCACGTTATATTTATAATAATCAAATACAAATTAAAGTAAAGAACTCACATATTAATCATTTCACCATCCAAAATGCTATAATTATAAAATCCATCATTCAGCAAATACAAATGACATCAAATATCATAAACAATTTCATATCCATATGATATGCCTCTCGTTCAATTGATTATTAAGTGACAAATCAAGCCGTATCTGCCGAGATTTCCATTGTATACGACCCGAAGGTCCTTTAATTTATTTGACCTTTCCACGAAGGCCCCCCTTTGCTATTGACCTTTCTATGAAAGGGCCCCTCTTTGCATATTGACCTTTCCACAAGGCCCTCTTTGCATATTGACCTTTCTCAAGGTCCCTCTTGCATATTGCCTTTCCATGAAGGCCCTCTTTGCATATTGACCTTTCCAGAAGGTCCCTCTTTCATATTTTCTTGACCCGTAGGTCTATTATCATTGATATGACCCGCAGTCTATTTCCATTACCATTAATATCGGACCGGGGCAAGATTGTCACATATCCTCTTTAATCCCATGATGTAGATAATTCTAATGCTATATAAATATGTCCATTCACTACCACATATCCATTTTGTATTCCACCAAATAATTCCAACATAATATATAAAACATATCTCTGTTCCACTCACTATCCCTCGCACCAAACGGACATCCATATCACATTCCACAAATAAACCCAAATAATAATACTATAGGGTTTATATCATACTATCCAATTATTCACTTAAACTAACACATAGCAATCAACGGTGTAACATATGTAAACTAAAAAGCGTGACTTATACACACCTTATCATGACATGTAATTAAATCGAACACCCATATTTCCTTCTCAATCTACAATTCTTGTTCCATGGTAACTACTTTTCCTTTTATTTCCCCTTTTTTTTGTTTTTTATACGGCATATATAAAAGAGGCATGTTAGGGTGCCACCAGCTCATAAAATAACACCATACCACAATTCCTAGCCAATCATTTGTATACGTGGACGAATAATAAGCTGCCATGTGGCAAAACGCAATTTGTGGTCTTTATCCTAATATTTCTATCCGTAATATCCACACACTATACAACAATCTATAGATTGTTGTGTAGTGTTTATAATATTGTTGTGTAGCGTTTATAATATTGCTGTATAAGCGGTGTCACGGTGTCATTTTAAGAGGGGTTGTCATTTTAGCACAAACCTATATGTATATATATATATATATATATATATATATATATATATATATATATATATATAAGAAGGGTTGTCATTTTATCACAAACCTATATGTATATATATATATATAGGGGTGCGTAAAATACAACCCCCTTTTAAAATAACCTTGTTTTTAAACTAAACAATTTTAAGGATGCTAGGGCAATTTTAAAAATGCTTTTTAATTTCATAGTTGAGTCAAATTTTTTGGGATTTTCAAAAGGGAAAAAAAAAATTGTGTATTGTATTATCCGTGAAAATTTCCCCTTTGAGAAATTTTTTTGATTCCAGGGACTTATTATTAAATCCACATGTAAAAATGATTGGCTGGGGGAAACGTGGTATGGTTTATTTTAAAGGGGTGTTTCATTTTAACACAACCCAAATATATTTTTTAAGAGGTTTGTCATTTTAACACAATCCTATATATATATAGGATTGTTTTAAAAAACAACACCTCTTAAAAAAATTTCCCACCTTTCCCTAGCCAATCATTTGTACATGGGGCCCAAATTTAAAAAATTGCCAGGGGCAATCATAAAAATTGCTCAAAAAAAATTTTTGGGGCCCCTCAATATTTTAAACCCCTAGACACTTTTTCCCTTTTAAAAAATTCCCAAATGCTAGGCCAATCTATAGTTTGGAAAGGGCCTTTTGCGTCTAGAAACCATAATATTGCAACCTAGGGTGCCCACAATTTCTTTTTGATTTGTCTTTAAAAAAAAAAACCCCCCCATATATTTAAGTCATTACATTAAATATTTGTAAAACAAAACAAATCCCAAATTATTTTTTTTTTCCCTCTAATGGAGGGTTTTATGCCATGTGAAATTTAATAAAATTATTAGAAGAATTAAAAAGGGTAGTTTGGGGAGATGCCAATTGCATCGGTTATGCACTTACCTTGATTATCTCCATCAATGTGGGCGTTTTTATTATGATTTTATTTTTAAAAATTATTCACGCCTATTATTTTCCTAAATCATGCCAATATTTTTTTAAATTTTAAGCCCTAAATTAAAGCACACTATACCATAAAAGAATGACAAAAATATTTACAAAATTTTTTTTCTTAATTCTCAAAAATATTCTACATGTTTCCCTTATACACATAAAATATTGGAAAGCATAGTATTGCAGGAATTAATACACGTCAATTTTTTTCATTCCTCAAATATACTTATTATATCAAATTAATCTACAAACTCCTTAATTCACGGTTCTAAATTTGAGATGTTCATTCTAAAATTTTTTTAAAAATTTACTTTATTAGTATAATTTTTCCTTTACCATAATATTTCATGTTAATTTACAAATTTTTCCTGAAAATTGTGAAATTAATGACGTAATATAATTTATGAGGTACATAATTGACAATTTTTAATGTACATAAAATAATGTACGCGTAATTTTTTTAGTAATGTATGGTCAAAATTTAAATAATGTACGTGTTTTAGAGAATAATGTTTAGGCTAAGTAGAACTAAATAATGTACCCCCAAGGGGCCCTTTTTAATGTACATCCCATTACTAAATGATTACATGTGTAACTATTTAATGTTTGCCAAAAAGTTGAACCCAATCCCTTTTGGGTTTTAAACCAACCCCAATTGGGCTAGGTTGTGTCCCTTAAAAAAATAAACCATCCCCAAAGGGGAAGGGAATTTGAATTATTTTGGGGGTTTTGCAACCCATATGGGGCTAGAGTATAGTCCCCCAACATAAATTAAAATTTCCCTTTTTTTTTTAATGTGTTTTTTAGATTTGAAAGAAAATTTTTGCCAATAGTATGTAGTAATGTACATTTGTATCAGTGAATAATGTACAGATTGAAGAGAATAATGTTGAAAGGAACTTGAATTCATGCGTTTTGGGGTTTTAACAATCCAGGGGTTTAGGTTGTAGTACCCACTCACAAAACGAAACCATCACCAAGGGCGAAGTTTGATTTTTTTCCCCTAGGATTTATCAACCCAGGGGCAGGATATAGTACCACCATATGAATTAAATTTTTTTTTTTTTTGTGTTTTAAAATTTGGTAAAGTAATGTACAAATAGTATCTAATAATTTTACATTTAAACATAAATAATAATGTATAGATTAAAAAATAATGTTAAAGGGAACTTGAATATGTCCTTTGGGTATACCAACCCTTTGGGTTAAAAGATATAGTAATGTAAACTTATAACATAATAATAGTAGGGATAAAAATTATATAGTGGGGTAACTCCAAAACAAACAAAATTCCTCTTTTTTAAAAAATGTACGTCTTAAAGAAAATATAAAAAACAATATATCTAGAAAAAAAAAACTAAAAAATGTCAATATTTTCCTTTGTCCCCGGATTTTCCCCCTTTTTCCCTATATCTTTGGGACCGGGGAGTTTCCAATCATGGTGGCCCAAACGATCCAAAAAACATAAAAACATACATTAAAAATTTATCTTCGTACATTACTCATTACTTAGTACCCCTTAATGCACATCGGCTAAAAAGATTTATCGAGGAAATAAATAATGTACATATTTACTTAAATGATGTAACATCATATGATTTATCAAAACAAAAATCATTTAATGTACATAACTTGCCTTTAAAAGATGTAACATAATATGATGTATCAAAATTTAAAGATTAATGTACACATCCATTTAAAAGATGTAACATGATCCAAAAAAAAATAATTATTGATTCCAATTTCAAAGAAATACACAAATAATGTAAGAGAATCGGTTAATAAATGGAACATGCCCAAAAACATCAAAAGTCAAATAGTTTGCAACTAACCGGTTTTGATGCCTATTTTAAAGATAATGTACTTAATCTATAGAAAACTTAAAAAACCAAATAATGTAGTTTACCCGTGAAATGATGTAAACCAATAAAAAAGGGAAACCAAAAAGGGGAAAAAAACGAAAAAAAAAAGTGATGCAAACCAAAACCACCAAATAATCGGTTTTATTTCGAAAAAAAACCAAAAAAAAGAAACCCCCCATAAAATCATTCCAACCATTGAGTAAAAACAACCCAACCTGATTCCCCATAACCCAAATGAATACCAAAAAACGTAACCCCTCACAACCCAAAAATAACGTCTATGGTTGATTTCCCAAAAAATGACCAAACCCCCGGGGAAATCGACTCACCTATTCACGTTTGCCCTTTAAATCAGCAAACCGTAACCTTCAAATTTGACACACCAACTGAGCAAAGAAACTTCCTTTGGGTTGATTTGTAGTAATCGGTTCCGGGACTTAAATATTTTGGATTAGGGGTTTTAAAATTGGGGGTTTTTACGGGGCCAAAGGGGATGGATGGAAGGGTTGGGGATTGGAAGGGTTTTTTGTCAAAGAGAATTTGGGGAAAAAATTTTTGAAATGATGGTAAGATAGTGGGGTACGCATCGGCCCGTTTTTTAAATTTAAAAGGAGAAAATTATGGAGATGCGGTTTTAAAAATAATGATTCAATTATCGCATTCACATTCTACCCCCTAAATTAAATTAAAAAAAAGTATTAATTGGTCGGATGTTTTAAATCACCACCATCAAAATCTATAATCCAAGGGGCATATTAGTGTTTGTTTAAGAAAAGGGGGGTGTAAGGACATTAATGCCCCGTTTTAAATGTCAAAAAATATTTTATGTAAACTCGGGGGTATTATGGTTGCCCCCCATCAAATGTCAACAACTTTATTCAATAAATATTTTTTTTTTTTAAATTTTTTTTTTCAATATTTAAAAAAAAAAAAAATTTTTTAACTCATTAATATTAAAATATATAATGTCAAATTTCATGCAATTCATGTAAAAAAAATTTATTGAATAAAGTTGTTAAAAATTTAGTTATTGTGTTTTATATGTAGTTGGGAAAAGGTTTCCAAAAGTTTAGTTGACATGAATTGATATATATTCTTTTATTGAAACCCAAAGGCATTATAGGGATTTTGGTTGTATTAGTTGACTTATATGTGTGTAGTTGCGGGAAATTTTTATGTAGTTGAAAAATTAAAAAAAAATTTTAAAAAAATTTAAAAATTTAAAAAATTTGAAAAAATTTAAAAAAAATTTTAAAAAAAATTAAAATTAAAAAATTTTAAAAAAAATTTATTGAATAAAATGTCCATGATATTAATCCTGCCCCCAAAATTTAAATTTAAAATAAAAATATTTTCAGGGGAAATTGGGCCACTCATTTAATAAAAATGAGTGGTAAAATTTATCTAGGGGCTAGGATTAAGAAGGAAAAAGGACAAAAGATATGAAAAGTATTTGAATACATCCATATATATATATATATATATATATATATATATATATATATATAGTTGTAATCAATGTCGAACTCTTCTTAAAGACCGAACTAGAGAACAAATCTGGGCCATAAGATCTAGTTTTTTGATGAGATATGCTGCTGTGTAAATTTTTTTCGCTCTTCATTACAAGCCAATTTTACTTCATTGTATAGGTTTATTACTTCATTATGTACGTAATACATTGAAACTACAACATGTTTTTACTTGCTTCAAGTAGGTTTTGAAATGATTCAACATATGCTTCATTCGAATTCATTGACATGAGTTTCTACTTTATTGACATTAAAAAATGCAATTTATTCAAGTGAATTTATTACTTCATTCAGAAACGTTATTACTTCATTGGATAAGGCTTTTACTTCATTCCAGTAGGACTTCAAATGCTTCTACGCATACTTCATTCATATAATTTATTATATTATTCCATGTGTTTATTACACCATATCAGCGTCGTAGCGGTGGTGATAGATATTGTAGAGAGAAAGAACGGCACGCGACGGCGAAACTGCATTTACGTACTAGAATGAAGTAATAATCCTATTAGAATGAAGTAAAAACCTACCGGAATGAAGTAATATATTCTGGAATGAAGTTAAATATTCGTAACGTGTTAGTATGACTTATTTACCTTCGGATGAATAAAAATAGACCGGTGATGAAGGAGAAAATAATTTATAAATTTGTGAATCTCATCCATAAAAAACTAGATCTAAAAGTCCTAATTTGGTATGGTTCGGTGGTTCGGTCTTTAAGAGTGGGTTTGTGGATAATGGGACTCTATATATATATATATATATATATATATATATATATACTCCCTTCGTCCGCGAATAGGAGTCCCGTTTTTCCATTTTAGTCCGTCCGCGAATAAGAGTCCCGGTTCACGTTTACCATAAATGGTAATAGGGTCCCCCACCTTCCACTAACTCATTCCACTCACATTTTATTTAAAAATAATATATAGGGGAGCACTAGGGTTTCCCCTTATTTCTTAACATTTCTTAAAACCCGTGCCGCCCACAAATGGGACTCCTAAATATTTTAAACACAAAAATGCAATCTAGTTGTATATGCATTTCCGCATATTGCATTTTAGTTGTAGGTAAATTGCATTTTATAGTGTTGAGTTTTGCATTTTCACATAAATTGCATTTTATATTGTTAAGTATTGCATTTTCACATATATAAATGCAATCCATCTAGATATAAAATGCAATTTATGTGAACATGCAAAACTCAACAATAAAAAATGCAATCTGCATATAACAAAAATGCAATCTGGCGAAATTTATTTATAGCTTCTACAAATATATATTGCATTTTAGTGTTTATAACATTGCATTTTTTTTGCCACATGGCAGCACCAGATTGGATGTACGTTGTAACTTTAAAATTAGTTGTTATACTAGTACATCCCTATATATATATATATAGGGTTAGGGATGTAGGGAGAATAACAACTAATTTTAAAGTTACAACGTAAATCCAATCTGGTGCTGACATGTGGCACAAAAAATACAATATTGTAAACACTAAAATACAATATATATTTGTAGAAGCTATAAATGAATTTCGGCAGATTGCATTTTTGTTATATGCAGATTGCATTTTTTATTGTTGAGTTTTGTATTTTAGATATTGATTTGTTTAATTTGCATTTTATACATAGACGGATTGCATTTATATATGTGAAAATGCAAAACTTAACAATATAAAATGCAATTTATGTGAAAATGCAAAACTCAACACTATAAAATGCAATATACCTACATCTAAAATGCAATATACGGAAATGCATATACAACTAGATTGCATTTTTGTGTTTAAAATATTGTATGTTTTGTGCACATGGCAGCACCAGATTGGATGTACGTTGTGACTCTAAATAAGGGTGCACACTAGTGCCCCCTAAGGTTGTATTCACATTCTTACACTAAATATTTGGAAAACACAAAACAAATTCCAATCCATTGATCTTTTTCATCTAATGGCCGATTTATATGCCAAATGTAATTAATAAAAATATTAAATAAATTCTAAAAGGTTAGTTTTGGGAGACGAATATTGCAGCCGTTATTTTCTTTCCTTGATTATCTCATTTTATGTAAACATGTATTTCATGATTGATTATATTTGATTTTATTTCCTTTGTTAATCCTATATCTTTAGAAACTCACGCAGACGAAGATTATATATTCATTCTCTGCTACAAAAACTTAGCGGAATCGACGAATTTGTGTTTTTATATCCCTATACCTACTAAAACTCGACCAACTCAATTAGCGATGGAAGAAGATATTGTCGATTTGTAATTTCCAAATACTCAAACAAGATGAATTTCGTAATTCTCTGTGCGTTGTTTATAATTGTATAAATTTTTATATGAACACTTTGTGCTTAGAACTTGTGTTTATTTGATGCTCAAACAAGATGAAATTCGTAATTCTCTGTGCGTTGTTTATAATTTGTATAAATTTTTATATGAACACTTTGTGCTTAGAACTTGTGTTTATTTGATGCTGATGTTGCAAATTTTCATTTTAAGTACGAAATATTGAGATAATTAGCATTTTTTGTATAGTTGTTAGGGGCCATTACAGTAAATAATGTACGAAAAGTGACAATTAATGTACATGTGTAATACTAAATGATGTACATGTTTAAAGATTTAATGTTTCGAGAGAGTTGAATCCATACACTTTGGGTTTAGCAATCCATGAGACTAGGTTGTAGTACCCACTCACAAATAAAACTATCACCAAAGGCAGGGAGTTTAAATCGGTACATAAGGGTTTAGCAATCCATGGGGTTAGGGTATAGTACCACCACATGCACTGAATTTCGTTTATTGTGTTTTGGATTTCATACAGTAAATAATGTACGAAAAGTGACAATTAATGTATATGTGTAATACTAAATGATGTACATGTTTAAAGATTTAATGTTTGGAGAGAGTTGAATCCATACATTTTGGGTTTAGCAATCCATGAGGCTAGGTTGTAGTACCCACTCACAAACGAAACTATCACTAAGGGCAGGGAGTTTAAATCGGTCCCTAGGGGTTTAGCAATCCATGGGGCTAGGGTATAGTACCACCACATTCACTGAATTTCATTTTTTGTGTGTTTTGGATTTCATACAGTAAATAATGTACGAAAATTGGCTTTTAATATATATGTGTCATACTAAATTATGTACTTGTGTAAGGATTTAATTTTTGACGAGGGTTGAATCCACACCTTTTGGGTTTAGCAATCCATGGGGCTAGGTTGTAGTACCCACTCACAAAATGAAACCATCACCAACGGTAGGGAGTTTGAATAATTTCCCTGGGGTTTAACAATCCATGGGACTAGGTGATGCAGTAGAAGACAAGACTTGGAGGCTAAGAAAAATATATTTTGAGTTTTATTTATTTCCTAGTTAGTAAAAAAATATTAATTGTTTTTCCTTCTACAATTAGGTTTTCCTTTTTGATTATTTTCCTTATAGTTATTTTTGCTTATTATCTTTTTAGTTATTTTCTTTCCATAAGTTTAGGATTTCCCTTTGCCTATATAAAGGCCTCATTGTTGATGTTAAAAGGCAGACTTTTGAATCTATAATTTTGCATTGAGTTTTTATACTCCGAAGTTCTCAATTTGTTGAGTTCTTTTTATCTACCAGTTCAGTCATTCTCATACCTCTCCGTTCATTTGCATCATTAGGTATCACGATCCAGGTTGATTATCAATGGCTGAATGTAGATATGGTGGCAGACGTGGCGATGCTCGTAGTGGCGGTCATGGTGGGGGACGCGGAGATCTCCCAAACGAAGAGGCTGCACGACAGCGTGATCTGCACGACATCGAGAACGATGATCTGCGACAACAGGTTCGAGAACTACAACGACGATTGGCGCGATTGGAGAAGCGTCGGGGGAAATCCAACCCGATGAGATCTAATGCGTTGGAGCGTCGTTCAGTGGACGATTCGTTATTCAACGACGTCTACGGTGGCCAGTCTAAGCCCGTATACGACAAGGATATATTGTCGATGCCGGTGTATGATGAGCCAGTATACGACGAAGATATATTTTCGATACCGGTGTATGATAAGCCCGTATATGACGAGGATATATTTTCGATGCCGGTCTATGATAAGCCAGTATACGACGAGGACATATTCTATGAGTTCCCTGGATTGATGAGTCAATCTTTGCCTCCTTCCGTGAAATTTGACGATGTTGTCTACAAAAACAAGAGTGTTGTCGTCTATGACGATGAGGAGTTGGAGGGGATTGTGGTTCCGCCGCAGAGAAAGGCCAGAGAGACATTGAAATTTAATCATACAACTGGAGAGTTTGCAGAAAGCTCTAAACTTGCTTCATATTACGTTGATCATGCGGATCCTTGTAAAATTGAAAAGGAAGAGGGAAAATTGTCTCCTATTGGAGATTTTGAAGATAGTTGTAGTGCATACCCAGATGCTAGTTTGCAAATGTTGCATGAGAAAAATCGCGTGATTGTTGGGATGCAAGGTCAAACAGCTAGTCATGATGAGAAATGTGTAGATACTGCTGGTGAACATGGAAAATTAAAAATCATTGCTGATGTTTCCTCCAAAGAAAAAGAGTGTACTGGTACTGATGTGGTCAGCCGTATGGAAGCATATCAAACTCTCAGCAAAATTCTTGAGAAATATTCTTCATTCTGCTCTACAAAATTTGATGTTGCGATGGATTTGTCGGCGTATGTGAAACGTGATGATGAAGACAAAGTAGACTCGAGAACGAGTCTTTTTCAAGAAGGGGGGAGTATGATGCAGTAGAAGACAAGACTTGGAGGCTAAGAAAAATATATTTTGAGTTTTATTTATTTCCTAGTTAGTAAAAAAATATTAATTGTTTTTCCTTCTACAAATTAGGTTTTCCTTTTTTGATTATTTTCCTTATAGTTATTTTTGCTTATTATTTTTTTAGTTATTTTCTTTCCATAAGTTTAGGATTTCCCTTTGTCTATATAAAGGCCTCATTGTTGATGTTAAAAGACAGACTTTTGAATATATAATTTTGCATTGAGTTTTTATACTCCGAAGTTCTCAATTTGTTGAGTTCTATTTATCTACCAGTTCAGTCATTCTCATACCTCTCCGTTCATTTGCATCACTAGGGTTCGAACCTAGCACCTCGCGAATGAATTGCTGGTTTCCATACCAGCTGCGCTAGCTACTCATAATATTAATGTTGCATACATATATAATATATACTAATATTTCAAACGGCTGGGGGCCCAAGGGCCCCCCCGGCCCCAGCGTGGCTCCACTAGCGGACCTACACTAATTGGGGGAGGGGCTTTAGCCCCTAATGAATTCATTTTTTTAATTATTTTCTACTATAAAGTTCTAAAATTTGTTCATATTCTATACACATTATTATATAAAGCCCCTATTAATAATCTAAGTTACCTACAAATTTATTTTTAAGATAAAATTTGAAAATTTAGCCCCTACTCTCGTTCATTTCTGCGTCCGCCACTGCGTGGCTCCGCCACTGGTTGCAGGAGTGTGGTACATGCATTGCCATTTGGAACGTCACACGAGCTGGGGAATGAGAATGGTGTTCATTGTGAGGGACGGGGCCCGCCCCGATGAGAAGATGTTGCCGCCCCGCCGGATATGTCATACTGCGGCGAGAAGAAGATGCTCAATAATTTTATCTACATTTATTTCCTTGATGTTTGGGGCCGGGGCATTCTTGATTGTGCTATATACTACTACATGAAAATTAGGTTCATTTGAAGCTCGTGTATCTATAAAGATAGGTGCAAATTAATTGAAAAAATTTGTTTAGCCATCATCCATATGTATGACTACAATACCTCACTTGATTTTATTGCATCTCAATCTGTGATATTTAAGTAACTGCACATGGCAATAATGTTGAATATGCCTTGGTATTTACTTACTTAGGAAAATTATATATTCTATTATTATAGATAGGAAATGACATAAATAGAATATAATACAGTATATTTCATCACTTATCGTCAGAAAAGGAATATGTTTAATATAATATTCCACCGTTCTTTTAGTCTACTGAGAAATATTTTATGGGTCTAATTTTGGTTAGGGTTCAAACGATTACCAGTTTTTTCATCAGTTCTACATAAAGGAGAAGAGACAACATACAACAAATTTTGCGCGAGAGTTATATGAATCTACAAGAGAGTGAAATAACATTAGAGAACATTGTGAAGGACGAGGAGAGAGCCGAAGAGAAGATGCTGCCGCCTCCATCGAATATGCCATAATGCGGCGGGCCGGTGGCGAAAGGTCATCTCCTCCTCGTGTTTAGTGGTCCTCCATAAATTATGGGGAAGAGAGAAGAAGATGCTCAATAATTTTATCTTAGATTTATTTGAGTTTATTAGCTTGTCTGGTTTGAGGGCTTTATGGATTGTGTTAATATCATAAATTACTATATATCATGAAAATTAGGTTCATTTCAATTTTCAAATCCATGTCACAAGCGAGGCCTCTAAAATAGATGGGTTCATTGAAAAAGGAAAAAACGTGCGTCATTAGATGGGCTTTTGAGCTTATGGTTGTTGAGTGTAGTAATATTGTGGGCCTTTAATTGAGTTACCTTATTCACATGCTTGGGTCCGTTAAAATAACTTTGAAACATTTTTAAACTAACGGTAGAAAAATTTTATATTTTCAATCTCTAAAATTCTTTTTCGCTATTAAAAATAAATAAATAAATAAATAAAAGAATCTATAATCTCAATGAAAAAATGGCATTCTATCGTCGTATCATTTGTAAATATTTGATTTATCACCGTTTTTATCTTATTAATTTTTTTTTTCAAAGTTAAAAATAGGGCAGTGATAATCGTACATGACTGTACGTATATAATCGAACTTTTTTTTATCATTTTACATTGAAAATCGATTTATAAACATTAATGGATTTAAAATAAATTTCATACTCCCTCCGTCCGCCATTAGAAATCCTGGTTTACCATTTTAGTCCGCCATTATAAGCCGCGGTTCACTTTAACTATAAATCATAGGTACACATCACTTTCCACTAACTCATTCCACTCACATTCTATTACTCCCTCCGTCCCGGCTAAGATGACACATTGCTTAGCCGGCACCGGATTTTAGGAGTTATTAGTTAAAGTATTTAATTAGAGAGAGAGAAGGCGGGTGTAAGTATTAAAGTAGAGAGATAAAGAAAGAAGGATATTTTAATAGGAGTGAGAAAAAGTGGTTGAGTGTATTAATTGGAGAGAGAAAGTTACCAAAAAATGAAATGTGTCATCTTAGTTGGGACAAACTAAAAAGGAAAACGTGTCATCTTAAGCGGGATGGAGGGAGTATAAAATTAGTATATAAAAATAGGCCACATATTCCACTATCTTTTCTCATTCACTTTCCTCTACATTTCTTAAAACTCGTGCCAAACTCAAATGGACTTCTAATGGTGGACGGAGGAGTACTAATCATTTTGAAACAATTCGAAAAAATTTTGAAATTTTAACTTAAACATTTGTATATTTAAGAAAAAACTTATGTTTTTTTACTAAATATTATATAATTAATTTAAATCAAGCTCGAAATCATGTTACAATTTGACAAAAAATTTCTATATCACTTCTTTCTTATTGCTACATGTACTACCATAAATAACATAATTAATTTTTAAGTAAATTCAATTAAATTTAAAATTTTAAGGATATAATATACATGTACTCCCTCCGTCCATGAATAAGAGTCCCGTTTTTCCATTTTGGTCCGTCCACGAATAAGAGTCCCGATTCATAATTACCATAAATGGTAAAGAGACCCCACATTCCACTAACTCATTCCACTCACATATCATTTAAAACTAATATATACAAGTGGGACCCCTATTCCACTAACTTTCTTCCACCCACATTTCTTAAAACTCGTGCCATTTAGAAATGAGACTCTTAATCATGGACGGAGGGAGTATAATTTATGTGCATTTATCTTTTCTCTTAAAATTATTTAATTTTTATGTCCTTAAAAAGTACTCCCCATTCCATTAAATATGAAATATTTGGAAATCGATTAAGAAAGAGTAAAGTAAAAGAGATGAAAAAGTAAAGATAAGGTTATTTTTATTTTAAGAAATGTTTATTTTTAATGAGACAGTTTAAAAAATAAATTTATTTGAACAAATGGAGTATTAATAGTAGGTAGTAGTGTATTATCGATCTGCTTTTCGATTCTCAGTCAAACGATTGTACAAGTTGACCTTTTACATCTTTAAAGATCTGCTATTAATTATATTGATATGATTCCACTTGTAAATGTTTGTGATTAATTAGTTCACTTATTTATTAATGCCACTGTGTTGCGTGCCCGTGGTTTGTGGAGTTTGAAACAAGAAAATCTTTATTTAAGTTTTTCGAGAAACAATTCTTTAATTTCCTTATGTAGTGATCTAAGGTTCCATGATATTAACTTTACATTTTAACTCATTATTATATTTATCTTGTTTTATAATTTTAGTTTTCGCTAAAGATTGTCTTAAAATGCAATTAATCTTAAAAATAAATAAGTATTCCCTCTGTTTCATAGTAATGGAGGCGTTTCATTTCGATACGGAGATTAAGAAAAGTTGTGTTAGGTTAGTTAAGTAAAGGGAGAGTAAAGTGTAAAATGAAAAAGGTAGAAAGATGAAGAGTGAAAAAAAAATTAGAGAGAGTGAAGTAAGTGTGGGGAAATGTGTTGACTTTTACTAAAAAGAAAAATGACTCTATTATTATAGAACGTATCAAAATGACAAAATGACTCTATTATTGCGGAACGGAGGGAGTACGTCACAGTGAGGTAGGTTTGTACTTTCATGTGTGTTCATTAAACATTATATCTGTTCATTTTACAATATTGTTCACGTACGAGCTAATGAACTAACTAGATTCAAGGTTAAAACTCGAACATTTATTTAACGAGCTGAGGAATCTCATATGAATATTTATTCCACTTCATTTAATTTTATGTATGGATCTAGAAGATATTGTTTAATCTTAATTTTGTTATATATTTCTATACAATAATGATCTAGAAGATATTGTTTAATCTTAATTTTGTTATATATTTGGGTCCTATTCTAATGCTTATAGCACTCTAATCCAAAATCAAGACTAAATCTCCACCCTTGAATTTTAAAATGAGTTACGTCCCTATATTTTATGATATGATATGATTTGATATGCTTAATGAATACTAGTACAACTTTTTGTACCTTCATATATATTACCGCATTCTTCCCTATTGAAAATCTCCTTCCAAACGTCCTTGTTTGGTTATGGCCGTGTTGCCACAACAGTCTTCCACCGGCCACCCATCTGACTCGATTGTACACAATATCAATATTCCCTCAGTTTAAATTATTTATTTTTACTTTTGTGCACTTGAATTTCTATTTTCTTATCTAACTCATATAGAGTTGAAGGGATTTTAGCTAGTTAGAAGTTAGCAAGGTCAAATATAAAATCTTGGGGATACCATGAATCCAATCATATAAAAAGCATAGCTGATTTTCTAGCTACGTATCTAGATCTGTCATAAAAGAAATCGCATACTCCCTCCGTCCCAAGGAAGATGGCTCCTTTCTTGGACGGCACGGGATTTTATGCAATTGTATTTTGTGTATTAAGAGGAGAGAGTAAAGTAAGAGAGAGGGAATAAAGTAGAGATAAAAGTGTTTCTATTTTAAGTAATGAGTCATCTTGGTTGGGACAAACTAAAAAGGAAAGTGTGTCATCTTCAATGGGACGGAGGGAGTATTTTTCTTACTTTTAGACAACCTATATTTTATTACAAGAGGCACGGACGCACAACCTAGTATGATGATTTTTTTTTAGTTCCACGAAACAAGCATCATGAATAATTGGAAACTAAACTAACGAGAAATGATTTAAAAATTCAAATAGAATGTCCTTTTTAAGCATTTTATTTTCCAGAAATCAATAATACTTTATCGTGGATCAATTAATGATGTTAACGATGCCAATCAAGTGGCCAAATGTATTAAGTGATGATTGATAGTTTGATACCCATCATAATGCTCCCTCCATCCACTGGTAAATTTTCAATTTGAGACCAAATCAAGTTTTAAGAAATTATTGATTTTATAAAAGAAAGCTGAAATTATTTTTTAGTAAAATATGATGAGTCATACTTTTATATATTGATTTTAAAATAAAATTTATGTATAGTGAGTTAGTAGAATGTGTGGTCTACTTGCTTAAATATAGTAAAAGTGAAATGCGATATTTATTGACAAATAAACTATAAAGAAAAAATGAGACATTTAATAACATATAACAAACGGAGGGAGTATATGGACAATGAACCGAGAAATCAGTATATGGTAAATTGAGGTTACATATTTGCGATATTCTATGTAAGATATGTTTATGAACAAAGATTTAATTTCGTTTAAAATACTTTTCTTTTTGCTGTTCACTTTTTGCTTGAAGAATTATTTTTGTCAATGTATCTATATATATTGATCTCTCTCTCGTATATCTATTTTTTTCTCTCATTTATTTAATTTATTTCTCATAAATAATTATACTTCACGGTTAATTAAGTTTTTAAATTATTAATTTAAAGATGAGAGAATATTATATATACATAGACTGATAAAAATAACTTTTAAAACAAAAAAAAAGGACAAATATCTATAAATAGTGTAAATATGCCTCAAATAAAATTAAGTAGTAATATTTGTTTAGAGAATAGTACTATTTTTTTTATGAGATACCGCAATAATAATATCCAATCTCAGATTCTCAAATCTCAACCGTCCAAAAACCTACTTACAGCACTTTTTTTATTTATGTAAATTACTCATATACAGCCAAAATCGTATCTTTGACATATCTCACTAATGAAGCGCGTTAGACTTAAAAATTTTAAATTATTAACACGAAGTAAACAAACTTTTCTAATTTTGTTCTTTTGCTACATATGATCCACATTAATCAGAATGATGGTAGATAAATAGATTAAACTATTCAAATTATTCAATTCTAAAAAATATTTGAATGAGAAGCTAGCTTCCGTAGCCCACGCCGCCGGATATGCTTGTCTCACCTAATTCATTCTCTTCTATTATTATTATATACACATACATAGTAGGAGTAATAGTTTGATACTCCCGTGAGGAAAATATCGGTCAAAGTATGTTAAGAAACTAAATTAGATTTTGACTAAGAAATTGAATGAAAATGGATGGTTATGTTTTTGTTTGATACATCTGAGAATTGCTGACGAGAAGTTTTTCTAATCTTGACACGGAGTTTTTTGATAGAGTACTAAATGCAATTGACATTTCTACCCCTAAATCAATTGGTAAATTGCCATTTATACCCAAATTTTTAGGTTGGGACTTGGGACTGTACAATTTTGTCTATGAGCCACCATTCCTTTTTTTCATCTCCCGCTGCAAAGAAGCTACGGTGAAAGGTGCAAAGACATGAAGCTTCTGTTGAGGGATCGTAATTTACTTTGCCAAAGGCATACAATACACATAATCTTTACACTTGTTATTTTTACCAAAAAAACACCCTAACCCAATTGCTAATATATCGGCGAATTGGAAAGATTTTAGCATCTGATACGAATTTGAAGACAGTCGTCTTCTTTAAGATGTTTTCTCCTACCTTTGATATCAAAGCATCGTGGGAGGATCCTAAAGAATGAGCAGCAAATGAGTAAATTGAAGGTAGGGGCAATAATAAGAATGAGCAGCAAATGAGTAAATTGAAGGTAGGGGCAATAATGGTATAGTGGTAGGGAGTTGCATTTTGTGGACACAATTTTCAAGATCAGAAATGTATCGGGTGATGTAGCCCCGATAAATTAACTAAGGCGCCTTTTCAAGGGCCCATACAAAAATCTTCCATTGTCATCAAACACTAGAGTTTGACTATAATGATAACGCCAAAATTTATCCCCAGTTTTTAGCCAAGTGCTACATTGGTTTCTCCCTTATTTCTCCCTTATTTCTCCCTAACTCAACATTTCATTTTTACATCATTATTTTTTATATTATTTAATTTTCCCTACAAATGTATTTAATAAATAGACTAATAATGAACAATTCATCGTTGTATTAATCATTGGAAAATATAATACAACGAGAAAAAAAAACTACAAATAAAAAACGCAAATAAACAAAGATTTAAAAAAAAAATCTAAGACGGAGGGGCCGGAGGGGCGTCGGGATCGAGCCCCAGCGTACTCTGCAGGTGTTGGATGCATTTCCAGAGGGCCGCCTTTTCTTCAGGGGTCCCGCCGCCGGTGAAGTACAGCGTGTACATCTGGGTCAGATTGGCGACATTGCTCGAATAAGTGGCTTTTTCTAAGTCGATGACGGATTCCGACGCGACTTCCGACGTTGCGCCCTTCCCCTTCCGCCTCCCCTTCGCCTTCTTCACTCCCTCCGGGCGCTCGTGCGGACCATCCCCACTCAAGTCGATGTGGGCCGCGCTCCCCTCGCTCTCCGAAACGCTAAGTCGCGAGCGCACCGATTTCCCGTGCAGCGACAAGTACTGGCTACTATACATCCGGATGGCCTCATCTCGGACCATGTGCTCGTTCCGCCACTCGTCATGTGAGTCATCAAGTTAGAATAAATACCGTTGAAGTGCCCGCAGTCCCTCATGAGGCGCTCCCAATGCCGACGGATCGCCTCGCCGCCATGGTCCTTCATCGAGGCAGCGTAGTCTTGTAGCTCCTGTACTTCGCGGCAATCCGCTCCCGAGAATATGATCTCAGTCCGGTAGTTGCTGCGCTCCGCGTCCCGTGATCGTGGTGTCCGCCCAGCTAGATCGAGGTTATCAGCTCGGACTCTTACGGCAGAGTGTAAGTAGGTCCTTACCCGCTCCGGCCTTCTCATCGGAACCCGTACTCCAGTCGCGACCCGACGACGCGGCGCTCTTCCCCTCCCGCTCCTAGAAGGCGGCTCGGTGGGCGTTTCTTCCACCTCGAAGTCCTCCGCGCTCGGTGTCGCGGCTTCGAGATTCTTGGTCGCGCTGGGGTTGATCCGGGGTGTCGAACCGGGGCCGATACACATCGTCGGCCGGAAAGGGCATTCTGCCGTCGCAGAGTTGAAGTACGGAGAAAGTCTCCGCGCCGGAGGAGTCTGCAAAGGAGACGGACCCCCGTATGGAAGTTGGCCGGGAGGAGAACCCATCGCCAACAACGACTGCATCCACTGCTCGTTTGCTTCATCCGTGTTGGGAATTTGTGAACTCGACTCTTTCCCCTTACCCTTATCCTTACCCGATCGGGAACTTTTCTTCCAAAAGCTCATAATTTTGATGAAAATTGAAGATTGGGAGAAGAGATTGAAAATGGAGAGAATGAAGATTGTGGGTGATGAATGGAGGAAGTGGAGGAAATATTTATAGGGGTGGAATGTAAAATAGCCGTTGGGTTCAAAAAAAAAAAAAAAAAAAAAAATTTTAATTATCGCCGACATCGCCGAGCGTCGCCACAGTGGCCGGCGATCGCTCGGCGATAATCCGGCGAGAAAATTGAAGGTAGGGGCAATAATGGTATAGTGGTAGGGAGTTGCATTTTGTGGACACAATTTTCAAGATCAGAAATGTATCGGGTGATGTAGCCCCGATAAATTAACTAAGGCGCCTTTTCAAGGGCCCATACAAAAATCTTCCATTGTCATCAAACACTAGAGTTTGACTATAATGATAACGCCATTGGTAATTAGAGTAATGATTAAACAATATAAACACTGCAAACATTAAATATTACTCCTACTATGTATGTGTATATAATAATAATAGAAGAGAATTAATTAGGTGAGACAAGCATATCCGGCGGCGTGGGCTGCGGAAGCTAGCTTCTCATTGAAATATTTTTTAGAACTGAATAATTTGAATAGTTTAATCTACTTATCTACCATCATTCTGATTAATGTGGATCATATGTAGCAAAAGAACAAAACTATTTCGATAATGGGATGCTACCCAACAAATATCAATCGTTTTACAACGAGTTCAGAAATTACAAGATTATTGAAACTCTAAGCAACAAATTGCACATATAAAAACATTCAAACCCTAAATAATAGTTGTAGAGGAGGCGTGTCACAACGCGGCATATCCGGCGGCGGTGGTAGCATCTTCTCGTTGGGGCGATCACCATCTTTGACAATGAACACCATCTTCATACCCCAAGTTTGATGACGCTCGAAATGGCAGTGCATGTACCAAACTCCTGCAAAATAAAACATTAGCAACTTTACTACTCTTACTGTTTGGGTTTTAAGAATTTTGAACCAAGGTAAGCGGGGAAACATAAGTCTCATTTTTATATACTCCATAACTATAGACACTATTTCTATTCGTTAAAATAGCCAATTTTATTTTGTGGTGATTTTTTTCGAAAGACATATTTTGTGAAATAAGTTAATACACTTATATAGTTAAAACTAAAAAGTGAAATGAGACAAATAATAACGAACAACATACCTGGATTGCTCGCCTTAAATCTTATAACGGTCCATCCGTTTTTCGGAACTACCGTAGTGTCCATAAACGGCGGGTCAATGAGGTTCAAGTTAGGGCGATCCTGGGCACCATCGAAGTTCCCCAATCCAGAGCCGAGGACGTAGAAGTTGTAGCCATGTAAATGGATGGGATGATCGATTCCCTCCCCGAGAATAGTTCCTTGAAACACGATTTCAACGCTAGCATTATAATCCAACATATACACAGCAGTCGCATAATGCGGATGCGACTCATTCCTCTCCAAACTAACTTGTGTATAATTGAACACTCTTTCCGGTCGATCTGGGAAATCCGGCGTGAAAACCCCCTTGATCCCTTTGTAGTAAGCTTCTAGAATGCTTGTTTGCGGCATTATCATCGAGATGTTGTTTATACTTGCCTGGAGCCTGTCGTCTTCCAAGCACGACGAATTCGTCGGACACGGCCACAGGTTGATGGAGAGGACGAAGAAGAGATTTTCTGTGATGTTGATTGGGACATCAATGGGGTGTTTATCGTTGGCTAGGCTTCGGAGCTTGTTGCTGAAATAGATCGACGTCACATAGCCATCGATTTCCGGGAAAGAGGGGAACAGCGGCGACCGCGGCGGGGTGTAGTTCCCCACGTACTCGAGGATTCCGGTTGTCGGGACGTAGTCAGCGCCCGAGGCGTATACTCTGGAAGCCATGTAGTAGTGGCTCGGCGGCTGGTTGGTTTCGAGGAGGAAATCGATGGTCTGGCCGGGGGCGATTGCGATGTAGTGGGTGTTCAACGGCTTCGTGTAGGAGCCGTCTGTTCCGACCACGGTGACGTTGTGGCCGGCGATCTTGAAGAACATGATGTAGTTCATCATTGCACTCACCAATCTGAATAGGTAGGTCTTGCCTGGCTCGACTTTCAACCTAAATGTATCTGCAGGTCAAAAGACTAGCATGTTAAGAAAGAGAGTTCATTTAGTCTATACACATCACACCAATTGATTTATTAATCCACCTTGTGTTGAACATGGATACAGATCCCCAGGTTGACCATTCATGAGGAAAGCATCACAAATCTGGGGATCGCGCCCCGCAGCAATAAAGTTATGATAGACGTTTTGAATCTCGGCATTCCACCACTCTCCTGCACATCCCAAAAAACTAGCTTCTCAGGACGTACATACACTCAAATTTGGTCTATAAATCTGACAACAAATGTCACATTATGACACACCTAGTAAAATGGGAATTTGAGCATGAGGCTTGGGGAAAGGATAACTTTCCGTGGTGGGCGGAAGGACGATGATGGCGCCATACACAGTAGCCCGAGACCAGTCACTGTGAGCGTGCCAAAATAAAGTGCCTTCTTCGTCGGAGAGAATCATCCGTTGTCTAAACTTGTTGCCGGGAGTGATAGGACACATCGTCACGAGGTTGGTGCCATCTGACCATGGGTATCTCGGCATTTTTACTCCATGCCTGAAATTACGAACCATTAATTAATTAACTAACTAGGGTTTTCTTATAGTACTACTCCCTCCGTTCCATTGAAGATGGTCCACTTTTCTTTTTGATTTGTCCCAATCAAGATGACCCATTACTAAAAACGGAAACACCTTTCCCTCTACTTTATTCCATCTTTCTTACTTTACCTCTCCACTTCACACAAAAAATTAATTTGCATAAGTTCCTGTGTCGTCCAAGGAAGATGTCATCTTCCTTGGGACAGAGGGAGTATATAATAGCATTTCTATGTATTTTTACGTACCAATGGATGGTTATATTTTGATCAGAGAGATTAATAATATCGAATAAGACCACATCTCCCCTTCGAGCATATATAGTTGGTCCCGGGAACTGTCTGTTCACCGTTAGCATGCTTTTGGTGGTGCATAGCCTTGTGTGTGTTGATCTTCTCACCTGCAAAATAGGGTTTTCTACAAATTTAAACATTACAAGAAAAAAAAACAAAAACAAAAATAAATTCCAAATGTTAATGATGTTGGACTTACTTCAAACCGATGAACCAAAGCATGGACCGGTGTCATGCCTCCCAGCAAAATAATACATGAGAAGCACAAAAGGAAAAACTTCATAGCCGAAAATATTTTTCTTTTTCTTTTTGATTTGAAAGAAAAACGGTTATGTATGGTTGAAATTGGAGAAAATTGATCGATATTTATAGTTAATTTTAGAGTAATCATTCGATTGTTCACATTTAATGTAGATAACGTGGTTTTTTTTTTTTTTTATTACACCACGCTATAGTCATTAGGACTTCTCTTTTAATAGTTGATTTTAGAGTAATCATTCGATTGGTCACATTAAGGGAGAGAACGTGGGTTTATTTTTTTTATTTCACCACGCTGTAGTCATTAGGACTTCTCTTCTCATATTGGGATATTGGTCCACAGTAGTATGGAACTTTTAAAAATTTCGAGTTTTTCCAACGAAATTTATCCGAATTTGTTATTTTCCACTAGACAAAAAAATTATGGCAAATAATACCATAATACAGATTTTTTTCCTAATTTATCGACAACAATTTCGAAAGCTTCAAGTTCTTCACTCTTTTAGGATAGTTTTCTTAAAGTATACCCTCCAAAATTGTTCTTCAATCCATTAATATAATAGAAAGTTTTTCATTGGTAAAAATAACAAACTCCGATAAATACTTTATGATATTAATTGTCAAATTAAAAGTTCGTGGAAAAAATTAAACTTTTTGAAAGTTCCATGATATTAGAGACCAATATCCCTTTAATATTTTAGTAAGTTTTATCAAAGTAAATTTTTATTAAAAAAAAACGCGGCTAGCATAAATTTGCGCGCTCTTTTGCAAATTAATATATGAAGCGAACGAGATTAAGTAGCGAGAGGAAAGTCTTAATTCAATATATATTTAATTGATAAATATAGTATTCCCTCCATCTTATAATAGATGTTACACTTTTTTTTAGCTTATCCTATAAAAAAATGTCACATTTCTTTTTCCGAAAAAAAATTACTCTCACGTTAATTTAATCTCTCTGCACCTAACACATGAAACAATACTATCTTCTAAAATCCTATATCATTTTCTAAATGTGTCATTATGGGATGGAGAGAGTACTGAATTAAATATTGTCGTGATTCCAAATTAGAACGTACGTTAGATCTAGAAAAGGCAAGCTATAATATAAACTAGTTTAAAATATAACTGCATGCAGTAAACAGCTACATAAATATTGATAAAATATTTAACAAAAGTCAAAACTAGCACTACCAATTAATTTGGATCTTACTATTTGAACTAATCAACAAGTAAGATATGAATGATGAATTGTACCCATATGGCCATATCTTAGATCTTATCTTGCATTTGTTTGTATATTTGTTTTCTCTATTTAATCAGAATTCCAATATCCATACATAGATCTGATTAACATGTGATACAATCTCAAATTCAATTCTGTTTATTTCACAAAGGTAATGATCTTTCTTGTAAACACAGTAATATACATAAGAGCATAAAAATAAAACTCAAACAAGAAAAGCAAACGTCAAACGGTATGATATATAACGTTTAAAGAAATAGAAATTTAAACTACTCTTTACAGTAGAACTCTCTCCGTTCCATGCTAATTGAATCATTTTTCTATTTTGAGAAGTTCCAAGACAATTAAGTCATTTCTATTTTTGACAAAAAGTATCTCTATTACTGTCCACTTATCACACTATTCTTAATCTTCATGCCGAAAAGAAATGTCTATATTAACAAAGAATGGATGGAATACTTAATAAAACTATTAATACTCTCTCCGTCTCACTTAAAATGACACGTTTTTCTTTTTAATTTGTCCCAAATAAGATGACACATTTCCTTTTTGAAAACTTTCTATCTCCAATTAATACACCCAACAACTTTCTCTCACTCATTTCAAAATATTCATCTTTCTTTCTCTCTTTATTTTAATACTTACACCCACCTTTTCCCTCTCCAATTAAACACTTTAACCGATAACTTCGAAAATATTGTGCCGGCCAAGAAATGTACTCCCTCCGTCTCAAGATAAGTGACTTGTATTCCTTTTTGGGGTGTCCCGCTATAAGTGACCTATTTCCATTTTTAGCAAAAAGTCATCTCTCTTACTTTATTCTCCACCTACTTTATTCTCTCTTCTCTCCTCTACTTTTCCCTCTCTCATACTTTACTCTCTCCACTTTAACTTATTTAAATATCATTCCTTAAATCCCGTGCCCAAAAGAAGTAGGTCACTTATCTTGGGACGGAGGGAGTATCATTTTAGTCGGGACGGAGGGAGTAGTATTTTATTTTAGCGTAAGTTATTCTAATGACTTACTATATTCACAAAAATTTTGAAGAAATGAACTTATGTTGATATGTAGTCTCTCGTGTTTAGATTTAGAATATGTCGAACATGTCCAAGGAAATTAGGATCAAATATTTTGGAAAATGTATTCAATAGAACAAAATATCTTCTAGGTTAAACGTTATATCGTCTTAATCATTCTATGCCACTAAAATGTGCAATGTATAACAACAAAGTCTCAATTTCTAGAAAATATTAGGCTGCAAGAATGGACTATGGCATTTATAGCCCATTTAAGTCAAGTTTTAGACTTGAATCAATATGCAATTAAAAAATCTGTCCAGTTGCAATTCAATCCTCTCTCAATATATGATAGGTTATCAATAAAATTACGAATATTTCGATTGGTTATCGATATTAATGCATAATTGGTAAAATAAAAAAGATATAAAAAAAATGATAATAGAAATATTATTAGTGAAGAATAAAGCCCACGTTATTAGTTATTAGTAGCGTAGTAGAATTTTTAAAATTAGAAAGTTAATACTATTATGGAATAACTAATAAGAAAATAGTTTATACTTTTGATAAGTCGTATTCTAAGCCTTGGTTACTGGTCAGTATGTCGTGATTTACATATATTATCCACAAAGAAGTTGCTTAAGTGTGTAGGATAAAGGGATCCAAGTCAGTAGGAGACGGTTCAGACAACTCAGGTGAAAAGAGCGCTAGAAGGGTGCAATACTGACCAGAATGCATGCCAGAGAAAAGGCTCGAGATAGAGAAGAAGGATTGCTGGGATGATCAACCATAAACAAGGGGCAAAAGATTCATTTCGCGAAGGAAGTCTACCCTAAAAGTAAGGGCAAGCCTCCCTATAAAAGAAGCCACTTGGAGAGAGAGAAAGGAGCTCTTAGTTCTCATTTTGCCACTTCACTTAGCTAGAGTTCTCTCTCGAAAGGATCAGTCTTTCAGCATTGTCCACCGCTTCTCGTTCCTCGCCACAGCCATCGTCACCTGAAGTCCTAGACGTCCACCGGAGAATCATCATCCACCGTTCCAGCCAGTTCATGCGTAGTAGTAGCGGTTTCATCGCCCAGAGTGGCAAAAACAATCTTTAGTCGCTTTCTAGTCTAATATTTACTTGTTTTCTTCGTTGGATCTGTTGCAAACTTAAATCTTGTTGCCTTTTGAAGTATTTAGTTAAGATCCAAACGTTTTTAGTTATGAAGTTTGTTTTACGCATTTCTCTTTGGTTTGAATCTGCTTCATTCTGCCTAGAAGTTAAACCTAGTTATCGCGTTTATTTTCTAAAGTGTTTACGCATCTTTTGTTTTAGTAGGCTAGATCTGGGTTTGTTAACTGAAATTTCAAGTTCATGTTTCGGTTTAAGCTTTCGTACATGATTTTCTTGTTCTGCGCTGTCGTTACCACCTTGCATGTTAGCTAGTAGGAGTAATCTGGAGTTATTAGCCATTAATCTTCAAGTTTAAGCTTTTAATTGATGGATCTTATGTTTGAAGTTGTGAATCTAAGTTTATCCATGGAGTTTTTGTTCATACTCCCTCCGTCCGCGAATAGGAGTCCCGGTTGGCCATTTTCATCCGTCCGCCATTAGGAGTCCCGGTTAGACATTTTATCTTGGGAGTATAAAAAATGACCCCACTTTTCCCTTAATTTAGAAGCTGCAATTAATTTTAATCCACTTTGATTGCAAATAATAATATAAATGGGTCCCACATTCCACTATCACACACTTAAATTATTACACTCAAACTTTTCTTAAAACCCGTACCCAACTCAACTGGGACTCCTATTCGCGGACGGAGGGAGTATAATTTATGTGCATACTTTTTTTTTTAATGAACATCTTCACGGTGGAGGGTTGAGCAGGTCCCTCATCCCATATATATCTTTTAAACAAAAGGGTATACAAAGACCAATCCCCAAAAGTAGGAGGCCCAAAATGCAAACATTACAAATTACCAAAACCGGACAAAGAAACTCAAAATCTAAGTCTAAAGCTACGCATGCCCAGCTGATCAAGTCTGGCCAACGCTTTTGCTCGGGGGAGGATCTCATTCTCCTCAAATCTCACCAACGACTTACTGATTTTTCCCAACGAAGCCAAGAAATCCGGCACTTTATTGCCATCTCGACGGATGTGCGAAATTTTCCACTGGACCTCCCTTAACTCCAACCGAATCCTAGCCATAGTGTGCCTTACCCCTGCTGGACCGAATTGGTCTTTACTCAGAAGCAAACACAACACCTCCGCATCAGATTCTATCCACAGGTAATTACCGTGCTTCTTTGCCATTACAATTCCTTCTAACACAGCTTCCAGTTCTGCTTCTAAACTCGAGGACACATTTACTGGGATAATAAAAGCCTCCAGGGACTCACCCAAATGGTTCCTCAATATTCCTCCCCTTCCAGCCTTACCTGTTGCTTCCACAAACGCACCATCCGAGTTAATTTTCAACCATGGCCAGTCCGGAGGTCGCCACTGAACTCTCTCTACTCTTCTCAGCCTACATTGTCTTGGCTGGTCCACCATAAAGTCCACTCTTGGATCACATCCTCCCCACTGATCTGGACCAATCTGCCCGGCCAGCACCAAGTTTCTCAGTTGCCATTCAATTCTCTTGCAAACCCTCTCCACCTTGAACTTCTTTTCCCGATGAACGCATCCATTCCTCTCAGTCCAAATATACCACAAAATCAGACAAGGGATTAAGATACAAATATGATGTTTCTGCTTACTTGCCATGTGTCTCTGCCACCACTTCAAGCAGCCCTCTATGTTGTGGCCCTCGCGCACAAAATCTGAAACCTCCGTGAACCATTTTAAAAAGAAGCTCCACACCCCAACAGCTGCCTCACCATTCACAAAGAGGTGCAGTCTTGTTTCTTCTTTTGGAGAGATACAACAACGCCATTTAGATGCAAGGGATACCCCTCTCCACTGGATTTTTGCATCCACAGGAACTCGGTTTGCCAGAAGCCTCCATAGGAAAATCGAGACTGAAGGGCTGATATTTTTGCCCCAGATAAAATCATATACTTCTAAAATATCCCTTCTGTGTCAAATCAGATCCCAAGCCGAGGCCACAGAATATTCACCCTGAGGAGTCAGAGTCCAGTGAGCAATATCCTTTTCTGCAGATTTGATCGGGACTCGCAGTATTGCCTCTCTCACCTCTCTCGAGACCCCCCAATCATTCAGCAATTCAACAAGGACCTCCTCCCTCCATCCAGATTCTGCCCAGAAATCCTCCACCCTCACAAAATCTGGAACTCCAGCTCTAGAAATCAGAGAAATGATGGATTGTTCCTTCAACCAATAATCCTCCCAGAAGCTAACCTTCCCATCCCCCAACAGGCATCTGATCAAGCTTTGGCACTTCAGCCCAGCCTTAAACATTCTTCTCTAGGTGGGGCTGAACCTACTTGAGCGGTAGATGTTTAAAGATGATGAAATCGACCAATACTTCATGTACATGTTTTCTTCCCATAAGGACTTCCCCTCACGAAAATCTCCACCAGAGCTTATAATTGTAGGCCTCTACTGTATTGCCATACTCCTTAGACCCAGCCCGTCTTCCAAAGTAGGCCTACAGATATCCTTCCATTTGATCCAGTGTGTTTTCGATGTTGTGTTACATGAACCCCAGAAAAACCTAGCCAAGACCTGTTCCAGCATTCTGATCGCCCCTTTAGTTGGCTCTAGCACTTGAAATATATGAACCGGGATTGCCTCAAGGACACTCCTAACCAAAGTGAGTCGGCCTCCAAAAGAGAGACGCTTGTGACTAGGGATGTCAATTTAGCCCAAACCCGATGGGCTAGCCCGAATAGACCGGTAAATTTACAGGGTTAGGGCCGAAAATCTATAAACCGATAGGAAATCGGGCTAATTAGGCTAGCCCTATCGGTCTGCCGGGCTAGGCGGGCTGGGCTGCCGGGTCAGCCCATCGGGCTATGCATAAAAATTCTAAAAATTAAATGTGTGAGTTTTAATGATCTTCTGACTCTTCCACTTCCAATTGATTAGTATTTAAATCACCGTTTCTATTGTTTCACTTTCACACATTATTCACTATTCTCTTCACCTCTCTTTTTTCTATTTGTTATGCGTTTAGCTCAGTAGTCATATCATTCTATATGTATATCAGTGTATACATTTGTTTAAAATAAAAAAATTACTTTTTGTGCTATGTTTGTCAATGTCAGTAAATATAAGATGTACTATCAATTTATTTACATAATATAATAATATAATGTGTAGGTGGATAATGGATGTATCATAGTATGTATACATGTATTTGGTTTTTAGTTACTGCAAATGAGAATCATGAGATGGCTTATATAGCATATACATTATGATTTATGTGTATGTGAATATAATATGGGAGTATCTTAGATTTTTTAGCTATCGCTTACTGTTGAACAAAATTAATATGGGAATCATGAGATGGCTTATATACATTATTTGGTTAGACATTATTTCAGCTTTATGCTATTTAGACATAAAAGGAATTTAAATAGTCAATAATAGCTTTATGCTATTTAGACAGAAAAAGAATTTAAATAGTCAATAAATTCTAACCTTTTTTTGTTTAATAGTATATGTCAGTAATTACTTTATTACTATACATATGTTACTGACTGCATCTTCATGATATTTTGGACATTTTAGTTAATGTATAATTATTAATTATGTTATAGTTTTGTGCTAAATATATGTGATGAATTGATTCTATATTATTACTTGATTAGTGATTAATTTATGCTAATTATATTTTTATGTAGCAGATTTATTATAAAAATATTGATATAGAATTATTAAAATTTAAATTAGTGTTATAGTTAATTATTTGCTTTAAATTTGATTAGCTCGCTGGGCTAGCCCGAAACCCGAAGGTTTAGGGTTAGGGCTGAAAATTTAGAGCCCGATAAGCCCGCATCCGATAAACCCGGAGCCCGAATAGGGCTGGCCCGAAACCCGTTGGGCTGGCCCGATTGACATCCCTACTTGTGACTCCAACAATGGATCCTTTGGGAAATCTTATCGCGAAGAAACATAAACAAACTCGTCTTCTTCCGACCATTGAATATAGGAATCCCAAGATAGGTACACGGCAAGGAACCTTGCTGAAATCCTCCCTCTGCTGTGACCCCTGCTGCCCATCTAGCATGTTTTTTCCCAATGTAAAAGCTGCTCTTACCCTTATTAATCTTCTGACCAGAAACTGCCATGTAATGTTTGAGGCAGCCCATGACTCTCCGGATAGAGACCCTCTTGGCCTGCGTGAAAATAACTATGTCATCCGCATAAGCAAGATGTGAGATACCCATTGAATACCTAGCAGTACAGAACCTCAGGTCTTTATTGCCAAGGATGGTTCGATCCAAGGCTCTAGATCCACTTTCTGTGCATACTTGTTGAAGATGAAAACATCACAATCCACTTTTTCTAGGACCGCTTTTACTTTTTAGCTGCTTTTTACTTTTGTCATTTACATTAAGTTTGTACCCTCCAGACTTGTCAGAGTTGCCACCCAGCCACCACATATCCTCTGCTATTCCATATTTCCTTATCTAGTAACTGCCTACTTTCCACATGTCCCTGAGACACTGTGTCCCCTATTTTTACGTACACAGTCACATGTCGATCATTGTCACGCCCACTAGTCAGTAGAGTACCACTTTTAATTTCTGTTTAGGTAAAGTCTCAACCCAAAAGTGTGGTAGCTAACCAAACCCTTCCAAACTATCACCACGATTATCTTAACGTGCCCATCTCTGTGGGATTCGACCCTTACCTCCATTATACTAGCCAGTAGAAGTGGATTGAGGAAATTTATTTGATACCAGGTTCCGGTCGTCGTACCAACGACTCAGCTAGGTTGGGATTTTTATCCTGATTAGTTGAATACATCCTTAAATTAACACAGCACCGAAAACCTGATCAGTGGGATTTTCATCCTTTTGGGATTTTCTGAGTTAGATCCGAAAGGATCTCTTTCTTGGGTTACTAACTTTGTTACTAAGTGTGCAGGATGTACAATCGGTATAAACTTGGAAGCTCTGATCCGGTTGAGGATCTGGTTTGAGCTATAGTTCTAGATTGTAACCCTTATTCTGTTGTAGCTCTTAGCTTGTAGTACTAGTTAGTAAACTTGTGTAATATCTTTTTTATTTCTTGGCTTGTTCCTGGCTGAGATTAGCCATCTTAGTTTTAGAATCATGTCATGAGTTTGGTAGAGAAAAGCGCCACAATTTTAAGCTTGCGTACTGCTGCGTAGTAAGGAATATAGGTAATCATGCTGCTCCCTATGAGTGATATAGCCAAAATTAACGAAACTCACCCTCACTTTATATTTAACAGGAAGTACCTCCCTCACAAGATTGACTATATTGCTACATTGTTCTTATCTGGCCAAAGTTTATAAGGGTCCTCACGTTCTGCTGACCAATCACCATTTGATACATAGCATTGAAAATGCAATCGGAGACAGCACCAAAAAATATAGTCATTGACTCATTGGACGGAAATAAATTAGACGTTTCTATTAATGGCTGACTATAAGTGGTGTTGACATAGGACCTACTTTAGATTATCACTAGAAAGTGATCAACTGATTGCCAGTTTTCAAGTAAACACTCAGGAATGAGCTATATGCTGATCTCAGTTGGTGATAGATTATAAGGAAGCAAAGAGGGATAAAGAAATCCAGAGAAAAAAATAGCTCCAGTACTCTCTAAGGCAAAGCTAAGAAAATCCTTTCTCATAAGAACCTCTGTTAATACAGCTGACTGTTAAGTGTAACCATTGCAGGATGTTGTAAGAATGGTGTATAATGAGTGAGCTTTCCTTGAGCTGCAGACGTATTGAAGCTTTGTATGCAACAGGGTTTGGCTTAGATGAAATGTGATTCATGATAATTGCTCATCCATAAAGGAAGTCCTAGAAAATGCTAAAAATTCTTTAAAATCTCCACACTATAGAACCTTTAGCAAAATCAATAATAAAAAATCTAACACTCTAAAGAGAGGGTAGGGAGTGGGGTGTGTTATATGTAGTGCAACTCGTACATTCGTACTACAATGATATCATTACCAAAGACTTTCCATCCATGATATCTTATTTCTGTCCATGTGTACACTGTGACCGTGAATAAACTACAAATGACAAAAGAGAAAGGCAGATGAGATTTTGTTGTCTACATAAGTTCTTAGTTATGTGTCTAGAGTTGTGTGTGTGTTTGGCTATCACAAAACAACAAACAGATGGTTGTTCAACAAAGTCTAAAATTGTAATCAGTTCAAGACGAATGAATTTGAGATGTGAGATGTGTAATGGATGTGCTAGTGCTATAAACTTGGTGGTAAGTCACTTAGCCAAATATAATCCTTGAAGGGGTTGGCAGCGGAAGCGTTCACATAAATCGATTACATAATAATCCTGATTTATTTAGCAGATTATTTAGAAAAATTCTATTCGCGCAATTATCACATGTATCATACTCATAACTCAAATAAATCATGCTTTAAATTAATCAAAACCTAAAACATGCTTTTCTACGGTTTAGCTATTTTACCTTGATGATTCTCCAAAGAATCGAAGATAGCTAGCGCCTTCTCCACGTGAAGATCTTTAGTACTAAACCACGGATCTTCTACTTAGACTAGGGGCGATTTTTCCTCTTCTTCGAGGGATTGGTTTTCTGTCTTCTTTATTTAAGTTCTAGTATACTGGTGAGATCAGACCAACCTGATATCAGTTTACAGTCTAGAGTGGGGGTCGAAATTTTTGGAAGAAAATAATGTGTATTTTCTGTCTCCTTTATTCTCCTATTTATAATAAGTCACATATTGGGCCCAGACAGGGATCTATGGAAGATTTTGGATATAAGCTCCTCCAATTAGCTTTTTACTATTTAAATTAAACTCAATTTAATATAAGCTTATAATTGGAATATTACGAGCAGCCACTACAGAAGTAATATTGCACTACCCATCCAAATCCGAAATTATAAGTACTCCGAGTTTCCATTACTTGATATTTATTTCCCGCGCTTAAGATAGAAACATCCATTAATTAATTATTGTCTGTTATGGACTTAATTAATTAATATCTTATTTATTCCAAGAGTGGACTCAACAAGAAATTCTTATTTATTATTCATAGAGTAATCAAACTCCAACTAGCTAGGTTCCGAATAATAAAACCTTATTTCAAGCTCCTCTTGAGGATGTTATCAAACGAGACTCGCCTCGCGTACGATTCAACATAATAGCAATCCTAGCACCGCTAGATATTAATCACCACTACCCAATATACCAGGCTTATTGGGTTGCGAAAAACCCGCACCATTTGCTAAGTCAAAGTAGTGCATAATCAATACCATATGCTCAATGCTAACGTACATTGATTAAGAAACAATAATTTACAAGACCTCGTCTTTCAGTAGATAGCATAAAGACATGTCTCGCTGTTAGATCCAATTCAGTGCTATACCACACCAACGTCATCTTATTTCGGTAAGGCTTAGAAATAATCGGATTGACATTGCAACCTTTCACGATAGGTAGTCTAGGCCTATCTAGGTTGTGAAATTCTTCTTTTTCTTTGTTCAGAACTGATCGTGTTACCTTAAAGTGAACGACGCCCACAACCGGTCTACTAAAACAAAGACTTAGACTTTGTTAAGTTACTTATACATTTAAATATGTAATAAACATCCATTAAATGTAAAGCATAACAACATTATGACAAAAATAATCAGTTTATTCCTTTGGAAAATAAAATAAGAGTTTTAACAGTATTCAGTCACTCGAAAGGTGATTTCTAGTATACAAACTCTAACAATCCCACCTTGACCAAAAGCCCCATTGCAACCAAATTATCAAAGTCCTTTGATTTGTGCATCACAATGACTTGTTAGTGGTAAGTTTTGTTTATGTTTGGGGGAAAAACCTTAAGTACCTTAAAAAAATAGAATAGCCGGAAGAACTCCTTTTGATATCTAGTTATGACGGTTTGAGACTCTCTAGGCACTACCCGAGCAAACATTGGTGTAGTGGAGTGACAAGCTCTTAGGTGGTTGGTCGGTTGATTGGTGCACATTGCATGTTCTAAAGTCCTACTTGCGAGTGAATGTGGGGTCCATCAGGACTTGTGTGGGTCGGCGCGATGTGAGAAGAATGATCATAGAGGTCTAGAGAGTGTGTTTTGTATTGACTTGCTCGGGACAAACAAGGTTTAAGTTTGGGGGTATTTGATGTGAATCAAATTGTATTCCTTTGTTGCATTATCTTAACGCACCATTTAAGGTAAAAAATGGACTCATTTTGATATATTGTAGGACAAAAGACCAAACTATAAGAGAGAGTGGAGAAAGAAAACATGGTCCAAATCTGAACAGTAATCAGCCCTTCAATATCAATTTCAAATGCTTCTATAAGTCTAGTATTGCTTCCACCTTCGAAAGAGCTTCACATGGATACCTCACAGGCCTCAATCGGAGTCCGGATGAAGAAGATATGACTGTTTTACGAAGACTGCGCATTGCAGTGCAAAACGCGCGACCGGGCGTTCAAAACGCGCGACCTGAGCGAGAGTCAGACGAAACGCCCGACCGGGAAAATGGTTCTGGGCCTGTTTTTTAAGCCCTAACTATTTAAATAGCTAGGGCACGAATTCCAAGTGATCTTTTGGCAGCTGGAGGCAATTTTTAGAGAGAGAAAGAGGCTTGGAGTCCACATTTGAAGAAGAAGAGCAAGATTGAAGCTTCATGCACCCAAGCCTTGTCTCCCATGGTATCTTTAGCTTGTTTCTTTGTTATTGTGACCACCATGGGTGGCTAGAGCTTGGGATTACTCCTAATTTGTAGTAGGATTGTTGAACATGAACCTCTTTAATTGAACTTTTATGATTTCATTTGCTTTTTAGTTCTTATCTTTGGTGATTATTCTTATCCTTGTTGAATTGAGCATGTAAACTTAATTTAAAAATTGTGACATCCCTAACCCGAAACATGCATTATTTTGCATATTATCATATTATATTGTCATTGCATATTAAATTGTCATTTTTACTACAGAGAGATTAAGTGTGTCGTAGAGGATATATTTATTGTTATGATGACTCAATATTATATTCAAATAAGTAGATAGTTTCGGAACACGAGAATCTTTTTTAATAGATAAATATATATTCTATATAACTATAAATTTCTTTTATATACATTAAATAATTAATATAAAAGTGTATGCATGTATTGTAAAGTGTGCATGTGTAAATTGGATTACATAGTACTCCGTACTATTCATATACGTACTCTACATATATAAATAGTTATATATTTTGTTTTGGATAGACTAAGGTTATCATATTAAACAAATATGCATACGTACGTGGTATAGCAAATGAGTATTTTTATGTATTAGTTTGTAGCTCAAGTGTTTAAAAAAATTACACGTTTTTAGTTCTTCTATTATGCGTGTTTTCCTTAGAAATATATATAACAAATAGAAGTGAGTCACCTAGTTTTGCAATTTGATGTATATTAGGACTATAGAATATATATTCTTTTTTCATAAGAATGGGAAAGGAGGAATTTGAGGAAGGTACGGTATATAGATATTAAAAGAACGAGAGTTAGGAGAAAAAAAAAAGGGAATAGTAGGAGAAGAATATTTAGAGTTTAGAAGTAAGAACTATATATGAGAGTGGTAAACGAAGAGAAGAGATCGAGCTTTTGAGTAGTTTATCCATCGTGATCAGGTGTGTATAAATCACACTTTTAATTTTATATATTTTATGTGCTTCTTTGTTAGGTGTTTAAATAAAGTGAATAATTGAATTATATGATTTGATTATGTGTTTGATTGTGTAATATGATGAAGATATGTGATATGTGCAATTGATATTCTTATCTATCTATAGTATTGAAATTATCTGATGAAATATGATAGAAATATGTAATTGATGCAATTGATATGTTTACATGGTTTTATAATTATTTGAATCATTGGATTAAAGAGGATCTGTGACAGTCATGCCTTGGGTCTAATATCAATGGCAATGGACCTACGGGTCATATATATACAATGGCAATGGACCTTCGGGTCATATATATGTATACAATGGCAATGAGACCTACGGGTCATATATATGTATACAATGGCAATGAGACCTACGGGTCATATATACAATGGCAATGGACCTTCGGGTCATATATATATATGTACAATGGCAATGAGAACTTCGGGTCAGATACAATGGAATCTCGGGCAGATGTCAGGCTTGATTCGTCACAGAATAATAAACTGAATAGTGTGGCATATGCATATGTACATGAAATTGTTTCTAATATTTGTTGGTTATTGTTATATATATTGGTTAAAGAATATATTGAAATCTGGGATGTGGAATTAAAGGTAAGGTTTATATACACTGAGTTGTGGCTCATATAAACCACTAATATTTTTCAGGAATAAGATAATAGTGAACCTTTTGGGTCAACGTGAGTCATAGGAACTCCATATGTTATCAGGGTCGGCGGCTGACACATTTTGTAAACCTTCTCCTCCTCATCATTTTTGCATGTAAATAAGTGTATATTATATAGAGTGGTGAGAGGGTCCCACTACAGTTTAGAATATTTTGAAATATGTACCTGATTTAATATGTGGATTTTATGTAGTTGACACATGGATTATTTATTTTAAATTTTGAATTTATTTATAGTATGTGCATAAGTCATAAGGGTAGAGGTGTGACAAGTTTAGGTGGTATCAGAGAGGGGATAGAATCCCGCTGGGGCATGACATTCATAAATATCATACAATACATATTAGTTATAAGTTGCACATGCATTTGAATTATCATAAACATTTGTCACCGAGGAGAGAAGGGTTAGCCGCCCTACATTGTCCATTAATTATAGAGTGCATTTCATATACATGTTGCATCAAATGGGGATTACCCAGACTTTTAGAACAAAGAGTACATGGACCAATGATGAGGTAAAGAGGTAGAAAATTTAAAGAGCTCGGAATAGAAGAAGTTGTTGATTTTATGGGACTAATCTGACTGAGGTTGGGATATAGTTAAAAGTGATAGAACTAGTGTTCAATCAGATGAGTTATATGTTAGAAGAAGGTTTTGATTATAGAGTATCTCTTCTTTGAAGCAATACTTACTCTTGGTAGGAAACAGTCCCACAAGCTATGATACAACCTCTGATATTCTGGTATTTAGTTCAGACGATTTTTCTAGAGAACTCAATGTTAAATATATGCAAAGAAGTGCACTATGATAAGAAGCAGAGAAGGTTTTGTCTTTAATCAAGGAACTGTTTTTATTGATTATGAGCTGACATTATTTCAATATACACGGTTTTCTAGAGAACGTGTTGCGAGTTAATTCAATTGAGCTGCCAGCGGATATTGATTCTCTTGTTCATACACCATTTTTTATATTATTATGGGTATATATTGGTTTTCACTTCATCGAACCAAGGTAGCTTGTCAAGTAAAGGAAACAGTAATATAATCATCGAGATGAGATCGAGTGATATTTTACGGTAATCAATATATTGTTCCAGGTTTTCTTATATTATCTAGATCGGCTTTTTGATTTATTAGAAGTGCAAATTTATCTGGATTTTCACCTTATCGGGAGACATATTTCTCTATTGAGCACTGCATTTATTTGTATATATATTTATCAACCGTCTTCATTAGAGTTTCAAGAGTTGAAGAAACAGTTACAAGAGTTGTCAGAGATATGTATGACTTATTGTTTTACCTTGAAGAGCACCAATATTATTTTTGTAGAAGAAAGATGATACACTACGACATTTTATATACTATTGAAAGTCGAATCGAGTGACAATGAAGAATAAATATCTATTACCGAGAATAGAAGACTTATTTGATCAATTTCAAGGTATGCAACTGTTTTCGAGTACTGATTTTCGATCAAGATCTCATCAGTTGAAGATAGCTAAAGAGAATATTGCAGAGACACCATTTTGAACTCAGTACGAGCATGATGAGTTTTGGTTATGCCTTTCGAATAAACTATTGCATCTACAATTGTTTATGGCATTGATGAACAAATTCTCTCAACTATTCCAGGATCCGTTAGTGATTATTTCTATTGACTTACTATTATATTCACGAAGTACAGAGGAGCATGTTAATCACTTGCAATCAGTATTACAAGTTCTGTGAGATAAATAGATTGTTGCAAGGTTGAGTAAATGTGAGTTTTTGCTAGAACATGTGGTATTGTTGGGACACGTGGTGTCAGGTCGTGGAATAGAATTGGATCTACAAAAGATTGAACTGGTTTTCAACTGGAAATGTTTTCCGATTATTATTCAATTGATAATAAAGTTAGTACGACATAATTATTCTTTTATATGAAGTGAAGCATGTCACAAGAGTTTTAATGAGTGGAAGCATCGGTTTAATATGTCACCCATTTCGGTTATCTCCGCAGGTACAAGATATTATGTTATTTATAGTGATGCGCTGAAACATGGATTTGGTTATCTTTTGACTTAATGGAAAGTTTATTGCTTATGCCTCGTAACAATCGCAAGTACAGAGAGTTTCTTATTTTGATCAAAATCTGTTATTAGCGACATTATTTTTCTTTGAAGATTTGGCATCATTATCTGTAGGAACGCTTATATGGTATTCTAGTATCTTATATATTGACAGAGATCCGCGGTTTACTATCTTAGTCTTGATATGGTCTTTTTGTGAGTTTCACCTCTGAAATGAGTCATGCGATTCGAGCAAAAAAAAGTAAGATGAGTCCTCGTTATATTGGGCCGTATGATATTATTTGGACGATTGTAGAGAAACTGACCAACTTAGCACATTTCTTACCTATATGTTGGATTTCTTTGTTATATTATTTAGTTGAAAAGTACGCGAAAGATGCAGCACGATTATATGGTATTCTATCTTTTATGTCTAGCAGAGGTCCGCATACTATCTATGGAGACATGATTATATTTTGAGTAATGTTTTTCACCATCAGAAAGATGGTAAGTCAGAGAGAATTATAAAGATGTTAGAAAGAAATGAATTTTGAGGACAAAATTCTTAAAGAGGGAAAGAATTGTGACATCCCTAACCCGAAACATGCATTATTTTGCATATTATCATATTATATTGTTATTGCATATTAAATTGTCATTTTTACTACAGAGAGATTAAGTGTGTCGTAGAGGATATATTTATTGTTATGATGACTCAATATTATAGTCGAATAAGTAGATAGTTTCGGAACACGAGAATTTTTTTAATATAAATATATATTCTATATAACTATAAATTTCTTTTATATACATTAAATAATTAATATAAAAGTGTATGCATGTATTGTAAAGTGTGCATGTGTAAATTGGATTACATAGTACTATTCATATACGTACTCTACATATATAAATAGTTATATATTTTGTTTTGGATAGACTAAGGTTATAATATTAAACAAATATGCGAGAATTTTTTTAATATAAATATATATTCTATATAACTATAAATTTCTTTTATATACATTAAATAATTAATATAAAAGTGTATGCATGTATTGTAAAGTGTGCATGTGTAAATTGGATTACATAGTACTCCGTACTATTCATATACGTACTCTACATATATAAATAGTTATATATTTTGTTTTGGATAGACTAAGGTTATCATATTAAACAAATATGCATACGTACGTGGTATAGCAAATGAGTATTTTTATGTATTAGTTTGTAGCTCAAGTGTTTAAAAAAATTACACGTTTTTAGTTCTTCTATTATGCGTGTTTTCCTTAGAAATATATATAACAAATAGAAGTGAGTCACCTAGTTTTGCAATTTGATGTATATTAGGACTATAGAATATATATTCTTTATTCATAAGAATGGGAAAGGAGGAATTTGAGGAAGGTACGGTATATAGATATTAAAAGAACGAGAGTTAGGAGGAAGAAAAAAAGGGAATAGTAGAAGAAGAATATTTAGGGTTTAGAAGTAAGAATTATATATGAGAGTGGTAAACGAAGAGCAGAGATCGAGCTTTTGAGTAGTTTATCCATCGTGATCAGGTGTGTATAAATCACACTTTTAATTTTATATATTTTATGTGCTTCTTTGTTAGGTGTTTAAATAAAGTGAATAATTGAATTATATGATTTGATTATGTGTTTGATTGTGTAATATGATGAAGATATGTGATATGTGCAATTGATATTCTTATCTATCTATAGCAGTTTCAAAACTGAATGTCCGAGATTTCAGCGGTATAATTATCAGCAATGATTCACAACCCACTTTCTCTCCGTCAATTCAACTTTCATTTACTCTCTCTTCCCCCAATTCAATCCTCTTCCTAAACCCTAGCCACTGCAAAAGCTCACCAGAAATTGAAATCACTCGGCGTTTTTTGCAATCAACAAGACAGAAATTGTATATTATTCCAACGTATGACAAACTTTTCAGCATTAGACGATCGATTTCAGTGATTTTCGCATCAGTGAACAATAGACTCTCGATTTCAGGTAATTTTCGAAAATAATTTGTTTGGTTTATGAAATAGGTTTATGTTCGTTAGTCATTGTTTTGGTTTTTGGTGATTACTAATTCCAATTATTTATGTTTCTGTTCATTACTGATATTTGGTTTTATGTTGATTATCAATTCCAATTCTAGGTTTGTGTTTAGGGGGAAATTGTTTGGTTTCTTGTTTGGTTTTTTGGTTTTTGGTGATTAACGATTCCAATTGTTTATATTTCTGTTCATTATTGATATTTTGGTTTTATGTTCTTTATCGATTCCAATTTCTGGATTATTTTTTTTTAATATTATTGACAAGCCACTTCGAGGAGGAAGGCTAGCCAGTCGATAAGTAATTGATTTTGTTGTTTACATTTGTGCTCGTACATTGTCCATACAGATCTGTACATTACTTTATAAACTATTGCTACATTATGCATGCATATTTTTACATGATTTAAGATCATTTTCTGTTACATCATTTAGATAAATTAGTACATTACTGGATTCTGATACATCATATTTTATTACATTATTCATTTATATATGTACATTATTTTAGACCAAATTTGTATATTAATTGCTGCTGTGATTGTACATTTTTTCTGTTCAGTTAAGTGGTTTTATTAGTAATTAAGGGGTTTTAAAGTGTTACATTAAGGGGTTCTGTTAGAACATTGAAAAATGCTACATTAAGTTGTTGTGTTAGTACATTATTTCAGTATGAAACATAGGTGTTCATTGTGTTGCTGAGAAGTGATACATTATATAATCCCGGATGTACATTATTTACCTTTAAAATTGAAAATTTAAGTGTGGTATAGATTACAGAAGTCCATTGATGCAACATATATTAAATTATTCCTTGTTATCTGTTACATTAATATGTGTTTTGCTAGTTTGAGTTACATTAATCCATACTAATATGCTACATTATTGTATGTTACATTATTTACCCAATATTTATATATTGTGGCATCAAATATTTATATTCTTTCGCACTGATGTGTTACATTATTATTTGTTATTGGTGGTAATGTAAATCTGTAGTAATCAGAAATATAACATTTTAGCTAATCAATGTAAGTGTTTATGAATAGGTACAAAGAGGGCGCGAGTCGAATTCGATGACAGTGAGAAGTCCGATTGTGTTGGATTTCTTTTTTTTTTGGTTTGTTGTAACATGATGAAAACGGAAAATGATGGATGCTTTGTAACTTAGTTTTTTAAAACAATGTACATTTACATCTAAATAGTGTAACATTTATATATCAAATAATGTGGACAGTGAGGATCCCAACATTACATTACTTAATGTAAAACGTAAATTATTTATTAAGTATGTTGATAATGTACATATAGGGAATAATAATATATAGGGAATAATGTAAAGCACCATGACATGGTAATATACCATTGTAATAGAGTAATTGGAAGAGGTATATACAAGGCATAACTAATGTAGTCATTCACTTATAAATAATGTACGCAAAACTCATAAATAATATAACTATTCAATAGTAAATAATGTAGTCATTCACTGTCTAAACGAATGAAGTACATAAAATACATAACTAATGTAGTCATTCCTAGTGAATAATGTACTAAAAATCATTAATAATGTTAGGCATGTACATTATAAGACTATATTCGTACATTATTTCCTGTATAAAATCCAAACTACACATTAAAAATTGAAATTTTATGCAAGTGTTGGTAATATGCCACAACCCTATGGATTGCTAAACCCTAGGGTAATGATCCTAACTCCTTGCCATTGGCGATGGCTTCGTTTGTGAGTCGGTACTACAACCTAGCCCCACGGATTGCTAAACCCAAAGGGTGTGGATTCAACTTTCGCCAAACATTCAATCCTTACACATGTACATCATTTAGTATCACGCATTTACATTAAAGGCCAATTTTCGTACATTACTATGATTATTCATAATATGATTTGTTTGTTGCATTACACATATAACGAAAATTACATTACACACATAAATTCATACATTGCGTACTTGCAACTTTCTGGCGTTCAACTCACAACAATCCTATGAAATTTATTTCGATTCACAGATCCTAAAAATAAAATGAATTTCCTTCTTCCATCATTGACAACACCAGATGATATAAAG